>NW_020539725.1:6794972-6885067 GCF_003426905.1 Ctenocephalides felis | reverse complement strand
AACAAGTACGATATAAAAAATCCTCTTTGTGGCTTCTTTGCCACGCTTTACTTCTAGTTTATATAAGGCTTATACTAATACAATATATAATTATATTTGTCTTTAGATTAAATTAGATTAAATTATTGGCCAACTCTCTACAAAACATCTGTAGAAAAATGATCCATAAAAGCGGAAAAGATCCTTATATGGTTACCTCATATAGACCAATCAGCCTTCTACCAATTGTTTCAAAAGTGCTCGAAAAACTCCTGCTTCAACATATCTTAACTAGCGCGAATATATTTCCAGAACATCAGTTTGGCTTTCGGAGTCAACACTCCACAATTCAACAGTGCCACAGAATCGTAAGAGTCATCAGCAATACTTTCGAGGCCAAACAATTCTGTTCTGCAGTCTTTCTAGATGTGAGCCAGGCTTTCGATAAGGTGTGGCACAAGGGACTTTTATTGAAGATTAGATCGCTACTTCCATGTGGTTATTATAATATTCTAGAATCTTATCTCGCCAATAGGAAATTCAAAGTACGGGTCAACACTGAAACCTCAATATCTCATCAGATTGAGCAGGAGTTCCACAAGGCAGTGTTTTAGCGCCATTTTTATATATCCTCTTCACTAGTGATTTTCCAACTTTACAATCAACCACAACAGCTACATTTGCTGACGACATAGCAATTCTTTCGACACATGCTGATGCATCTAAGGCTACGCTAATTTACAAAGGCATCTAAATGTTATAGAGGAGTTGACAAAAAAATGGAGAATAAAAATAAATGAGAGCAAGTCTAGTCATATAACATTTACACTGAACACCAACATGCCCAGGAGTACATTTTATGGCCAAGCAATTCCAAGCACCGAATGCGTCAAATACTTAGGTATGCATTTAGATCGCAGGCTCACGTGGAAGGACCATATTCGCGCCAAATTGAATACTATAAAAATTAGAATCGCTGAACTATACTGGCTACTGGGACGCAAGTCAATTTTATCCATTGACAATAAACTTCTAATTTACAAGGCAATAATAAAACCCATATGGACTTATGGCATTGAATTGTGGAGCTGTGCAAGCAAATCCAATATAGCGTTAATGCAACGTGCCCAATCGAAAATATTGAGGCAGATTACTGATGCTCCGTGGTTTGTTAGTAACAAAACTTTACACGACGATCTTCATATTGATTTTATAAACAAAATAATACAAATCAACAGTATAAAACACTTTCAAAAACTACAACATCATTCAAACAATATAGTCACTCAGCTTCTTGAGACATCAACTTCAAGAAGACTGAAGAAGAAGCTGCCCGAAGATAATATGGAGGAACCATAGAACTACCACAACCTTATATAAACAGAATAATTGAATCATTTATTGAAGTGATTCTCTGAATATGATTGTAATATTGATCCGATAAATTTATATGTGTGTTTGCAAGTGTGTGTGTATGTGTGTGAGTGAATGACATAAGCCAAATAGCTCATAGAATAGTTATGTATTCTGATTGCTATTGAAAATAAAAATTAAAAAAAAAAAAAAAAAATATTTGTCTTTTGTTTTTTGTATATTTGTTTAAACAAATAAATTGTTGCAATGTAAATCCCTGGTATGATAGTTACTTTGCTCGTTGAAATTTTACAAGATTCTAGTTGGAATCTATTACAAGTACGCTCCACCGTACATGCGTGGGCAGCGCATGTAAAAGTAATAGAGTTTTACTATTTCTAGCAGTACAAGTTTTACACTTTTCTAGGCACCGTGAGAAAGATATAAACAAATTCAAATTATTACGGTAGATATCAATTTAAAATAGATTTCATGAAAATTTGAATAAAAATTAATTCACAACACAACTCAATTCACCAATGACTTATCATATATTTACTAATAATTGTTTTATAGTGTGATTGAATGAATAAAAAATAAGTATGTGTCACACAATCATAATAATAATTTATATTAGTTTTGCATTTCTCAACTTTTAAGTTGTTATAGGAAAAATAAGAACTTAATTATTACTATGATGATTTATTCCAAAGCTCAGAAAAGGTATATTCCTTTTTATTTTTATTCTTAAATGAATAAATTAAAATCATTATTAAAACTAAATTTATAATTGATTTCTGACTAATGATGTTGAATTATTTATTAAGTAATTATTATAATTATTTATTAAAACTTTTAAATAATTATAATTTTACAAGATTTGGTTAGTTTAGAAAAAAATATTTAATCAATCATAACAAAGTGGGTAGAATTCATGGCATTTGAGTACCATGTCTAATTTTTTTTTTATTGTCTAAATTTAGAGAAATAAATTTTTATTTTTAATTAATTATTCTAAACTAGTCGCATGTTTTTGAATTGATTGAGACAAACGTTTACAATATCATAAGTGATTAAATATTATATTATTTTGCTTCTACCGATCAAATATTATATTATTTTACAATTACATAACTGCAAAATTAAATCCTTTTTGAGGAATATTAATTACTTCCAAATAAATTATTATAAATGTTGCTTTTATTATTTGTATTTTATAGACAAAATATTAAAGCTTATAAATTATATAATGACTGTTTAATAAGTTTACATGGAAAGTAAATGAACAAAACTTGATCAAGCGACGTTAGGATAAAGAAGATTATTACAAATTTTTAAGAATTACATAAAGTAAAATGCGAGTGAGCTTTAGAATTTTAAACTTTGGAATTAAAATTAAAATCCAAATTATTTTCGATATTAAAAATAGTATTTTTTGAAAATTCAATTTTGGATGATTACAATAACTTAAACTACGAGAAGTTAAAAAATTAAAAAAATATACATATAATGATAAGATTAATTTTTCGTAAAATATAAAGTAGTAATGATAATAATAATAATACTAATAATCATATCTATATTTTATTCAATTTTTATACATGTCTATTTATTTACTGAAATGTAATTTATCGTTTTTCTATGAAGTCAGTTCTTTTTATTTTATGGTTAGAGGTACTAACGTTTCGTTACCAGTTATTTATTTATTTATTTAAATATATAGCCCACAGATTTCTCCAAGAGGACTCAAAAATACAATTATTTTACATAATGAATAACAATTAAAATATATACAAAATTACAATATATAGTTAGTAACACAAAATGCTTAAGATAAAATTACATATTATGCAGAATGTAACAATATTAATTATAAACAGAATAAGAAAATAATGAGATATTTGAAAACAAAATAAAAAGGTTAACTTGTGCAGATGGAGATTATTTGATTAGGTGAAGTGTTGTGAATATCTATGTCATTATTAATTAAGTTAAAGTTAGACGACATAAGTAAAATAGGCAAATTTAAGAGAGAATTAGATTTATGATATTTGTGTTGAAAATAAATAAATCAATTTAATTTGTATCAAAATATTATTTTATATAATTTCTTTTAATTTTATTATTTTGCAAATTCTATATATTTGCCTAATTTTAAGATCTAATTTAATTTTGGTGTTAATAATTTACCACCGTCCACAGTTTTAGCATCTCGTCCTGCTCCACTCTAGCATATAACATTGGCGAAAACCGAACGCATACGGACACACGCACACATCCTAAAAAAATCCACAACCACACATTTAGTATCGCATAAGCGTTTACTTCTTTATATTTTTTATTCCTTTTCTCCAATACAAACGCAGAACATTCAGCGGACCCGGCCAATAATATTTTTACAAACTCAGTCGCCTAAATTCGCCACGGACGTACATGTATAGAAAAATGTACCACCACACTCGATTCGCTTAAAGGATTCAATGCACTGAGAAACCAATACATAAAAGATACCCATGTATGTATTCGCGTGTATGTGAATACATGCATTGATGGACACATGTACGAAATATTCGGCAGGCACACATACAGACAAAGATATTTTTCGTTGGTTCCATAGTTGATGCATTTTTAAAAAGTCATCATTGCTAAACCGACCTTCTTACTGTTGCAATTTTTAGAGTCGGACATTTTTAGTACTCGCTCATCAATTTTACTACTAGTAAAAAAATAGTTTCTAAAATCGCATTATTTTTTTATTTGTTTAAAGTTAACCAAGTGCTTAAATTTTTTTTTCCTAATTTGTTTTTCCCAAATCATGATTTTTGGATTTCATGAAGAAGTTGTTAGAAGTGTTTATAGTGCATGCGTTAAATTCTTAAATATCTAGCATGCATCTAATAAGTGACAATTACAAAAAAGTCTTATGTACTAAAAATGGAACATTAGATTTTATGTTGTGACCGATGCAGTCACCCACATTATTTTGAATTATTGGTGATATTTTTGAGTTTACCTGGTTTTATTTGGTTCCCGCATCTCGGGGTAAGTTTTTTATGATTTTATTGCTTTTATTTTCATTTTTTTTTTATTTCGTCTGCCGAGTGGGAAAGTGGGTTTCACGCTCGTAGTGGGTGCGTACGACGCAAATAGGTTTTGCATTCTGAACAGATTTTGTGCAATGGGTTTACTGTTTCGACTTGCTGTCGTCAGGAGGACGAACAGCCATTTTGTTACCAAGTTGCATAATTTTTGGAAACTTAGGACTAACATTTTTTAAAGTAGAAAAAATCGTGATATATTTTTTTGTTGAAACCGTCTAAATTTATTCAAATTTACTATATATTTGTTTAGTTATAATTTCTGATAACAGAATATACAAACATCCATATTGTTTACATGTTGTATATTTTTTGAAAACATAGAACTAAGGTTATTTTGCAAATATTGAAAAAATTTATACAAATTCGTATTTATTTAATTTTTTTTAATTTAATCCAAATACATATTTAGCAATGGAATTCATATGTTTTTTAATGCCAAAGGATTTTACATTACGCACACAAAAATTTTATGAAATATTTATGATAAAACAATATACAAACATCCAATTTGTTTCCATGTTGCGTAATTTTTGGAAACATCGGTTTACATTTTTGCAAATGTTGAAAAAAAGTGCGATATAACTTTTTTTGCTCAAAACTATTAAATTTAAACAGATTACTTATTTGGCAAAATTTATATTGGATTTAAACAAGAAAAAACTAAAATGATGATTTTTTTTCCCAAATTATTTGGCCATGCATATACTAAAATTTATGAAAGCAGAACATACATCGATAGTAGAATAGTGGAATATATTTTTTTTATTTGAAGAAATTTAATTTCTTTGCAGCCATAGGGTTATTATTAAATTAATATCTAGCTTTCTAATTTTCAATTAAGCATTTTCGATATCGCATTCTAATATTTAATTAATAAACTTTACAGGATTTTAATTGCTAAACTCCTTCATTTAGAAAGGCAACTAATTGTTTTAAAATAAAAAGACATTAGAAATGAATTTACTAATTTAATTATAATCATGCTAATTTTTATTAATTGAATACTGATAAATGAGAAATTGAACACTTATTAGAGAACATTATTTTGATATAAGGATTTATTCTGCGTACTTATTATAATTCATAAAAAAAATTAAGATATTGTTCAATCGACGGTTTCAGATGATTGATTTTTATTTTTTTACATTTTTATAATTTCCTAATATTCTTAGTTTTATGTTAGCTAGTCTAGAATCCGTGAGCTGTCATAAACATATATCAAATAATTTTTTTTTCAAATAGCAATACGTTATATATTTAAATACTGGAATATATTTAGCTAATAAATTTAACTGCAGCTGCTTGCTAAATTCGATTAAAAATATTATTATGAAATAAATATATTGGCTTTGTTTTAATCTAAACAGTATTTTTATATATAAATAATATTAATATTATTATTTTATAAGTAAGTTTTGATATTTTACCCCACTTCTTTATAAAAATACGACATATGTACAGAAAATGTTACACGCCTTTCATTTTGTGAAAGTAGCTTTTTCGAGCATTAGTCGGCGTCAGAATTACATGCAAAGCTTCAAACGATACATTATTTATTTCAACACTTATTAATAAAATAATACGTTAATCACAGACGATAATGATAATAATAAATATAATGATAATAAAAATGCCATAAATATAAGATTATATTATAAAAGACAATAATTAGTTGTGTACATCCCCAATTCCCAAAGTGTGAAAGAATAACTATGTATTCCCTTTTGACTGACCAAAAGAAAAAAAACAGTAAATAATATACTACTGATACTGGTAATTTAGTATTCAAATAATTTTTAAGATTTGCCTTAATATAGAAGAAAGAAAATCACACGAAAATTTCTCGGATAATTTTATTTATTGGTATTAAACGCTCTCTACGATATCTCATCAAAAAAGTACTTCTTGTTATTACAAAATATTCCACTTCATTAATATATAAGGCTTTGCAATTTTTCTATATATTATTAACACGTAAATCAACTCGATAATATTAAAAAAAAATCATATGGGTCATGGCAACTTTATTAAATTATTTAGTTAACATGTATCAAGAAAACTTAATGTATTAAAGAAAACAATTTTTCGCAATTCTTGGAAAACCACTTTTTTGTCACACATATCTGACTTATTTGATCCTATATTAAAACTTTTTTTCGACAAGCTAAGATACTTTTAGATCAATTCCTTAGACATATATATGTCTGACATGGCTCATGTAGAAGTTCTTAGCGTCAGGCACATATCACTGACATGACGACTAACGTGTTTAATTGATGAATAAAACAATTGTATTGCCGTACAGATTTTCAGAATCTATTCTTTTAAAGGATATTTTTGATTTTAATTTGTTTATATCTTTTCTTGGAATTTCATTATAATTAAGATAACACTAACTGAAAAGTCTATAGAAGATTCATAACAATCATCAGTATTTAAAAAACATAACACGATTTACTCTGCAATATAAATATATCTATTAATATG
Organism: Ctenocephalides felis; assembly: GCF_003426905.1. Lineage (NCBI taxonomy): Eukaryota > Metazoa > Arthropoda > Insecta > Siphonaptera > Pulicidae > Ctenocephalides > Ctenocephalides felis. The sequence continues at coordinate 6,878,147 of NW_020539725.1, read as the reverse complement.
CAGATATTTCGGGGCCTGTCCTATGGATAATTATAGATTATCCACATAATTGTTCCTTCAGACAATAGTTAAATTTGTCTTAGCAAGCGCTAACCCTGTTTACAAATTGAACGATAAAAAAATCGATCGTTTTCTAACGTCTAGCATTTATTTACTTGAACAAAACGATATCCTCTGTGTAAAAATAAGATACCAGAAATTCAGTTCCATCAACATACTTTCAATGCACTTTAGACTGACGCAAACGATTCTCTCTGTCGAGGAGTGCAGTGGAGTAGGAAAAAAATCTAGGCATTTTTATATATTAGACAATATTTAAATAGCAAATAAATACATATGAATAGTTGTTAATTATCCATATACATGCCCAAAATTACTGAATGTCTTCTTTGTATAAGACAGATTTTAATTAATAAAAAAGTAAAATTGAAAAAAAAAAACTAAGAAATAAAAATATACAGCAATGAGATTATGTGCAATGTAATAAATGCTATAAAAATTACATTTGAAAAAAACATTATTATTTAAATAAGATGTGCCAAGTGTCGAACTATGTTCAGTAAAACGCCTAATGATAGTAATATGTTTTTTCTATTTTTTAAACCGGGGTAAGAAGCGACAACCAAGGGGAAAACAGATCCAAGATCTTTTTTTTACTATAAAAGAAATTTAAGAAATAATAGCTTCACTATTAGAAAGATTTCATTACATATAACCTTGATGTGTTATTTTGGAAAAAGTATTCATTAGCATTATTAGAGGTCGAATAACTACTAATTAATTTTATCTTTTATAAAATTGTTTTTTTTTTTAATTCTAATTTGTTTTTATAACAACTGTTGAAAATAACTTCAAAATAATAACCCATCTTACACAACAATTAAATAACGTTTACCTAAAAATTATATTTAGATATCATAAACTAAATAACTACCCATAAGGAAAAATACTTTTGGTATGAATACTGATAAATTCCAGTTTTTCTCCTGATAGCGAGGTTGTACTAATTAATGTGTTGGCTAGTTTGCCTTCTACTTTAAAGTAGTATAGTTGAAAAACTTTATACTTAACTTGTTTTTGAGATAATGATGGTGGACCTTTTGAAACGCAGACCTTTAAGCCCTGATCTACCCTATATCAATTTCAAGTTGCAGTAAAGATGAATATTTCTTTTCATATTATTAGTGATCCGACCACTTTTAAGTTTATGTGGCAAAAGTACGTTGTCGTCCCTGGTTTATCTCCAATTTAATATCTTTTCAATAACCAATTTCCACCCAATATCAATTCTCTAAATTTAATTTCAAATGGAAGTTTTGATTTTTCTTCAATTGATTGTGAGTTCTCCTACTTTTTTCTTTGGTGCCGTCTTGCAGCAACATTCTTTACGCCATATGGATCTAATGTAAATTCAGAATTGTTTCCAGAAAATTTGTTTTACATCTTTTTGCTTCATTCACAATTTTAATTTTATTTCCTTCAGCACCAGTTTTAAGTGGTTTTCAGTTAGTTTTACCACCTTTTTCTTGGTTCATACTTTTGGTAAATAGCGTGGAAAGCTAGATGACAGATATTATAATTTAGTAATTTGCCCCTTCACTTTGTTTATCATTAGCGTTCTTTTTTGGGGAAATATATATATATATATATATATATATATACCTGTATTTAATAACCACGTAAACCTTCCGGTTATAACTGGATTGCTCATCTATTTATTCATAAACATTGGTACAACGAAGACATTGTGGTATTTGCTTAGTGCGAAATTAAAAAAAAGAATAAGTCGGCATAAAAATAATATAAAAACAGATATGGAATCATATACGAACTGATATGAACATTCTAAGTATCGTTTAGTGCTAAAAAGCATCAGACAATATTTGACTTTTATATTAAGAAAATGCATTTGTGAATTGCTATGATATTTGGTCGTAAATATTTACCGAGTAGATTGAAAGGAATCGACCAATTTTTATAATATAAAAATAATCTGATTGATGATTTCATGGTTAATTAAGTTAACTAGTAAGCATCTATAATAATTATATATAATATGTTAATGTTAGATAATTTTAATACGAATAAATTATTTGAAAATATCAAGTAAAAAAAATAGTTCAGCAACTTTCCGCATGAATTAGAATAATCAAGACTTGAATTATAGGCAACATTTTACTATGTGAAAATAACCCTTGCCTGGCCTTGCTATATCAATAAAATAATTATCACTATTACATAAATTGTAATAATAAAATTCTTTAAATAGTGATAGTACAATTGTTTGGATAATCGATGTAGTTAGAAGCCAAACCATCACAACTTATTTATATTTTACAAACTTATAGGACCCTTAAGTTATGATAGTTCTCAAAAAACATATGCAAAAATATAGTGTAATGTTTGAGAAAATAACCCAACAGTGTTTTGCGAAAAGATAAAAAAGTATATTTAATGTATTGAAACAAGTACATAGTAGTATGTATATGTATGTATGTATACTGTTCACATTCAAAATGATGTACCTATTTTTTTAATATCAATACGATAGAGCGATGCTTGAAGGTTCGCAAATAAAAATGACAACCACCAATCTCAAAAACAAATAAAGTTGAGAATTTTTTAACAATAATATTTGAAAGTAGAGGGAAAAAGATGTATAACCTTTATTTTTACGACTTTGCTATCTAGAGAAAAACGGCAATGTTTCGAAAAAAAAACATAACAAAAGTATTTCTTTGGTTGTTAGTTTTTTAGTTAGTTTCGTTGGTAGCGAACACTATTGTTTAGTTTACGAGAGCTTAGTATATTTTTAGGTATACGTTATTTAATTGTTTTATAATTATTATTAGTAGTATTCAGTAGTATTTTTCATTTTAAGTTAGGGGTAAAAAGAACCAACTACACCTTTACCCTTAAATTAATTTAAAATTGTAAATAAAAAAGTAAATTAAAACAAAAAAAGCAATTTTTCAAGAGATACATTTAATTAATAGTTATTCCAGCTCTGGTGATGAATATTTCTGTCAATATACCAGATCAAGGTTATTTACAGTGTTATCTCTGTAAAAAATGAAATTGAAAAAACCCTTAAAATTTACATTTTGCATTGGTTGAACAAGGTATCTATTATTTTGTAAAATCGCTTTAAAATAGAATAAGACATTAGACCTGTTTCCCCTATGCTGACCTAATGTACCCCGCCTATAAGGTAACAATTTATTTAGTAATTTATTATTTATTATTAATGGTTACAAATTCTTGAAAAACAGCAAAAACACATTTCCACAATAATCTTGAACATAATTGGTTAGGTTTTAATATTATAATTGTTCAAAGTCAAATTGGACCATTGTGCCCCGCCCTAACATATATCAAATATAAATCTTAGGCGTTAAAATATTCAAATAGAAAACCGTTATATTTGAAATAAATTTGCCAGTTGGCTTGATGTTTGAAAGATATCATGTTCATTATCTAATCATGTTATAGATATTTTAATAGTGTTGATAGATATAAAAAAATGTTTAAGTTAAGATTAGGTTGATGAATGGTACGAATTCATTCGCCAGAATAATACACATACATATATACACATATATACATATATCATATATGTATATATATATATATATATATATATATATATATATATGTGTGTGTGTGTGTATGTGTATTATATTTTGGCTATGAAAGTCAGGATTCTATTACTATCGACTCTAGACGATAAAGGAGTAATGCGATACTTCTGTTATAATATGAGATTCTATAATTTGTCTGCAACAACCAAACTTTAAATTCCGAGAAATATAAATATACTTGAAGACGATATAACTAATTATGAACTTCCCGCATGATGAATCATTTTCGAAATCCTTGAGATTTACATTACACATGAGAATCTAAGAGTCACTTAGCAACATGAATAAAAAAACATTGCTCGACTCCAAATAAAAAAGGTAATAATATATAGTCCATTGGTAAGATACATATTATAGTCTATATAGTCTATACCACAGGTTCCGAAACTTGTTTGTGTTGTGAACCCCTTGAGCTTTGCCTTGGATTCCCTCTTTGACTAAAATCGATTACATTTTATAAATATCTAACTCTACTAAAGTTTATTATTAATTATTTAAAGTAAAAATACATGTTACTTTCATGAATTTATTAATTGAATCTCAATTAATAATATAATAAAGTAAGCGCACAGTAAATGTTTAATTATTAACATTTGGCTCAATTTTGTAAGGTTTGATCTTCCGGGTAATTATGTCTTTCTGTTAGAATAATGAGATCAGTTTTAATGCTTTCTTTTTTTATTTTACAACTATTAAACTGTCTTTTATATTTAGTATCCAAAAATACTATTACATCGCAAAAATATTGACAAGCCTTTTAATTATTTCAACAGTTAGCAAATAGGGTCTTCAAAAGCTCAACAATATTGCAACCACAAATCTGATTCCTACTTACACATTGCTATGATACAACTTATACATTTTTATAAACAATATTATGATTTACTTTTTTCCAAAAAAAATTTTCCAATTATTGTATATGACTTTTTATTTTAAATATAATAAATAGATATCTGAATATAAATCTAAATATGAATATAAATATATTACTTAGTGTATTTTGATCCACTATCGTAAACCGCCATTTTCAATTTGTGGAGGCCGAAATTTTTTTTTTATAATGTGGACCCGCTGATAGTTGTCATTGACCATTGAGGGTCCATGTGCGCTCCTTTATACGATCAAATTGATATTTTCTACCAAATGAATAATTTTTAACCAAGAAGTTTTAGGACTTATTAAAAAAAGTTAAAAATTATTTTTAACAGCCTAAGATGAAAGAAATATCTTATAGCTTTCGAAGTATCACAAAATCAAAATAGAGTAGACTATTGTAATATTAACTCTTGTAAAAAAAATTAAATTATAGTCGAATAGAGTCGTCTTATTCCGTTTCATTTGCACGACAAGGTTCTTGGTTCAAAACCTATATCGGACAGCTTGTTATCAAACAGTAGTAATATCGGTAAGCACTTTAATTACACAAAGGTATCTAAATATGTTCTAAGTTATGTGAAACCAGTTCTTTCCCGGAATTGCTGAATCATATTAAAACATATCAGAGTTAGATAATTTCTAGTTATATATATATATATATATATATATATAATATATATAAATGTATATTTTAAAGCAATGACTCAATTACAGACAAGTTGTAGAAGACAAACTCATATGTAAACACACTTTTATGTGCGAAATTTATTATGCTTAGGCCAGACGGTCAATCACCATTAACAGATACGTATTTAGAAATAGACACCAATTTATGTGGTGTGAATTAAATTTTCATATAAAAAAATCTCAGTCCAAAACTAAAAAAAAATTGTAACATTACATACTCTATATTCTGAAGTCAAATCTTCACTCATGCCACTCTCTCTAATTTTGGCATAAAAAATAGATTTAACTAGCTGTAAGTGGAATTCTGTCTTAAGGCAATTAGGGCATCGTGCCTTAAGGCAAATTGCTGGAACTTCCCGTACCAAAAATTATTATTTTTTTAAAAACGATTAACATTTTTGAAAAAAAATTAATTAAAAAAAAATAAGATTTCTGAGAAACTATAAATTTGACAAAAAATTACTTTTTTTTGAAAAAAAAAATTTATATGAAAAAAAATTTTTTTTTGAAAAAAAAATTTTTTTTTGGATACAAAAAATTTTTTTGAAAAAAAATGTTTTCTTCATTTTGACATATTTTGGAAATTCTGAACTTTTTTTCAAAGCAATCGCACTGCTTGAACTGCATAGAGACGAAATGTCAAAGCGCGCATGTGCCGCGCCGCCGCGTCTAACGCATAAGCATTGGTACGGAACCCATAAAAATGTAAAAAAAAAATATACTTATTGTTAAAATCTCTATAAAATATCTGATAATTTGATGTGCATATGTCTAATGATAATTTTTAACCGCCGAATGGCATTATTTTTTACTTTTTTCATTAGAATCTCCGAAACCGCTAGACCTGCCTCCATGAAAATTTGATCAATGCTACATCTTGTCAATACAAGTAAAATGTTTTTTGAATTATTCAAATCGGACGCTCCGTTCTCTTAAAAACGGAGGTACCGTTCTTGGCACTTTTTGCCCCGTATCTCGGAACGGCTAGACCTGCCTTGCCAAAAACTAATCAGCACGTCTCCTTATCAATACGAATCGAATGTTTTTTGAATTATTCAAATCGGTTGATCCGTGTTCCCAAAATCGTCGACGAAAATTTGTATCCGCACATACATACACACCACATACATACATACATACATACATACACACACACACACACACACACATACATCCATTTTTTCTAAGGTATGCCAAAATGTTCAGAAGGTTTTGAAACGTCGAGAAATGCAAAAATTTTCATTTTCGATTTTTTTGCGATTACTATAACTTACCCTACGGGAAGTTAAAAAATGCATCCAATTTCGGTGGAATATGCCTGAATGAAACGGTATCAGTATTTAAGAAAGAATAAAGTATGTATTAGAAAGTGTTTTTATTAGTTCAACAAATATGAGATGATGGTATTTTTGCGCACTAATATAATTTGAAATTTAATAATTATAACAAGCGTAACAAATCGTAAAACATTTATAACTATAACAAAACTATTTTAATAATATTATAAATGAATGATGCATAAGGAATGAATTTATTTATATATGCTATTAAATGTGGATAAATATATGGCGGGATAATAATTCACTTGATGCATAAGAATGAATATATATTTAATGTGGATAAATAGGATAATAAATCACTATAGATTATTTTCGATATTATAATTGAGAAAAATAAAAATTCAAATTATTTATCAAATTTAATTGTTTTTTTTTTGAGATCATTCATCAAAATCATTTTTCCAGTATATGCTTTCCATTTTATTATATTGAAAAATGCAAATGGAACCTGAAATGAACTAACCTAATGTATGCTTATATAAGGAATAAAAAAAAATCCCATCAATAAAGATACTTGGATTTAAAAATTATTCCATTGACTTCAATGAAACATGAAAGATATCTGCTGTTTATTCTCAATTTTTATTTCTTTTTGCATCGAAACCTACAAAATGTTTTTTATTTTGTATCTTATATATTTAATTATAATTTTTAATAATAATAACACTGATTTATACACCGAGTTTATAACACTGAATGTGAATTCCAAGACAGCCCTGAAAATTGTTGGTTAAAAATATTATCCATTTGGTAAAAAAAATAGAAAATTGTTCGTCTAGACTAGATAGCAGAAAATAGCATATTCTTATCTTTTTATTTTGAGTCAAGTAAAACCTAATAATACCGCATGAGATATAAACATTCACGCGGTATTACTATCTTTCATATAATATATATATATATATATATATATACTAGCTGACCCGGCAAACGTTTTACCATTCAAATATTTCTATCATAAAGTGATAAGTATGAAAATAACTAATTGATTGCAAATGTGGTTTGTAAGTGAAAGGAGCAGCTAACAAAAAAAATGTGAATAGTTTACCTACTGTAAAGCATGCCAAATATAAATTATAAAAAAAAACTTTATAAAAATAAAGGTTATTGGGTTTATAATTTATTTTAATTACTAAATAATGATTATAAACTTTTAAAAAGTTTTAGAAACATTTCAAATATAATATTACGTAATATAAAATACTATTTAACTAAATATAATGCAAATAACCTATGTGAAAAGTTATTAAAATTAACTTATACTGATTATGAGTTTATTAACGATATTATTTTAAATATCGATATCTTTATTAAATGAGTTAAATGGCTACAAAATATTAGTTTTATAAGTGTATTCAAAAGAGCATTAGATTTTTATATCAAGAGTTACAATTACATCAAAATTTATGTTAAAAGACTTACTTTTAAAAAAGCATTGGTTTTTGGAGTAACATTTTTAAAAATAAGTCTTTTATTATCACTGTTTTAATAGTAATTTCTATTAAGTGCTGCACTTTTTCGTCTTAAACTGTTTTTATTGTCTCTCTTTTTCATTAATAGTCCACTGGGGATGATATAATATATCAAAACGTGTGGCAGTTCAATAAAGATTTTTTATAAACTTATATATATATATATATATATATATATATATATATATTATATTATGTTATATTCAAATGTATAATATTATTCTATTACTTCATCTAGCCTTTGGCCAGTAATTTTCGTATGCCGTCCGTCTGCTTCGAGCGTTGATTCGTTGCGAACGAAATTTTAGAATCGTGTTTAATGCATTCTGTCAGAGTCCTGGGGGTCATTCACCAAAATTCGGAGGATACGTACAGCACATACACAAATAGAGACAAATTACGTAGAGAGCTAGTGCACACTTTTTCATATAACTTACTAACTGGAAATGATATTGGATTGAATGCTCATATTGGTGCAATGAGCTGAGATAAGAAGTCAAATTTGACTGAAATTATATAAAATAACTACTATAAATGAAAAAACTAAATTTAAATGCAATGCCAAATTTTTGAAATTTTAATTATCTGCCCGAACGAGACATTAGCCAATAATTTTCTTATAATATACAACATATTATATATATGATTCCATGGCATAAGAGCATAACGGACAGTGTCTTTTGTGAAGTGGGTCGTGAGTTCTAACCCCCGATTAGATACCTGATTTTGTACCGTCTAAATAACCTGATTTTGTGCAGAAGTGATATCAATTTTCACTTGAAAATACAGATCAAAAATATATCTGCAATTGAAAATAGACCATTTCGGAAACGGCAATGTAAAATGGCAATAAAAAATCTCACATGCTATTCTTTCCTGAATTGATTTAGAGTTTAACCCAGCTTACGAACCTACCTTATTACAGTACTATCCATTATAAAAATTATTATCAAAAATTAGATAATTTTTCTAGAATTTATTGAAGAACTTACTTAATTCTGCAGCGCCTGAGTTTAGTTCAGAACTTATATCGGTTTAGCCATGTATAAAAAATCTGGTATATAAATAAAGATGAGATAAAAGAAATTAACACCAACAAACCAAAATGCTAAATTTAAAGACAACAATAAATTAATTTAGTATTTAGTTCATTTTAAATATCTGCCTGAAAAAACTATAGTAAAGAATTCATTGTTATTTATAACAAAAAAGACTGAAAGTCATTAACGTATTCAATAGCAATTAACGCCACTATTATATAATAGTATTATATAAATGTTAATTCAAATATTTTTAAAATTCTACTTATTCCTATAAAGTGTTTATCAAATTTACTTTTTTATTCAAGTCACTTGTTAAATGAATATACATTCAAAAAGTTATAAATTAGATGGTATAATATTAGATATTATCTTAGATTTTTTTTTTCTATAAAATTATATAATGTGAAAATAAAACAGCTCGTCTCGTTCATTTGTCTATGATAATTCATGTAGTCATTTAGTCATACTTTTTGAAAATTGGCCATAAAGTAAATTTCATCATATCTATTATATTGTAATATTTTTTGTAGAACGATAATTAATATGTGAACTTTTTATATTAATTACCTCCCAAATGTTCGATAATTTTGAATACTTTTATTGCAAATTACAATTACATGCCAAAATTAATTAATTAGACAAGTTAATTAATAATACTCACTGTTTAATTTATATACAGCTCAATATCAAAAAGTTAAATTTATCATTTTCAATTAGTAGTAGATATAAAGGGTGTCCCCAATTCTTTTGAGGACAGTTAAGGTCAATGCTATCACACCGTTTTGTCATGACGTTAAGGTCTGGAATACCCTGCATAAGACTAAAAGGTCTCAGTAATAAAAGTCTCCTAATCTATTACTTTTATAGTTAATCTCCAGGTCTTTACATATTGTATGTAGTAATAACAATTTTAAATATTATAAATTCACAATCAAACTATTTAGTTCAGAAATATAATGATTTATTATTATTTTATAAGTAAATTTGTATCTCAGAAAGAAATTAAATTATTAATAAAATAGTCAGAGGGATATCGGCATTTACATAAATTATTACGTTTATTACATTTATATAAATTATTACGTTTTTTTTATTATTATTACGTAATTTTTGCAGTAAAAAGTAGCAATAGTTTTTCGAAAACTATACGTGATAAAAATAATTTCTACTTTCCAGAAAAGAATTTCCACCTAAATACAATTTTCCACTAGATTCTCTACTATTACACCATGCGAAATGTCTTGAAACTCACACATGCCAAATGGGAGACGCATACAAGTTTTCATTGAAAATAAAGCAAAACGTTTCGGTATTTTTTCGATGCTGTGGGTTATCATCGTGAGCTCTGTCGAATTTTATTTTTATTTTTGTATGTGGGTTGAGATGCAATGCACATGGACTCACTCTATTGCGCTATCGAAAATGTATTCTTGCTAAAATCTTAAGCAAATTTAAAAGATTGCGATTTGCATACGATTGGAATTTCTACGGAACTTCGTCATAAGCTTTTAAATATTTATTTTTGAAGAGTTTTCAATTTTTTGACGTTTGTGAGTATTTTTAAAATATATTTTTCAATGCGTGATTAATCATGTATCGTACCTTGTGAAGGAAATGAAAACAATATTAAGCACGTCGCGAATTGTAATTTTTGTATTGACTTGAATTTTAACTTTTTTATTGTCTCAACAGCAATCAGAACTGCTAAGCCTTACATGTCCTAAAGCTATTTGTTGAAGACTTAACCAAATGTTTCGTGAGAGGCAACCCATCGGTTGACCATTCTTCTATGCGTGGCGTTTTCATATTAGTTTTCATGCCTAATAGTTATCATATGATTGAACGTTGCAGTTATACCCAGGAAAAGTAATTTCTACTTGAAATTATGTATATTGAAATCTATAACAACCGCAAGTATATTGACCTAATGATTCAAAAAAAAAAACTAAATCAATATTTATAAATTACAATTTCAAATTCCATTTAGAAATTGAATCTAAAAAAAAACTAGCTGTAAGCTGAATTCTTTCTTAAGGCAATTATGGCATCATGCCTCAAGGCAAATTGCTGGAACTTCCCGTACCGTAACGAAATACTGAATGTTTTCAAATAGATTATTATAAATATTGTAACATTGTCTAATATTTATGAGAATTATATAAACTGAATTGCAGAGTTGAAATTATTTGTAAAGTATATTAGAACTATATAGTCAGAATAAAAAATAAAATCTGAAATATTTTCGATATACAAAAAACTAAAAAAAAAAAAAAAAATGGAATAAATTTTTTTTTTCTAAAATCAATTATTTTGTTAAGACAAGCAGAAAGTTCTTTGAATCATTTAAATCGGACGCTTAGTTCTCTCAAAAACTGCCATTTTTTACATATTTAGCTCCGTATCTTCGAAATGGCTGCGCCTGCCTTTGCCAAAAACTAATCAGCACTTCTCCCAATCATTACTAATTGAATGTTTTTTAGATCATTCAAATCGGATACTCCGTTCTCTCAAAAATTCGATTTCTATTTTCTGCACTCTTTGCTCCGAATCGAATCGAATGTTTTTTGAACCATTCAAATCGGTTGATCCGTGCGCCCTAAAACGTGACTGGAAATTTGTATCCATACATACATACACACACACACACATACACACACACATCCATTTTTTCTGAGGTATGCCAAAACGTTCAAAAACCTTCAAAACGTCGAGAAATGTTAAAATTTTCAATTCCGATTTTCGGCCCATTACAATAACTTACCCTACGGGAAATTAATTAATGAATATTCAAATATATTTCAAGCACAACTCTGAAATATTTATTAATGCTATTTAATTTCACGTAAAAGTTATTATTTTATACAATTTTAGTATTTTTGTTGCAAATACCTAGTAATATCTGCATAAGTTACAAAAACAATTATAATAATCTCTTAATTTTATAGTTGCATAATAGAGTAGTGTATATGTACATATAATTCGAATCAATTCAGTAATCGATATGATTTGACCAGATAACTAACTTAGGGGTCTCTAACAGGTTTCCAAACTTGTTTTTAGGGTCAATGAACAATAGAGATTGGTCTGGTTATTCAAAAGATACCTGCTAGGCATGGGTTGTAGTTTGCTCATAGGTTTAATGCAATATTCGATGGATTTATACTTACGATAAATGAATTTATATATATATATATATATATATATATGTGTATATATATATATATGCATATATATACATACATATATATTTCAGTTCATTATTTTTAAGACTTGCAAGGAAAACTTCAGGTTTACTGTTCTGTGATTTTGACGTAACTTTGCATGGTGATAGAGTTGATAGACAAACTGAACACCGTAAAATATTATAGGCTTATGAAAATTTATTTAATTATAGAAAATAGTTACATTTTTGAAAAATAGATTGCTTCTACTTTTCACGCTCTGATTCAAATATAAAAGAATTAAAAACGATCGGGTTCAAATCTCGTCAGCGTATAATTTAATTTTTGTATTTTTTAATTTATTTTTATATTCAAATTTTTAATAAATCTTAATAATTTTTGACTTATTGCATATATTTTGCAAACAGAAATTCATATATTTGAAATAAATGTGAGCTACCGAGACATATGTAAACATATGTATTTTTTTGTAATTTTTTACGACTTTTCATATGCCTATAATATTTCAAGGTTTTCGGTTCGACGATCCCAGTTCAACTAAAATATTCAATCAATCAATTTCATTAAACATCACATAATCATAAAAAAACCAAATAACATAGTTTTCTTAGAAATTGATATATCTATAGATCTATTTTTATTATAATATTTTATTTACCTCGCGAAAGCATTTAGCTTAATATTATTTTTATTTTTTATTAGATGGCGTCCATTAATCATGTGAGGTTTTTATGAGGAGGGAGGGTTTAGAAAAAAAACACAAAATATCAGGTGGGGATGGAGGGTTATAGTAAGATATCACGTGTATTTATTATCAACCTTATTTTTTTTAAAAAATCTAAGCATTACAAAAAAAAAATCAAAAATTTTATAATTTTTTTTCGTAGCTGTAAATACACGTGATGTTTCGTGGGGTGGGGGGGAGGTAATATTGAATATCACCACGTATCACCAAGGGATAGGGGGGTCCAAAATTCCTTAAAAAATCCATCACGTGATTAATGGATGCCCCCTTATATTCTATCTAAAGTTCTATATGTTACTAATTTTCACATACTTCTTGTTTTACATAATTTTTATATCAAAATCTATTTAATGTTTTCACGTCCTTCTTTTTCACAGCATTACCTAGAAAAGCATTTTCCATTTTGAAACGTATTTTCGATGTCACTACTGATTAGGTTGCACTTAAAGCAAGGTTTGAACCCGGCATCTTGTGGTTGCAAATCAGGAATCTCAACCAAAAGTCTACTCAATAAAACCATCAATTTATTTTACTGGCAATATTTTTATATTCCTACAAACATTGACAGCACTGCAGGTTTTTCCACATAAACAAATATGCACTAAACAAATATTGAATGCAAATTTAAATAAATCATTTTTTTCTATATATTAATGAATAATATATATGTAGATGTACATGTCTGTTTTTGTATTTGAGAGTTCATATGCAGAATCGATGATGATTTACTCTGGAGTTTGTTGCACTTTCGATAGCGTCACGAATTAACCAGAAATTTGTCGGATGTGCGCGCCGGGATGTCTTTCTATTGCGTTGCCAAAATACACAATGGGCAGCCAGTGCAAACTATATTCGAGATTATTATTGAATGTTTGATGAGCATAAAGAATCCTATAGTACTATATTAACGAATATAATAAATGCATAGACATATTTTATTGGATTGTTTATGCAAGTATTGATTTAGATGTAAAGAATACGATTGAGGTGTAGTTATAGAGACGTAACATTGATTGCCCTTGCTAACTAAATATCTATGGTATGTTACTTTGTCCATATAAATCAATAAAAATAAATCACTTTGATTAAACATTTGAATATGATATGATTAAAAACACATCTTATTGATTGATGTGCCTTGAGGCAAGTTAAATGAACTTCCCGATATGTGTAGGTAATGGACTTAATCAATAAAAAATAAATTAAATTATGAGTGATTAAAAGTATTTAGAGTGACTTTATTACACATAATTGAAAACGAACGAACACGTTAACTCGGAGCATTTTCTAAAAACAAATTTTCAAAAATCAACAATTTTTATAATTGAACCAGTTATCGTAGGACTTTAATAGTTCAGTATGTTCATTAAGTCCAAGCATTCTGTCATTATACCAAGTAAATCGTCTAATTTTAATTTTAACATACGTCAAAAAAACTACTCGTTTTCTCAAACTTTGAATTTTAAAAATTAAACTATTTTTTGTTAGGCCGTAATATTTCAGTAAGTTTTATAAGACAATGATATATATCATAAAAAAGTTCCATAAAAATCGGCTTAATTTTTTTTAAACAGTTAAATACAAGAAAAGGGCTCGGTAGATTTTCACCTAAAACTAATCAGTATCATTCCCAACTAATACCTTTCGAACAGTTTTTGATTTTTTAAAATCGATTCGGTAGTATGAGCTTATATGTGAACGAAAAGTTTAATACTTTTTCCTAAATTACGAAAAAACGGCTCGGCCGATCTTTACCAAAAACTAATCAGCACGATTGAATTTTCAAAATCGATTCAGAGTTGCGGGCTAAAATAAATTAGCGAATCGGATTATTTGATGAGAACATAAAATTCTTCTTTGGGAAGTTAAAAAATATACTTTTTTATGACTATAAACAGATTCAGAAATAAAATTTGTAGCCCTTTTTTATGCACATCTACATAAGTAAGCTTTCGCGTGGCTTTGTGATTGGAGCTTTGGTCTTCGAACCAAATTTCACTACTGCATGATGTCACTGCTGATTGATGTCACTGCTGACTGACATAAGTGCTGACTGGCGTCACTATTGACTGATGTCAAGCAGCAGTGACATTTTTTCAGTTAATAATGTACATAACAATATGTTTCAAAGTGAAAGCAGCATTAGTTGTTCCCCGGAGTGCTGCATTAAATTAATAATTTCGCAGGTTCACAAAATAAAAAAAAATCAAATTAATGATAAAAACTACAAAAAAATACGCAACAGAAATGATAAAAGCAATACAAAAATCAGTTGCACAGATCCAATATAGAGAAAAAATCCTAAATAAGATAGAAAATCTATTATTTTAACTGTCATGTAGTAGAATTTTTTGATTTGAGATTTTGTCCGTTCTTATGGTTATTCGTTTTTTGCACTTTGACTCCCAATTTTGACTTCAGATTCATGTTCGCAGATGCATCGCAAAACATATGTCGCACAACTTTTTTGTGTTATCATTAGAGAAATTCTAGTAATAAATTATATCAAACAGAGATAAATCTACTTCTACGTTGTCTTATACAAAAAGAGTTTGTAAATCAGCGCCTTTACATCAACCAAAATAATTCTTTCTCGTCGGTTTCCATATATAATGTCACAAATAATAAAATAGAGTTCATGGCAGAAGTGAAGCCTCAGCCTTAGAGCCAAAAGGTTGACATCATGCCGTACTGATGACCATTTCTACTAGGAATTATTTATTACAATATATTTCAGAATAAAAATAGCTCATATGCAAATTGATGCACAAAATTAATTAAGCCCAAAATCACTAATTAGTTAGTAAATTTAGTAAAATACTAGATGACCCGACAGACGTTGTTCTGTACCCATGTCTACAATTTTTTAATATAATGTAATATACTAATATTTACCGTTTATCTAAAAATAATAATTATTGTTTTTTAAATTACTCTTCACGCCAAAATGCATATACGTTTATAATATAAGCAATGTTAAATGTAGAACTGCTTTAAATAAAATGATGAGTCTCAATTCTCACACTATATTGAAAACTGAAGTCTTTTAAACGGTATAACACAATCATTACCATAACATAAAACTGGTACTTCATATTGGATCAAATTAATTTAAATTTTTATTATTTAAGATATCCGAAATTACATCTTAAACTTCTTCTAATCGATATCGTGAGGGCCAAATTGTATGTATTTATCTGTACTTTCCCATTTCTTGTTATAAAGTGAAATTTTTACGAATTTTAAAAATATTGTGGAAAAATTAGTAAAAGATGCAAAGAAATTATATATTGAAAAATAAAACTATATTGAAAATTTAATATCCGAATCTTATGCTAACGCCCCCTAAGGCGTGCGCTCGTGTTTTTCGCATGCATCGCATTAAAGGTATGACCGGCCCTGATTAATACTTAATTTTATATTTTAAGTGAAATAATTTGTCATATACTTTTCATATGTATATCATTCAATCTCCCATATATACTGTATTTTATATTATTTTAATTTCTTGTACATCTCAGCTGCTTTTTGGCAATAATAATGTAGACATTTCATTTTTCTTATTCATAATCATAAATTTATTATACATATTCTCATATTGTCTGGGTTCATAAGTAAATTGAAATTTTTGGCAGATAATAATTTTCATTTGTTTTCAATGCAATCAATGACATGTCGTGTTTTACAATTTTTTCCATTTATTTCTACAATAAATACATCGCAGTACTTTATAATCACATACATGCTAGAAAATTTCCTTAACAAACTACAGAAAGATTTATCAAAATCCGCATAATCGTTTAGAAAGAGTACACAGTGAGTGCTTGTAATTTAATATGAACTTCATATAATAGCAATAAAGCTCAAATTGGTCAATAAAAAAATTGGTCCACGCGTTGTTGAGTTATGCGCTTACCAACACATTTTGCAATCCATTTTTATATATAAGATATTACAACTAGAATGAACAAAATTCAGTTGATTTTGTGTTAGATCCTGAAATTATATTGAATGTGAATTCTTCTTCATGTAGCATCAACAACTTAAATATTTTTCCTCCATATTATGGCATAAAGTTTCTCACATAACCATTTTTTCAACCTCTAATAATTCATCAAAAACCGATTAATGCAGAAATACCATCTCGGCGATTCTCAGCTACCCGTTTCTCGTGTTTTTTTCCATTCACACAATCGAAAGCCAAGTAGCAGTTTAAAATAAAACATCGCTCCTGTTTTTTGCTAATTTTGAGGTTGATATCGCGTGCACCTAATGGCCGCAGAAAGGTCTCCAACCTTCCTTCTGGTTACGCAATTTTAAATAGTCCTGAATCGAATGCCTCCAAGCGTTTTTTCGAAATATAGGTCTAAATTATATAAATCCGAATCCACGAATTGATTTGGTGTTATGTAAGATCAGGATAATGCGGAAATGATAGTTTTTGGGTCAGCTTCTAAAAAACACGAGGTAAAACATACATCTTTAAATTGGAAACTTGATTATTAGATTTATGCGAGTATTTAACGGTTGTTAAATATACAACATGGGTCTCTGGTATATACTAGAATGTTATTCAGAATATGAGAAATATTTCAATTATTTTAACTGTGTGCTACGGATGTGCCCAAATATCCCGATGAATAAGATTTTAAACTTTTTTTACCAGTAATCAAAATTAAACTAGTGGGGTGTACGGCATCGTGCCTTAAGGCAAATTGCTGGAACTTCCCGCACCGTAACTTCGAGGAATACTGAATGTTTTCAAATAGATTATTATTAATATTGTAACATTGTCTAATATATATAAGAATTATATAAACTGAGTTGCAAAGTTGAAATTATTTGTTTAAAGTAGGTATATTAGAACTATAGTCAGAACTAAAAATAAAATGTGAATTATTTTCGATATACAAAAACAATTTTTTTTGCAAAAAAAAAGTTGAAACAAAAAAATTTCCAAAATCAATTATTTTGTTAAGACAAGCAGAAAGTTTTTTGAATCATTTAAATCGAACGCTTAGTACTCTCAAAAACTGCAATTTTTCACACATTTAGCTCCGTATCTTTGAAATGGCTGGGCCTGCCTTTGCCAAAAACTAATAAACACTTCTCCCAATCATTACTAATTGAATGCTTTTTAGATCATTCAAATCGGATGCTCCGTTCTCTCAAAAACTCGATTTTCATTTTCTGCACTCAGTTCTTTATCTCCGTAACTGCTGGACTTGCCTTTGCCAAAAACTAATCAGCTCATCTCCCTATCAATAGGAATCGAATGTTTTTTAAACCATTCAAATCGGTTGATCCGTGCGCCCGAAAACGTGACTGAAAATTTGTATCCATACATACATACACACACACACACTCACATACGCATCCATTTCTTCTGAGGTATGCCAAAGTGTTCAGAAACCTTCAAAACGTCGAGAAATGTAAAATTTTTCATTTTCGATTTTCGGCCCATCACAATAACTTACCCTACGGCAAGTTAATAAAGATTGTAATCTTTTTTACCAGCCATCAGAACTACATGTTCTATAAGACGTGTTTGCTTCATACAACTTAACCTAGTACATTTCTTTGGAGAGTAACCCAGCGGTCAACGTCAACCCCTTTTCTTTTTATATGTAGACTATATATTATATACTAGATATGTGAATATAATATTTTATGCGTGTACGCCTTGCATCAATGCTCTAAAAAGTCTATTTTTACCTGACCCTATATAATATCTATAAGCTCAAGTTGAATTTTGATATCGTACTGCTTGATATCGAGCTGACCGAGATTGAGATTGATCACGCGCTTGCGTTAATTTTAATTTAAGATCACAGCGATGATTTTAAATACGACCGTTAAAAATTAAAGTTAATTTATATAGAGTAAGAGTTATTGTTGAAAGAAATATGTGAGGTTACTAGATATAGGATAAGAAATAAAAAAGTGTAAGTGACTAAATTCACTAATTGTAAATAAGCAAAGCCAATGAAAAAAGAATGATTTTTATTTACTGATTAAGAACAACAATTTTATAATACTATATTTTTCTTCCTAATCACAATAAGAACTTAGTCCTCTGAGCTGGTTTGATGAATATTCCGCTCAGAACGCAGATTTTCAGAATTCAACCTAATGACTGACTGATCTTTATTCATTATATTTTTCTTAACAAAATTTATCTGATGCTGCTGATATTCAATATGATGAATCAATGACGAAAAAAGCTATTATCACTTGGATATCACTACTACTTGATATTAGACTATTCCAGGTGGTATCGAATCAGAACCTTTTTGGTTGAAAGGCCAAAGCTTTAACTATAGCTTTTATAAGAATTTAACGCGGTTTTAATAAGATTCTTAAACTCATTATACATCCTATTATCAGAAGAGGGTATGTAAAATGATTTAAGAGAAGCTTTTGATAACCTAAAAGGATTTAGCATGCGAATGAATTCATATTAGATAACGAATGAGAAAGTTTCAAATTGACATAACAATATATCATTCAGTTGCTAACTGTGATTCCTACTCTTAAATTCCCGTTTAGCGTTTCCGAATAATGATATGCTAATAATTCGCAGTATGTAAAGTTAGACCCGCCGGCTGATGGCCGAATGAAGCGGCATGCCCGAATCAACTGTTTTGGTTAAGAGAAAAGAAGGAAACGCCCTAGACAGAGCGCTTGCTAACTGAGTAATATTTTACAAGTCTAATTAGTCGAATACATAATCATTTAAAACAATAAATCACCTCAATATTATCTATATTAGGATTTTAAACTTGGAAGCTAATAGATGAAGAAGTCTAAGGTCGCTAAAGAAGGTTTGGTATGCTTCTTATTTTTAACTTCCCGCAGGGTTGTATAAGTTATATAAATCGCAATAATATCGAAAATATATTAAGAAATTTTTGAACATTTTGGCATAACTTAGAAAAAAATGAAGTATGTGTGGTATGTGTGTGTTCGAATACAAATTTTTGTCAACGATTACGAAAACACGGTTTAACTGATTTAACAGCTTTGAAAGAAATTCAAAATTTCAAAAATATTTAAAATATAAAAAGGAAATAATTTTTTTTCAAAAAATAGATTTTTTCAAAAATTTTAAAATTTTCAAAAATGATTTTTTTTTAAGTTTAAAATCAATTTGGAATGCTTTTTAAATTTTGATACGCAAAGTTCCAGCAATTTTCCTTAAGACACGATGCCATACACTACTAGTTTTTTGTCCCTTGATTTTATCTGCATGTTTGGCATGACATTTAGCTCTCTATATATTGAAAATTTGTGTAAAATTTAGAAACGTAATAAGTCATATATTTATTCCATCTATTATAGAAGTCAATAGTATTTTATCAAAAATGCATCAATTTAGGAAGTTTTTTGTCGGGAAGTATCATTGAGAGAACAGATTTTCATTTTTGAAGTGCAGTTTGGAATTTCCTGTGGCTTAGTGTTTAGAACTTTGGTTTTTGAACCACCTCATAAAATGATGTCAAATAGTAGCTAGTAGCAGTGTTTACTTGAAAATTTAGATAAAAATATATTACTAAGTGCATTCAATTATAAATCATGACCAATAGAAATATATATATATATATATATAAATATAAATAAATAAATAAATAAATTAAATAGAGAAAGGCCAACTGCAGAGTTGACATTTTGCTGAATAGTTGTTTTTTTTATTACAAAACGTACTAGTGAATCGTTAATTTTTAATATATCTAATAACTATTTAAGTGCAGCTTTAGTAATGTTTTTATAAAATGCTGATTTAACAGTTTTTTTCCGAATACATATTTTGTTTGTAATAATAAAGATTACTACATGAAATTTTTGCACGATTGTATAATTTATATACCACTAGATGTATTCGTTCATGCGTTGTGTTTTATACATAAAAATAAAAATATGAACAAAAATTCGATTCTGTCACATCTAGTTATTAAGATGAAAAATAACGCATGTATTATTATTCATGATTGATTGTTGAACTGCATTAGATGCATTATCGAGTGAAACATCCCATTCAGCATATCAATATAAGCATATATAAGCTTATAAGCATATCAGATCTCATTGTCAGATTTGATCCAAAATCGTTAATTTATACAGTTGAGATTGTTATAAATGAAAATAAAGTTCAAGCATGCGTTTATTATTTTAAGGAGCTATATTCTAGGGTAGAATTTCAAAAAAAACGTTTTTTCCTTTTGTTTCATATTTTCAGAGTTTAACTATTTAAGAATATGAGTACCTTAAAAGGTTTTTTAAAATTTAAATTATTTACGGAGATACAGCTGTTTGACCATGATAATCTTCGTACGTTTCCTTCATTTTGCGAAACTTTTAAAGCGTTTTGTTCAAAACCGTCTCTTTCAATACGCTGCTCACGATTTCTACAGTTCTACTGAACCGATTTATTTGAAATTTTCAGAGAATCTTGGTTGGAAATTAGTCATTTTTTCAAACATTCCCCATTTTGTCAAATAAAATTTTTAATTTGTCCATAGTATATACTATATACCACGTGTAAATTTTTAGAGACCCCCCACTTCAGAAACTGCTGGTTTTTAAAATTATTATTTTTTTTGAAGTAAAACTTCTTTAGGCGCGATATGGGTGTAAAAATTTCTTTAGGCTACACGGGTGTAAATCCGTACAAATGCAACGAAAACGCCAACGTGTAGTTGAACACTACGACGCCGTAAGCGCTGATGTCGCGAGTATCCACTCCCGTCATGTCATGCGTAAGTCGAGCGCTAAACCCTATATGAACTTGCATTAATTGAATCACGTTTTTTTACAAAAGAAGAGGTTGCTGTATTATGTCCTCATGGAATAAGACTTTTCTTAGAGAATAAATGTGTCATGGAATATAATAAATTTATACTGAATCTCGTTGAAGACAAAATAAAATCTACTGCCACGGATATTTATGTAGGTTGCCATGCGACAGATCAACAATCATACATTCGTCAGCAGTTTCAAAAAAATCGGTTATTGATACCGGGGCTTTGCCGTATGAAATAATTTTAGTTCTGAATAAATTTTACATAATAACAACTAATATTGATGTAAGTGATGGCTTAGCTAATGGTTGTGTGGGAAAATTAGTGTACATAGAACGTGGCGATAATGATGAACTTCTACGTTTATGGTTCGAAATTCCCGGTAAGATAGGTAACAAAATTA
Organism: Ctenocephalides felis; assembly: GCF_003426905.1. NCBI lineage: Eukaryota > Metazoa > Arthropoda > Insecta > Siphonaptera > Pulicidae > Ctenocephalides > Ctenocephalides felis. Next base: position 6,855,960 of record NW_020539725.1, on the reverse strand, counting down.
GGAAGAAAGCTTCACATCATATTCAAACTCTTAATATCAGTAGGACAGCTGTGCCGATTCTCAGGAAATCTTCATCTATTCCAATGAATAGAAATAAAATCATATTGTCAAAAGAAATCATTTTCCTTTAGTGTCTGCTTGTGCACTCACAATACACAAATCACAAGGTGGTACTTTTGATAAAATTGTATATGAATACAATAAAACACATAATCAGCAGCTTCTATATGTTGCATTATCACGAGTTACCAGCATTAATGGATTGTTCATCATTTCTAAAACAACGACAAAAAATTTATATTGGAAGAAAACGGCCAGCAGGATTAATGGACTTAAAAACTGAATTCCAAAGACTTTCAACTTGTAGATTAATAACACAGAAGAAAAATGAGTGAGATAATAAGTTTGAACGACATTTCATTGTTTTCCTTTAACTGCCAAAGTTTACGAGCTCATTTGCCTGATCTGCAAGATAAAGTGCTACAACGTTGTACGTTTTTGTTATTTTCGGAAACTTGGATTAATAATGAAGAACGAATTAATATTCAGAACTATTACTGCGTTACTCATACAAACGATCAAACTCAAGAGCAGGTGGTGTAGCTGTCTAATGTCTATCATTCATGTTCAGATACTGTTCATAATGCCACTCCTATGCAGTTTCTTGCGCCAACGATATTACTGGATATTCCTAATGAAATTACACAAGTAGGTGATATAACACCACAGAATCAAACATTAATTATAGTCGTCCTTTAAATTTCTCCAATAAAAACATAAAATATTATTGAATTTCTTCATCAGCAGTTACTTCTTACTTTTTTTTCTAATGAGGGTGCAAAACTTTTAAACACTAACCACAACGAGATACCATTAATTCTTGCTGGAGATTTCAATGTCAATTTTCGTTCAGAAGAATCTCAACCATTAATTGATTTTTTAAATAATAAATTCAATTTAACAATGAATAATTCTCCATTTGATTCAACCACAAGATATGGCTCGACTATTGATGCAGTTTTCTCCAGAAATGTACATAGTTTACAAAGCAAAATTTATCTCACTCATTTTAGTTATCACAAACCTATTATATCATATATGAAATATGATAGCAATTAATCTATCGTTGTTGTTTTAAACTGTGTTATTGATGTTATGTGATTATTAATAAATAATTTTTAAAATTCAAATATGATGTTTTTTTATTTTTATCTTAATTGTCTACTCATACAATATTAAAAGTTTTACTTCAATCGCGTGTGATCCTTACGCGCACTCTTTTTTTTTTTTACTTGTAAAGTTGATAAATAAATTATAGAAACAAATATAGCAAAAAAAATGTTTCACTCTTTTTTAAAATGATTTAAAAATGACCTAATATTCATGACTCTACTATAGAATATCTCCTCAATAAAACATGTAAGAAAGCAAAAATTATTGCTATAATTTGATATAAGTATTGTTTGTATGAAAGTTGTCATGAGTAAATTAGTTGCTAGCTGCCTATTTATTCGGTACACTTATATATTAAGTAGTAACCGTAGACTAAGTTGTGTGACCTCTCTCCTGAAAGGCGATACCGATCCAGCCTCGTCCGAGGCGTAGACTTAACATATGCGAATGAAATCATAAACATATTTCATAAAACGCACATATGAGCATGTTGTATTTGTATATTCTGTATGTCATATGCCATATTATTATGTTATTCCTCTCGACTTTCTTGCATTTGAACTGCGTACGTCTGTCCCATAAGAATCAGTTCGTCGAAAACACTTGTGCGTTTTGAAGGCAAAATAGCATCGTACTTGAAAATATATGCGGATTGTTAATAGAAGGTCCAGTGTATATTATAAATACTAACGCAATTTATGGGAATCGCCAAAGTTAAACGAGCAGTGCATGGCATCGTCCCTTAAGGCAAATTGCTGGAACTTTCCATAAATCCTATGTCGTATTGAAATATTCGAAGAATTTTAAATGTTTAAAATAGATTATTCTAAAATACTATTATTTAATCTATTCGTATTTTATAGACAAATTATTAGAGTTTATAAATAAAACCCACGTTTATATATGTTTTATGAAAAGTAAATAAACAAAACTTAATCAATCGGAATTAGAATCAAAAGACCTTATCTCATATTACTAAGAGTTATATAAACTGAATTGCAAAAATAAAATTATTATTCCAAGTATGTAAGTGAACTTAAGAATTTTATCTTGAATTAAAATTGAAATTCAAATCATGAACAAAAAATATATATTTTGTAAAATAAAAAAACAGAAAATTTTGAAACAAAAAAAAAATCTTTCACGAATACCAATCATTTCTTCACAATGTCAACGCAAGCAAAATGTTTTTTAAATCATTCTAATCAAATGATTCATTCTCTCAAAAACTACTATTTTTTTCTTCGTATTTCCGAAACAGCAAGACCTGCCTTTGCAAAAAACTTATCAGCATGTATCCCCGTCAATACAAATCGAATGCTATTTCAATCATTCTTTTCAGATGCTTCGTTCTCTCAAAAACTGCTAATTTCTGCATTCTTTGCTCCACATCTCTGGAACGGCTAGACCTGCCTTTGCAAAAATCTAATCACCACACGCTCCCCGTCAATACTTCATCATATACTCCGTTCTCTTAAAAACGGTCATTTTCAGCCCTTTTTGCTTTGTATCTTCTAAACAGGAGGACCTTTCTTTGCCAAAACTAGTCAACACGTCTCCCCGTCATTAAAAATCGAATATTTTTCAATCAATCTAACCGAATATCCATTTTCTGCACCTATTGCTCCGTATCTTCGAAAAGGCTGAAATTGACTTTGTCAAAAACAAATTGGCATGTCTCTCTACTTACTAAATTTACTTTACCTATTTACATGTAAATTCAACAGTATTAGATTAAGTTATATTGATAATTTCCATATTTTCCAATCAATAAATTGATTTTTATTGATCAATAAAGCATTTTCACATTCTCAAATAATTTTAATGGTAAGTACATATTTTTCAATGTGAATTGTAATGAAAGCTTGTGATGCATGTCTGCTGATTCTTAAATTAATTTAAAAATGTTAGAGAAATTGCAAAAGAAGTATATGATACATCTCCTGTATCTCCAGTAAGAAATAAATCTCAATAAATCATACCCAATAGGAAGTGAATAATAGTAATAGTATAAACAAATGCCAAACAATTTTTCTCGCCGAATATAAATAGATTAATCACAAGCTCTGTGTATTATTATTTTAAGTTTATATTATAGTTATTTTAAGTTTATATTATAGTTCATTACTCAGAAGTTTTTGTTTGCATTGCGTTGTGTAAACAAATCGTGTCTATTAAGATAAGTGACAAATTCGGATTGCAGATAGATGAATTAAAAAGTGATCACAGTTTTTAGTTCGCTCTCAATAATCGTGAATTACACACGTTACTTACTTATGCAGGTTTAATTTAACAGATTTATTAGTTGTAAAAATTTGAAAAAACTAAGTGTATGGTGATATGTTTTTGTGCTTATGTGAACCATGTGCTTAGTGAAGTTTAAAGCACTAATTTAATAACGAGACTGATTGAGAGGGGCACTTGATGGCCGTAAGATAAAGTTGTTAAAGCTCATACTATTGTTAAATTATCTCTGTATATAACGTACATATACACACATGTATATATATATATATATATATATATGTATATATATATGTGTGTGTGTTGAAGGTGTTAAAATTTGATGTTGAAATGTATGATTAATTTCTTGGAGGGAGTAACATCAAGTACAAAATTCTTTACTTGATCTTACGTCTTCCAAGAAATTAATCACACACACACACACACACACACCACACATATATATATATATATATAAATATATAGAGTAACCCAAACCTTGACGTAATGCTAAAAAGGGTTAAGAAAAAAAAATATTTCACGTTCTTTGAAAATTTGACCTTTTAAGTGCAAATGCAAAGTTTTATAAGCTTTAATAAAATTAAGGCCATTTTCGGTTAGTGTGGTTAATTTTTACTAATTTAGTTCCTTTAAACGTAAATAACCGCAGTAAAAAAATACCCAAATTGTCCTAAGTTTTCAAGAAGAATTTTTGTTGAACTATGAATTTTTTTAATAGGTCGTCTTTGAAAAGCTCTTATTTACAAAAAGTGTACTAAAATGTGTTTCATCAAATGTTGGCGCATTTAAACAGGATTGTGAAATGGTTAAATACTCGATAATTTTATTAATGAAAATTGCTAGTAAAAAATAAAAACTTAAAAATGACATTTAGATGATTTATTTTTGCTAATATATTATATTTTGACAATTTCCGAAAAACGGACGTAATTTCACCAAAGCTTTAGGTTGCACTTAAAAGCTCATAATTTCCAAACAACGTAAAATATTTTTTTTTCTAAATTTTTTCAGGACCCTATTTCGGTTTGACGTCAATGTCTGGAACACCCTGTAAGAAAAATGCACTAGATGTTTATATTAAGGTGCAAGTACCTACAATCTAAAATTTATTGTTTATGACCTAAGTCTTTCTTCAGCGTCAGCGTTTATTTATCTTGTCTTAAATAGGTATAACCGGTTCTTTAAAATTAGCAGAACAATGCAATTCCGACCACTTTTACATAAAACATCATCAAACTGATTCTGAAAATTCAAAAGCTATTCGAAAGGCGTTAGTTTGGAATGAAACAATTAGTTTTTGAAAAAAAAAAAACGACCAGGTCGTTTCCTCATAATTAATTATTGACAATTTTTTTAACGATCATCAGAAAAACTGATGGCAACTATTAAAAACTTCTTAAGATCCACTAAAATCAATGAACCATTTTAAGAAATCTATAAAAAAAATCTTTATCCATATTTGTAATTGAAATAAAATTGACAATGATATGTCAATGACTTGATTATGATATAGTATTGGTAATCGTTAGAATGTCCGTTATATCTAAATTAGCAGAAAAACTTCCTAACTGACAATGACAGTCTATAATCTCATTCATTTTTCTATTTTTCCCGGGTAATTAATCATAACTTAACGAGGCGATGAAATAATTACTGACATTTTAATTAAGTTTTATGTAATGAAAGAATGCAAATGACAATCATTTTGAATAAAAAATATTATTTCTTAAATGGAAAACAAGTAATTAATTTTGACTTTATCATATAACTAGAGTTAGACGCATGATTATATAATTATATAAAAAATAATGTATTAATAACTGAATTTTATGTTTTATCTAATTAAAGTAAAAATTGCACTCATAACTTTTACTGATTATCATTTATTAACTTCCCGAAGAAGAAGTTTGTTTTCGTGAGAAAATCGGATTTGCTAATTTTATGTTTTCTCGACGTTTCAAGACATTCTGAATCGAATGAGATCAAATTTGGAAAAGAGGGTATGTAGGGCCATCCACGTTTTCTAAAAAAGGCCGGACCGATTTCACAAATATAAATGCTATTAGATCAGTGGATTTGGATTCCAACCTTTTTTGAACTGCGCACCGCGTTTCATAAAAAAATATGATGCGCCTCATCTCATTCAACAATTTGATTTGAAAAATACTCATCTGATATTTATTCTCATCTGATTTATTTTATCTCATCTGCGATTTAAGACAAAAATTCTTTTTTTCGTTATATTTTATCATTTCAATTTTTTGTTCATTTTGGATAGTAGTATTATGGAAAGAGCCGTAAGCCCTTCGTGCCCCCATTAGCGCGTCCCACAGGTTGGAAGCCACGGCATTACATGTCTATTACTCTATACAAACGTTTATCAGTGTTGCGCGACGATCGGTCGAGCCGTTTTTTTGTAATTAACAGGAAAGTGTGAGAATTGGATTCAGCCGACAATTTTGAATCGATTTTAAAAATTTAAAAACGGTTCGAAACATATGTACTGATTACAGTTTACATCCACATTGAAATAAAATTCATTTTAGAACACAGAATGGATAAAACGTATTAAACAAATCAATTTAAATTTTAAAATCAAAGATATTACTGTTATTTTGATCAAAGATATTAGTGTTTTTTTTTTTGTTTTTTTTTGGCTTTGTATACAAGTACATTAGTCATATACACTTCATCTATAGCTAAATTTTCAATTCATTCAATAGCTAAATTTCATTTCTTATTGTATATGTGTACTTATCTGGAATTTCATACAATTTGCCTTAATGATAAACAACACTTACAACTAGTTTATTAAATGCTATGTAAGTATTATAGTTTCTTTATATTTGCTAGATGTATACTGAAAATAGTTCTGATTTAAATTTTGAAATAAAAACAAGAATTATTTCGAAAAATTGCCATTTGCCAATAAGTAATTCTAAAACACTAATCGTGATAATTAGCATACCAATTAAAACAAAAGTAGTTTTTAATTAAACTTTGTTAATAATTTTCCCAAAAGCTCGACTCGGAAATGTTTTGCATTTCCCCGTCACGGACATCCGCGAGGCCGCGCATAGAAACGCGCTCTATGCTAGCACTTTCGCTTTTCATGGTAGAATTTGCGCGGGCACCCTTCGCGGGGTGAGTTTTCGGGGGCTACGCCCCAATTTGGGATGGTTGCCACCTGTCTCATACCACAGTTAAGCCGGGGTAGACCTTATGAGTTTTATACCGATGGAATGGGGTGTTATATGAATCTATATGAAATAAAACAGTACAGTATGCCTGTTTCTACCTTCCTACCTAGAGCCGAGCCGGATTAGCAGGGCTGTAGCTCGCTAGTTTATGCGAATTGTAATGTGAAATAAAGGAATTGTATATATTGTTTTTGGGAATTCATTAGTTTAATTAATATGTTTTTATTATATCGTAATTAAAACATTATGATAATTGACAAAAAATAGATGAAATATATATAGATGACATATTATAAAATTTTCAATTATGGAGCGAATTTTTTACTAAAAAATATTTTATTTTGATATTTTTTTAAATAATCAATTTATTTATGTATTTTATGTGTTTTGTCGTTTATCCGATAAAGATCATGTTCTTGAAAGATATAACGGAAGTAGTTCCAAAAGGGTCGACCTTTAATGAAATTTTGATAAATCATAATTTTTACAAAAAACTTAGCTTGGCTTTGAATTAACTTACCGTAGGGTAAGTTATAGTAATCGCCAAAAAATCTAAAATAAAAAAATTGCATATCTACGTTTCAAAGGTTTCTACATATATTGGCATACCTAAAAAAATTGATGTATGTGTATGTGTGTGTGTGGATACAATTTTTCTTCCACAATTTTGGGAGCACGGATCAACCGATTCGAATGTTTAAAAAGCCAATCGATTCGCGTTGGCGGGGAGGCGTATTGATTAGTTTTTGGCAAAGGCAGGTCCAGATGTTTTGGAGATATGAAGCAAAAATGCAAAAAACAGCAGTTTTTGAGAGAACGGAGCATCCGATTAACTATAAAAAACATTCGATTCATTTTGACAATGTCCAGCCGTTTCAGAAATTTGCAGCAACAACTGTATAAAATGGCTTTTATTTCCAACGGCTTTTATTTTCAAAAAATCAAAATTTCCAAACAATTTCAATATTTTCACTTTTTTGAATTTTCGAAATGTTACTGAATTTTCAAATGATTTAAAAATGTTTCATTATATAGTTGAAATAAATCTTTAATTCTGCAAAGTTTCAAAATAATATAAATATTTGCAAACTATTTAACAAAAATGAGAAGCATATCACATAGTTTTTATAAATACAAGCATTTATGTTATATTAGAGCTATAAAATACGAATGATGAAATTTACAGTATTTATACTAATTATTTGAAAATATTTAATAATGATGTGTGATATATTAAAAACAATTGTTCCTAATCATTCGTCAATTTTTATTGAATATTAATTATTTTTATTCCTTGAATATGTAATTATGTTACAGCAAGTTGCTATTTTAGATTGATTTAATATATTGCAATATTATTTATATTTTTGAACATTTACATGCAAGTGATGACTGGATATAGGTTTATATTGTAGACGTCAATAATATTGAAGCATCAAAAATACTAATTACAAAGATTAAAATTTTGTATTTGAAAATATTGAAAAACGTATGTTATCATGTAATAATTTATGAATTTTGAGTAATTACAATTCTATGTATTATTTTGCTTTGATGAGCATGCACGTTTATATCCGAATGTCGAGTGGATTCCACCGATGGCTTAATGCGTAATAATGACATCTCTCATTGATTTTTCAACTACAACAAACGCTAATGCATTAAACAGAAATGCATTTATCTGCATTGGAATATCGTCATATCATAAAATACAAAAAGTTCTAATTAAAAATTAATTAATTTATAATATCGCCCGGTTTTGCATTTAATGAAAGCGGGCGATCGGGTATCGCGGCAGGGAGCGAATCCAACGCTGTGTTTTTAGTAGGCTTGAAGCACATATACATTGATAATGTTATACTTCCAGTATAAAATATAAACCTATCCTTCATAGCGCAACCACCCCCGAAACACGAGCCCCTATGCGCGAAAAATAGGGCTGCTTAGAATCATCGCGGCGGCGGCTTTTGCATTATCGATTTGAATAATTACTAAACGATTCGAAAGTTTGGCCAGAATAATGAGTTGCCGAAGTGGGTATAAAGTAGTAGAAATAATATTAAATAAAGTATAAATGGAAAAAATGCAAAGAAGTCGTAATTAGGAGAAGAAAAAATTTTGTTATTTTACAGGAATTATTCATATAGATATAGTAGTCAATCGACTTTTTTTTGATAATATTCAAAGAATTTAGAAATGATTAGATGCTATCCACTTGAATAATTACCGCACGATTAAAAAGTTTAGCTACAATAATAATTTTCCAAGTAAAAATAAACTAGTAGAAATAAAATGAAATAAAGTAGAAATAGTATAATAATTAAAGTAGAGATAGAATAATGAACGAAGTAGAGCTAGGATAATGAATGAATTACAAACAGAATAATGAATGAAGTAGAATAATGAATGAAGTAAAAACAGAATAATAAATAAAGCAAAAGAGAATATTGAATAAAGTAGGCATATAATAATGAATGAAGTAGAAATAGAAAAATGAATAAAGTAGAAAATAATAATGAATAAAGTAGAGATAGAATAATAAATGAAGTAGACATAAAATAATGAATGAATCAGAAATAGAATGAAGAAAATTTACTCCAGCGAAGATAGTCGTAATTAAGAAAATGTAAATATAAAAAATCAGAGCAATATATAATTTAGCTAATTTTATTTGCTTTTCATTGAATAATTACTAAATGATTCAAAAGTTTGAACAAAATAATAACTTGCCAAAATAGAAATAAGCAAGAAGAAATAAAATAAAATAAAGTAGTAGTAAAGTAAATAAAATGAGATAAAAAATAAAATCAATTTATTCCACCGAAGATAGTTTTAAGTCAGTAAAATAAATAAATGGAAAAATTTATATTCTAGTTCATAAGGAAATATGAAGAATTTATATTTTAGTTCAATTTTTATGCATTATTGATCTAAATATAGTTATTAATTCTGAAGAAATTAAGTAATTTAAATATCATTAGATACTATCGATAATACACTTATATATACGATTTATTTACGTTATCGATTTTCGATTCAATTACTGAACAATTCGAAATTTTGATTAATTTTCAGTACAAAAACCAGAAATATAAAAATTTCCTTTGGTACATTGTTAATATTCAAAAAATAATATAATATTTATATCACAATAGTGAAATTTAGAGCAATGTAATATATAGTCAAGTGTATTAGAATCTCTATATTTATAAATAACAAATTTGAAACAAAAAGCAAACTATTGTCAATAAAAAATGCAAACTCACCGAACAGAATACACCACATATGGTCCGACCTTCCATCTGCAACAAAAAATTCACTTATTAGTAATTATTCATTATGCAAGTTATATAAAAAAAATTGATAAATGCTAACTGATGTTTTGATGAAATCAAAACATCAATAGCTACATAAATATATTTTGTACATTTTATTATTCTAGTATTAGCAACCAAATTTTTGAGATCATTCACAAACCCACCCCATTACAAAATAACCCCATTGTGCTACATCTATTCTAACCCCTATCATCGACATATGTAAAGAAACCCCACAATGCATGTACCAGAATTTAGGTTGATTTGAATAAGCTAATTTGAAATTCAGTTTGAATGACAAAATACTAATTCCGTGAATATAAATCACTAATCAATAATTATTGATAAATATAGTTTCTAAATATAAAAATCTCACCGGCTCAACAGTAAATAGATGGCAAAATAATTGATTGGTCAAAATTGAGAGTAAAATTAATTGGCTTCAGCAATTAACTATTCTGAAGTTTTTATAAACAGTATTAAAGTATTAAGTTTTTACATTAGATATATAAGAATATGTACATTATCGATTATTATTTTACGTTTTTAAATTCATTTACAGAAAATCTAATTTGCTCATTCATGTTTTTCGACAGTTCAATCCATCCTAAATCTTTAAATATATTATCAAAATTCGAATAAGAAAGTTTGTTGTGAAATTTAGTTTTACAAGTTCAATTTTTTTGTCCGAGTTTTAGCAAAAGTAAAATTTTAAAAATTTAAGAACTGTTCAATATATATTATTTGACGATTTTGTTGATATTTTTGATAATGACAGAGTTCCAGCATCATAAAAAATATTGATAAAACTATAAGTATAAAAAGTTTAACTAAAACTATTCAGAAAAAGTTTAACTATAAATATTTATGAAAGTTTAAAAAAGTGGACCTCTTTAAAATTTCAAATTGTGGTAATTTTAAAAATTGCTAATTCGAAATGCTTTTTGATTAGGTTATTTACACATATCGAGAAGTTTATGGAAATTCCCTAAGGCAAAATGCCATTAAATTTTGTTTAATTATGTTCTCATAATAAGTTAAATCTTTATTAATTTCCCTTAGGATAATTCGCAGTAAAAATCGATTTTTTTGCATATTTTTACGTTTCAGAATTTTCTGAACATTATGGCTATAGGAAAAATTAATGTATTTGTGGGTATGTATATATGTATGTATGTGCGGATACAAATTTTGTCGACGATTTCGAGAGCACAGACCAACTGATAGAAATAATATGAAGTGTTGATGAGTTTTTAGAAAGGCAGATCCAGCGGTTTTGGATATCCAATAAAAAAAGTGAAAAAAATGCCATTTGGGAACAAAAATCATTAGATCATTAGACATATAAGCACATCAAATTATCAGATATTTTATAGAGGTTTTAATAATAAACACAATTTTTATTTACATTTCTATGGGTTTCCCACGAATGATTATCTGTTAGATTGCGACGCGGCGCTTACGCGCTTCAATATACTTCTCTAAAACAACCACCCAGCACAATTGCTTTGAAAAAAAGTACATAATTTTCAAAAAATTACAAGATATAAAATAATCCATTTTTTTTAAAAATTGAATTTTATCAAAAATTTCAAAATTCTCAAAAATCTAGTTTTTGCAGTTTAAAAAAAAATCGAAGCTTTTTTTAAACAACTAAATTACGGTACAGAAAGTTTCAGCAATTTGCCTTGAGGCACCTGTAGTTAAGCTTAATTTATGCTTACTCAATATATACATATTGTAATTAATTCCTGTCGGTAACTCTGGTCGGTTAGATCGATTTACGATACATTTCGCTCGGTTTCCATCGAATATAAAATCTAAATCTTTTTTTCGGGCACCCCTTAAAATGTATATAACTCACGGTATTACATCTAGAATATTACGAGTAGTTCCTCTGTATTTGTTTTATGTGTACATTATGCCGAGTTAGATGTATTAGTTGCCTGAATACATTTCCCTGTGACTGTGTATATATATATATGTATATGTGTGTTTGTTAAAAAGAGATGGCAACGGAGTCTGTTATTGATTATATCATCAATAAAATATTACATATAGAAAGACTAGTAACTAGAAATTATATTACTGGCATAAAAAATACGTATATATTGTATGTGATATAATTTTATATGGCCGATCGTTAGATGTAACCGAGACCGATATCAAAATGGCGATATAGCGATGGAGTATTTTCATAAAAGATGGAAATAGGAAAATGATAAAATCGACCTTCATATGTATATACATATATACATATACATAAGATTATGTAGTTGTTGAACTTATATTAGAGAACTGTACACGCCCTTAATTAATCTAATGTTTGGGAAGTTGAAGGTGAGCAAATAGGAATTGGTTAAACACTACTAATGTGACTATTGTTATGGAGCTCATGAGAGCAAATCGATAAAATCATAATCATGTATAAATTTGAACTTCCCAGTGGATTTATATATACCAGTAGGTATTTAGAGTTATTGTAAGGTTACCATAAGTCCCGGTTTGGCCGAAATAGTCCCGAATTTCCACCTTGTGTTCCGGGTTTTTCGAAAAGTACTTGATAATTAAATTATAACTAATCACTAAACGTCGAAATATATATATATATTTATATATATATATATATATATATATATTATGTTAAAAGACCGAGAGAAATATATAAGCACATATGAATCAATAGGTTACAAATTAGAAAATTGTCCATCAGAAATTTCATTTACAATTTCACAAAACTTAACAATGTTATGAAAACGACCGAACAAGATTTAATTTACTAGTAATGCAATGCAGGCTGCCTTAAGCCAAATTGCTGGAACTTCCCGCACAAGAATTAAATATTTGAGGAATAAAAAACTAATAATTAATAAATATGGATCAATGATTGGTAACAATTGTTTCAATTATTTTCAAAGTGATGATTATAAATACTATAATATTTATTTGTTGATGATTATAATTACGATATATTTATTCGTTCATATAATATACAATGACGATCTTATTGCTCAAAACACTTGAAAATGTTTACATTAAATAGAAATGTCAAATGAATTCATCTGAAGATATATTCTCACGATTACAATAACTGTCGTATTTAACTTTAGAAATTAAAAATCTTGGTACGGAACACAAAAAAAATTGTAACAAAATTAACACTCTTTTAAAATATCTGATTATCTGATTAGCATCTGTTTAATGATCATTTTTGACCCTTCAAATATCATTTCGTTTTTACTGTTTCCCGTGTATCTCCGAAACGTACCTGTTTTACTTAAAATCAATTCTTCACTTCGCCAATACAAGTAAAAAATTTTTTGAATCATTTAAATCAGGCGCTACCTTCTCTCCAAAACTGATTTACCATTTTTGGTACTTTTTGCCCCGCATCTTCGAAACGACTGAACATGTCTTCGCCTAACACTAATCAGTATACATCTGCCCATTAATAGAAATCGAATGGTTTTTGAATCATTCAAATCGATTGATCTGTGCGCCCGAAATTGTGGACGAAAGATTATATCCAAACATACATACACGGACACACATATAGCCATTTTTTAAGGTATGTCAAAATGTTCAGAAACCTTTGAATCGTAAGGATTAGCAAAAATTTTCATTTTCGATTCTTTTGCGATTAATATAACTTACCCCAATGGTAGTTAAAAATTTGATACAAAACTCAAAGACGAAAAAACATAGCACGAAAAATGATAATGATAAGATGTACTTACTAAAAGTCCGCACTTGTGATTGAAAAAAATATTGTAAAAAACTGCTTTTTGTATCCTCAAATAGCATTGGTAATTTTTGAATAATATTTAAGTTATTTAGCATAAAACTAGACCATTCCTCCCGTCCCGGATTTGCATAATTAAAAATTGCTGCCCCGGTTTGACTTACAAAAATAATAAGTATCCAGTCCTAGGCAGCCTGCTGTCAAACTATTTGAGCTATTTCAAATCGACACCAGACACAATTTTCCTTTACACACCTAAGAAAACCTTTATCAAATAAACGTCCTTATATAAACAAGTCCCAAACTGACCTAATGCAACACAAACCTTGTAATTTAAGAACGGCTTCTGAATTAAATTAATCAATAATCTCATGTGGCACTTCTCAAATCTTGTTGACAATATTTTTGAATGATGAAAGTTGGGAGTTATATTATAATAACAAAATAAATTGAAACCAGTGTAAACCAGGGTAAGTTAAATTAGATCTTTTTATATACCTTGATTTTTTTATGAGGAAAATTTACGTTTACTGATTAATAATTCGACTGTTATTGCTAAAAAATATGAGATACAGTCTTTTATCTTGATCTCGAATAATAGATCTAATTGTATTCCTGGCCTGAATCAGTGGTCCCAGATTCGAGGAGCCTGATGTCAAGCAGTGGTGACATCGATTTTCACTTGGAAATATAACATAGCAAAATATTTCCAAGTGAAAATAGCTCTCATCCGGCATTGCTGTATCAATGAAATATTCGCCATAATACAGAAATGGTTATATAAAATTTATCACACAGAGATGAAATAACTGTTTGGATTGCCATCTGTAAAATCGACTTAAAATTAAGTCAAATTAGCCCAACAACTTATTATAGAACTCGACCCATTACAACTGGAAAAAAGATTTTTATAGATAACATATTCAAATTTAAATGTTTTAATAAAAAATCGATAGATTTGGAATTATTTTAATTAGTTGTTTTGAAATCAAAAATGTTGCTGTTTTGTTTAATTTTTAAAACCTGTTTTAGTAATTTGATTGAACTGCAGTGAGTTCATTCTGAACTTATAAACCAGAAAAATAAAAACGATCAATCTGATGATAGTTGCCTTTTCAGTATAATCAGTGGGTACCATCCCACTGGTACCCATCAGTGGGTAGTTCAGAAGTGTAAAATATAGTTTGAATAAATGTTTTGCTTATCGACAAGTATAATTATTAGGTATATTTAGTGAATGTTACCTTAGTTTTGAAATAAATTATTACAAAATGTATTATTTCACTGCTACTTTAAATATACCGACCAAGTATATATATTATTATTATTATTATTAATATATATATATATATATATATATATATAAGTCAAGTAAAAACTTGGTTTCTAATGTACTGCATGATATTTAATAATATGTTTGTCATAAATTTTTTATCGAATCATTTTAATATTTAATTTTTAACGCGAGAAAAAGCAATGGATATTCATCCCAACAGCACCCTGCTGATTCATTTACCGAAATTCATATAAAAATTAATTATAATTTGTATATAAAAAGGACAAATAATGGAAGTGCACTAAATAACATAAGTAATATTTCAGAAAATATATCAGAATTAATCTTTATTAATATATCTAGAACATTGTGAATCAATTACCATGAATTTTTTGTACAAGCTGTACAGTATAAAATTCAGTATAATTTTAATACATATATATTGTCCCAGAACTCAACGTCAAACCACAATGGAATGGCCGTATTGATCATAACTATTATAAAAAAATGTCTCATGTAGTTTAAAAAAAATAGGTTTTTATTTTTTTACTCGATTTTTTTTATTATGGAACTATCAAGCATTTTACAATCAATTAAATGCGCCAACGGTCATATAAAATTTACATATATACAAGTTAGTGATTTTTTTTTTAAAAGTAGAGCCTCTCAATCGATGTCGACGAAAATTAAAATCTTCAAATTTATAGTTCAATACTGATCAAAAACTTAATTGAAAAATAAAATAATAATAAAAATCAACTGCAATAACCGAAAAATTGTCACGTTTTCACTGAAAACTATAACGGTTGCACTATAACGGTTGCACTTGAAACCTCATGATTTTCAAATTGCGGGAGACACTTTTTTATGATAGTTATGATCAAAACTTTTATCTTATTTTAGAGTGACGTTGGATTCTCAGACACCCCATATATAGTTAATGACGTTACTAAATTTAATAATTTTCTTTAAGTTCCTGGAGCTGCGAAACAAATCACATTCGCCAAAGTTGTTATTGAAAATAAAAATCTAGTAACCGATTTTGAGGAGCAAAATTCTATTTGCACCATCCCAATCACTGCTAGCAAAATTCAAACTGCCCCAAATAAAATAATATTTACATCACGTTGCTGTTAAAATACAAATATACCATTTTTCCATTTATTATTCAGACGTATTTTTAATTATATCGCTCACGTGCAAATTCAGACAACTGATTTAAATGAATAATGATACATACACACATATACATAGGGCTGAAACAAAAACATAATAAACCCTTCCCCGACTCTCTTTTTAAACACGATCGTCCCTTCAGCCCGCACACGATATGTTATCAGTAGGTATGCAAATAGAACGGTCGGTTGGCACAATGTATGATGATACTTCACATGTATATATATATATATATATATATATATATATATATTCATTGCAATATGCCCCTTTTAGTTTTTGTTTTCATTTATATTTATATTCGGCGCTCTGCACGGACACACCCAGGCAGGACATGAACATTAGCGGAGGGTTGCCAAAAAAGTAGTAACCGCAAAGTCTGCACAACTGCGGGCCTAAATCTAACACGCCAATAGAAGGATACCTAACAACGTTTCTGCTACCTTCAATTAACGTTCCGAATGTAATGATTAAACAAAATAATTATCAATATAAAAATTGATGAAAGGGTTACCAAATTAGAATTGACAGTTATAAGTATAAATTATTTCGTCATTATGATGTAGCTTGTTTCTTTTCAAAATTTGTCAGCTCTTAGTCAAGATTTACTAAATAAAGAAAGAAAAATCTAATATTAAATAAATATATATATGAATATAATGAAATTGGTATGAAAAATAGAATATAATTATTTGCTAAGAATAATAAATTGTACGTGCAATATTTATTTACCTTATCTTACCCTATCGGAAGTTAATAAATTGATTAAATATTATAGAAAAACTAGACAAGATGTTTAATAATATATTTGGGCATCTTTGATTGCAATTTAATCAGTTTGTCATTGTCATTCTCATAAATTGATAAAAAAATAGGAAATATAGTCAGGAGTCTGATTTGATCGAGCTATTTGTTAAACAAAACGCTATTCAAAATATTATTATACAATTAATTTACTTTAGTTACATTCATATATTTAACTATTAACTCTAATCAAAACAGAAAAGAAGTAGATATATTAATTACAAAACTAGCAATAATTGTAAATTAATTACAAATTATAATAACAAAAATAAAAAATAATACTAATGTTCAAAAGAAATTAATTTTTTTTTAATTATTATTTTTTAAGTATTATTTATGTCTTTTGACTGAATGGTCATTTAGTCCTTAATTAATAGTTAAATAATTATTTAAAGTTCAATTTTTACAATTTCAAAAATGTATCATTTGAAAATATTTTACTGTGCAATACTGCACCTGTATTGTCTCATATTTCTCATCGAATGATAATTTTAATATTTAATTTTTAACTTGAGAAAAAGCAATATATATTTATTTCAACAGCACCCTGCTGATTCATTAATACACTGACAATCGTATAAAAATTAATCATAATTTGTATATAAAAACAGCATAAATAATGGAAATGCTATACATAATACAATAATTTAGATAACATATTAGAATCGATCTTTATTGTTATATCTAGAACTTTTAATTATTGTATTACCTTTACAATATTGACGAAGCCCTTTAACCAAAAATAGTTCTAAATGTATTTCTGCGTCCTTCTAATTTGGATACAATATGTTTTCATACTTATTTTAAATATAAATTCTTAATCGAATAATGCAAAATTTCTTTTCTCATTGTTTCTATCTATTTAATTGTAGTCCAATAATTTGCATTTGCAATTAATTTAATTGTTGATTAAAATTGAATATATTTATATTATAGATACAATGAAAAAACTAATTTTCATTATTATTTACAATTTGAGTTTTATTTAAAATTAATTAATTTTCATAATCCTGAATAAATTTTATTTAAATTATTTTTTCAGCAAAACCCTTCCATGATCGTCACTGCATTTATTATTGATTAGGTCTACAAATGCATTTGCATATAAAATATTTTTAATCATATGAATTAACTCGAATTGGATTTTAAATTGTGCTGGAAGTGCAATAGTGAACTATATATTTATTAAATAAATTGATATTGAACTATAGAAATAATAATTTACATTCATTGTGATTATTCATGAAAAAAATAGATGCTTATCTAAAAATATTGTCATTACTTTTATAAAGCTCAGGTTTTTATGATCAAGTAGATTTTAAATTTAAAATTTCTCTCAACTAAAACAGCAAGTTATGAGTTTTCTATATTTCATTCCTATTTTTTCAGAATTTCAAGATTGCTTTTAATAATTTTGTTTTTCAATTAATGTTTTTTTTTGCTCATAATTCTTCACAACATTTACGGAATAGTGGGAGAGTTGTCTGCTCAGTTAAATATGTTAAAATTTTACCAAAAGAAAATCCAGACTTAAAAGTATATTTCCACTTGAATCCAATGTAACATTTATTGAAATTGAATTGCATTTATATTAGGTATATGCATTAATAGTATTTTTGTAATTTAACTTAAAAATATTTTAAAATTTTATTTTCATGTGTCCTCCAATGCAATATGTAATTGTTGTTTTTTCTGAACACATTTTTTGCAAAGTTATTTAAATATTTCAAAGCTCTCTTACAGTAAAAATTTATTTTTTATTTTGACTAATTTATGTATAACAACTACAATTACGATTATTATTCAAGAAATGCCACGCAAATTTAGCTCATGGGTGAACAAATAAGATTGATATATGAATGGAGCACTCAATAGTAATCTAAAAAAATGTTACTGTAAAAACTTGCAAATTGAATATCAAATTCATTTCGGAATTGAATTCGTATCCTATGCTGATATGGAAACATATAGAAAAACATATCTCATTACATCTCTATGCGACAACGCCCTTGGCAGATCTGACGAACTGAGCCTGCCCATATATTCTTGCGCGTATATTATACCTTTACAATGTCATTCGTTATATATTTCCCGATATTTTCCTAACAATTCATCTGGCGCACAACGGCGCGTATGTAAATTAATACGAAAATGTTACGAGCTCAGCGCAGAGCGGTGGCACGGCGGCGGAGGGTTGACTACCCCATCCTCGACGAGTCACTATTCAAACAAAACGCATACGCGTAGATACAATCGCGGGAAAGGAGAGCTAGAAGAAAAATTCAGTATAAAGACGACTTATGTAATTAAAAGCAGGATCATTTTTAGGTGCTCTAAGTCATAAGTGTAGAAACATAGAACAAAATCAGGAACAGACGGCAAATTTGCTTTCTCTATATTCACAATTACAATGATGTATTTAAATACAACATTAGGAAGTTATAATAATCGATGAAAATCAAAAATGAAAACGAAAAGTTTGTATATCTTTACGATTCAAGAGGTCTTTTGTACATCTTGACATACTTTAGAAAAAGTTGATGTAAATGTGGGTGTATGTGTGTGCGTGAGTACAAATGCAATTTTTCATCGTGAGAACGAATCAACCGATTTGAATGATTCAAGAAATATTCGATTTGTATTGGTGGAGATAAGTGGTGATTATTGTTTGGCAAAGGCAAGCCCGTTTCGAAGTTCCGGGGCAAAAAAGGCAAAAATGACAATTCAGTTTCCTTCTGATTGAGCGTCCGATTTGAATGATTCAAAAAGCATTTCACTTGTAATAATGAATTTAGTAGGATTTTAAAAAGGAAAAAGTAAAAAGAATACCATTTGGCGGTCAAAAATCAGATGTTTTGTGGATTGAATCAACAGATATGAATGAGTACCGAAGTAGTAGTCTCAAGAAATTTCAAAATTAGGTAAAAAATAATTGTTTCCAAAAATTTTCCCAATTTTTATGAAATATCAGTATTTACAAAAAGTCAATTTAATTCAATATTTAAATTTTTCAATGTTTTCAAAATTGTCAAAAAATTAGGTTTTCAAATGTTAAATTGCGGTACAAAAAGTTACAGAAATTTGCCTGAAGGCACTCTGCCATGCACCACTAGTTTAAATATTGTCCGAAACAAATTCATTGGGGTTTTCGTTAATAAAAAATGCGAGAAGCACCATCATTACCTTCAAATTCAAGTAACTGTAAGTATAATTTGTGCTGTAGATAATTGGTGAGCTGTCTTATGCCTCGTTTTATACTTTGTTCTCTGTTTCTCTAATTTTTGCCTATTAGAGAATTAAATATCGAAGTATGCTTTTATTGCATACTACATGAGCTCGTCGTCTATTTCACTGGAGCGGGCCACGGAAAACGGAAAGAGGCAGCGGTTTTAAAACGCGAAAGCGTTGGGGGTCCCTTACTCCCCCTAACACACGTCAAAAATTTTAGGGCCGACAGTTAAAATTGCTACTAGCGCGCTGTGTTAGTGCGCGATGCTGAGGAGGAATTAACTGTAACTGTGCATGCGCGAAAAACATTTCCACGAATTTTCAGAGTTACAGGCAAAAGGGGCGCCGGTGCCAGTGCCAGTGCTCCCTCTAAAAAACTACAGCGCCCGCAGCCTGCCGCCCGCTCAAGAGTTTTCGTGCATATTCTATGAGAGCGCCCGCGGCCCACCGCGGATCTAACTTTTGGTACGAGTCGGGATTATAAATATATGCATGTATGCTCTAATATATATGGATACATGGAAAACACACTAACACATTACATTCATACATATATACATACATACATATATACATACATATACATATATTTGAAAAAAATTAGTGTCGAATGAAAAAAATGTTAAAATTTTTTTTATTAATCAAATGTTTCGACACTTGATGTGTGTCATCATTCAGAAATCAACCATGATTGAAAAAAAAACAAAACTTAAAACACTAAAATTAGTTTAGAAGAGGTTAATTTTGAAAAACTATATAAGAAAAATCAACACATAACTAAAATTTGTTTTAATAAATAAAAACACGTTGTCATTCTGTACATTACATACTGTATCCAACTAGGAACTACTTCAGTTCTCGTTTGAAGGAAATATTATGATGTCTACTATTTGCATCTATTAAAACAAATTTCATTTATGTGTTAATTTTTCTCAAATAGTTTTTTTTTTTTTAATTTTACTTCCCCAAACTAATTTTAGTGTTTTAAGTTGTTTTTTAATCCCAGGTTGATTGCTGAATGATGACTACACATTCTAAAACAATCAAGATATACGTATATAGCAATAGTCAAGTATTGGCCTAATTGTTATTTTGGTAAAAATGTTGAAAATATCAGAGTTTAACATGTTCATCCAAAATCAAAAATAATTGATGTTTGAAAAATAGAGTACCGGTCAAGTATTTATAATAACAAAAAGTAAAATTAAAAAAAAATGAAAAAATAATATATATTTTTCTTCATTATATTTTATGAAATGTATTGCACTGAAAAATGTGTGCAGAAATTTTATATTGTTTTATATGAATTGCTTAGTTGGTAAATATCATCCTAAAAGATGCAAACATTAATTGATTCCACAAGAAACCTTTGGATAATGAAGAACTTAAAAAACTTATATTTACAAAATATTTTTTTTTTTAACAGCATTTACGAGCAAGATATGTGTAAATCGACTTAAAATTTAGCAACTTTTAAAATTGTGACGATATAATTTTAAAATTTAATCCATTTTTATAATTAAAGTACAAAACTAATCAAATTGCGTTTAAAGTTTTAAAATCGGTGCAGCTGTTATTAAAGACAAAAAAACAAAGAAATGTCAAATTTTGGCTAACACACGCATATATTTCCCAATTTTTGGTCATACAATTCAGAATGACTAAAAACGATGACCTAACATAGAATTAACAAAACTGATTATCCCTCAAAAACAGAAACTTCTCCTTCTGGAAGTTAATAATCAGAAAATTATTACAATTAAATATCCACCAGCTCTCCCACAGAAATACTTTTGAGAAGGATATAACTAATGAATACCATTCGTACACACTAATTGCAGAAGAAAAATAAATGAATGGTCAGATCCGCAGAAACTATAACGAATAAAAAATAAATACAGCCTACATTTGTGCATGAGATGAGCGACGTGCGAGTGATAAAAATATTTGAAATTTGCTCGGATGTTGGGATTATGACTAACGCGCAATTCTGGACCACGTTAATGCTTTGTTTGGATAATTATATTTTTAGAAAACAAATATACCATGTTCATAAATTTAAAGTAATATCCATAGATCGATATTGTTTTCAATGATTTATAAAAAACAGTTTTATATATTTTAGTTCCCAAAATATAAGTATTGGCATATTTTTGTTGCGGCTCTCATTTTTTAAGTAAATAGTCAGTATTATTTATTAGTAGGTAAATTTATTGTAATGGAACATTTGAATAAAATAAATTAATGTCTTTTAGCAACATTTGTTTTATATATCATTTATGTTGATCAATCCCCGTCACGAACTATCAAGCAATAGCGACATCAATTGTCACTTTGAAATATAGATCGTAAAAAATAAGCTACCAAGTAAAAAAAAGCCTTCCTTGGGAATTTCTGCATTGACTTGAAGATAAATTCTAATAATAAAAATAATCAAATCGTTGAATTATCACCTAAAAATACAACGTAAAAGGAGCCCAACAGTTTATAAGACGTATGGTACTGATTGATAAGATAAAAATAATTTATATGTTCATATAATTTGATTTTTTCGTTCAATTTGATATATTCAACCATTATATTATACTGTTGTTATCATTTTACAAAATTGATTTGAATATTGTTATTTGATTGTATTTTCTGAAAAAACTTAGTAATTAGGTTGGTAATTTTTATTTTACAAATGGCATTAGAAAGCAATCCAATGGTTGCTTATTTTAGTCGTGATTATATTTTGGAAATAAATACTTTTCAGTGAACTTTGTTCGCAGCAAACTCGAAAAGGCTATTTTCACTTTAATATATTTTTTATAAATATTTACATGTTGAAATATTTATCAAGTCTGCTTGGAATTAGGTTGCACACAACACTTTGTAAGTTTCAACTTGAAACCTTGCGGTTGCCAGTAAAGACCTTCAATTATTTATTAGAGAAATGCAAATGAATGGATCTTAATGACAATATAGACTATTTTGTTTGTTGTTTAAAAGATGTATCACAGAAACTATTTCTCACTTAAATTCAATCTACAAAAATTTATTTTAGGTCTGCGCATACTAATCATATTAGATTTGAATTAAATAACTAGTTATAATGAAGTGATTGGTAAAAGAAGTAAAATAAATGAATTCCTATTGATAGCATTTTCCTGTGGTGTATCCCCATTATAATTGATAATTATATTATAAAATATTATTTAGAAAATTATTATGATGATGCGCAAAAATCTGAAGCATTAAACAACGACATAAGTTAATGATGCAAGTGGTCCCTTTGCATATTTCAAACATGAGTGCATTAAGTATCATTGAAATATATTCGAAATCAAATTTGCATTTCCGTATTCATATTAAAATATTTCATCTCAATTGACACACAAAAATTGTATTTGCATTTATTTTTTAATAATACATATTTCAAGATTTTTGGGGTAGATATATGAAAAGGTTCATTTCATAACATTGATATGATTTCATAATATTGATTATAATATTTATAAAATTATTATAATTAACTTAATAACAACTTAAAATTCGAAAAATATACATTTTGGGGAATATTTATGATAGTAAACCAAGATTTTTTTTTAATTTTCTTATTATCATAAGCATAGATGATTTAAATTATTATAAGTTAATTATAAGTAATTATCCGTTAAAAAAAAAAACAAAAAAAACATTTGTGGTGTATTGAGTTTAGGTTAATAGAATTTATGCAACAAGGAATAAAATACTCAAGAAGCAAACTTGAAATGATTGCTTACAAAAAGACAATAGAGACAAAATAACAGTAATCAGTAAACAGTAACAAGCAAAAACAAAATTTCAATTAATGAAAATAATTATTAAAAATTAAAAAAATCACATATTCATACAGCATAAATGAAAATAAAAGCATTTTGTTTGCTCATACCCGGACGTCCAATTGGCATTCGAGTTAAACATTCTAAGTACTGCCAAATAATTACTGATGTACTAATGGAATAGGCGCAGATATAAAAAAATGTAATTGTTGCATAGACAAGACGAATAGGAAAATACATCTGAAAAAGATTTTCCAAATAGATAACTACGTGCTAAACAAGGAACGTACATAAGCTCCGGCATAGATTCTGATTAGAATCGCTTAACCGTGCAGCGAAAATATAAAGTTTGATGGTTTTTCATAATTTAAACCTTTATCGTAGACCTATAATATTTTAGTATACTATTTCAGAATAAGAAATCTATTATGCAAGGCAACATCCAAATCGTCAAAAAAGTTCAGTTGTTAAGTACGAAGGAATTGAACAGCCGATTTTTATCAATAACTAATCAATACGATTCCCAACCAATACTCTCCGAACAGTTTTTGAATTTTTGAAATTGATTCGAGATTGTGGTCTATACCCTGGACTAAATCTTTTACTATTTTTTGATAATTTAAGAAACAGATTGATCGAGCGTCATACAAAACTGATAAACGCTAGTCTTTTTCGAGTTACTTCGAATTGCTTTTAAATTTTTGAAATCGGTCCAGCATTTTATGAGAAAACGTCGACGACATGTCAAAAATCGGACCACGTGTACACATTCATACTTTTTTCCAAACTTGCTCTCAATTCAAATCACAATGACTTGAAACGTCAAAAAATCATAAAATTAGCAAATCGTTTTTTTTTTCGCAAAACAATGAACAGGAGCTTCGTGAATGCACACGCATACCTTTTAAAATTTAAACTAGTTGGTATTGGTATTTTGCCTTGAAGCAAGTTACATAAACTTCCCGAAATGTTAAAAAATAAATTAATTTATGAGCGATTAAGTGTATTCCGAGTGGATCTATTACACATAATTGAAAACGAACGAACACGTTAACTCGGAGTATTTTCTAAAAGCAAAATTTCAAAAATCAACAATTTATATAATTGAATCAGTTTCCGCAGGACTTTAATGGTAGATATGTTCATTAAGACCTAATTGTAATATCTTATCATTAAGACTCTAATTGTAATATTAACAAATGTCAAAAAAACTACTCATTTTCTCAAACTTTGATAAATTTTTAAAATTATACTACTTACCGTAAGGCCGTAATATTTCAGTAAGTTTTATAAGACCATGATATATATCGCCAAAAAAAGTTCTATAAAAATCGTCTTAAATTTTTTTTTCAACAGTTAATTACAAGAAAACGGCTCGGTAGATTTTCACCTAAAACTAACCAGTATCATTCCCAACTAATATATTACGAATAGTTTTTGATTTTTTAAAATCGATTCGGTAGTTTGAGCTTAAATGTCGACGAAAAGTTTAACACATTTTTTCAAATTACAAAGAAACGGTTTGGCAGATCGTCTCACATAACTAACAAACCATAGTCTTCATTGAGATACATCAAATGGCTTTTAAATTTCTGAAATCGGTTCAGACGTTTCTGAGAAAACGTCGATCAAAGGTCTAATTTTGACAAATGCCAAAAGAACGATACTAATTTTTGCAAACTTTGATGAATTTTTAAAGCTAAACGAGTTGTCGTAGGGCTGTAATATTTTAGTATGATCTAGAAGACTATGGTATCTACCGTCAAAAAAATAATAAAAATCATCGATTTTTTTTTAAACTTTATTACATGAAAACGTCCCGGCCGATCTTTACCAAAAACTTTTCTTTCGGGAAGTTAAAAAATAAACATCTAATATTCCAATAATTCTGAACAAAAACATCGAATAACATCACAAGTATTTTTTTTTTAATTCACATTCATTACTAGTGCCATCTACTATCGACTGTTCAGCACCGCAT
Organism: Ctenocephalides felis; assembly: GCF_003426905.1. NCBI lineage: Eukaryota > Metazoa > Arthropoda > Insecta > Siphonaptera > Pulicidae > Ctenocephalides > Ctenocephalides felis. Next base: position 6,830,016 of record NW_020539725.1, on the reverse strand, counting down.
CTCGGTTCTAATCTCAGGTGTGGGGCCAGCGACCGCCCGTAGCTGGTCGCCTCATGCCCCACGCCTTTCGCCGGTCTAGTGGGGTGAATTTAGTTACATTTGTACTTCGTTTCGCGAAGTGGGGCAGTTTTATATCAGGTATGAGTTATTGGTGCCCGTTTAGAAGCAGACAACTATGTGTGTGTGCGCCTGTGCTCGCGCATACATGGAAAAACGTACTAGGGTTATGGTACGGCACTGGGGGGGTCATTACTCAAATTATTTTTGTTTGCATGAGTTTTATACATACGACCAAGTAGAATAACTGTTTGAAATTTCTTTATCTACCGCGTGAAATACACATTGCGAATCAGTTATAAAATTGGATGTTTTTGAAAAATATGTTAGAATAATTAGTGATGCATTAGGTCTTAAGGAAAATTGCCGCAACTTTCTGTATTTTTATTAAAAAAATTTAAAAGCTTTAAAATCTCGAGAAAAAAACATATTTGTAGAATTTTGACAATATTTTTTTTAATTCTGATAATTTTGGAATTTGTTGTACATTTTGAAAATTTTGAATTTTTTTTTAAAGCGATCGCGCTGTCTGGCTGTTTTTGAGACAATCGAAGCGCGAAAGCGCCGCGAAGCAGCTAACGATTAAACATAAGTCTTGGTACGAAATTTCAACTTATTATTAAAATCTCTGCAAAATAACTGATAATTTGATGCGCGTATGCCTAATGATTCAAATTAGTTGATCCATGCTCTCGAAATCGTATACAAAAAAATGTATCCGCACAAACATACGCTCACACACATACATATCAATTTTTTGTAAGGTATGTCAAAATGAACAGAAACCGCAGAAAGATATGCAAAAAAAACTATTTTTCATTTTTACTATACTACCCCGACTCGGAAAGTCAAACATGTTAATTTCAAGCTCAGGCACAATTGTTTTGGAAAATGTACAAAATAATTTGGAACTGTTTTAAAATATCGTTATATATTCAAAATTAAAAAAATATATATAAAGTTTCAAAAAATATGTTCAATGTTTTAAAGTATTTCAGTATTGACAATAAAAAAAAATCGGCCTAAATTTTTTTTCAACAGCTAATTACAAGAAAACAGCTTGGCAGATTTTCACCAAAAACTAATCAGCATGATTCTCAACCAATATCTTTCGAACGGTTTTTGAATTTTCAAAATCAATTAGTTACCAATTAAAATTACCAATAGTCCTCATCGAGATACATCGAGTGGCTTTTAAATTTTTGCAACCGGTCCAGCCGTTTTCGAGAAAACGTCGATTTACGGCAAAAAATCTGTTCACATACACGCACACACATACACTTACATACTTTTTCCAAATTTGGTCTCATTCGATTCAGAATGGCTTGAAACGTCGAGAAAACATAAAATTAGCAATTCGGATTTTTTGACGAAAACATAAACTTCTCCTTCAGGAAGTTTATTATGAATTTTCAATAATCATTCATTACAAAAATCTTTTACTAATAATCGCACAAAAATCGAAAATATTGTTTTATTTATATTTTAACATTTCAAATATTTCTGAACATTTTAGCATACCTTGAAAATGGATAAATATTTGTGTATGCATATGTGCGGATACGAATTTTTGTCGATGATTTCGAGAGCAAAGATCAAACGATTTCAGTAATTCAAAAAACATTTGATTCCTGTTGATGAAAAGACGTGCAATTTTATTAAACATATGCACATTAAATTATTAGATATTTTATAGAGATTTGAATAATAAGAACAATATTTATTACTCTTTTTATGGATTCCGTACCAAGATTTGTATTGTTTAAAGTTTACCGGCAAAAAATTCAAATTTATCAAGTTTGAGAAAATTAAAATTACAGTTACGGAAGTTCCAGCAAAGCACGATGCTATGCACAACCAGTTATTAATTTCGATATATAAAACATACGTACGTGATATTACACCAGTAAATAATTGAATATATTTGACGTCAAAACCTATCAAAATTTACTTATGAACTTGTATTACATAATTACTATAAAAAATATGATCAATATCTCTCAATTTGCATAATTATATCCTCATAGAAAAATCGCTTACAAAATTTCCACCCTGACCCCCGTCTACCACTAGTAGTACAGATGACTAAGTGTAGTGGCTTCGCGGGGGCGAAGGTATGAGGTGTTTTGGCGGCTGAACTCGTGGTATGAGTTCGCTGAGAGGGCGGCATAGCTCGTAATGATTTTTTGGGGGGCTCGTTTCGCGTATTTCGGGCTGATGAGGGGGCCGACGCACGGCAACTGCGAATTCGCGGATGTTGAGTTACGTTCGTTTTTAGAAGCGAGCGCGGCGAGGGGTTGGGGGTTGTAAAAAGCGCGGAGAGGCGAGGGACGCGGGTAATGAGAACCTCGCTACACTCTCCGGACGGCCCCGCAGAGCTCCAGACTTCCAGCGCCGATGTAAAAAGGGGGAAAAGGTTTTTCGCGAACTGGGATTCCCTACTATGCAAATTCGAAATTAGAAATATGCACGAATATAAATATGGATTTGAAATATAATGTAAATTGAAATGTATAATAGAGGTTTCTATGGTTTTGGCAGTACGAGTACGTTGATTTCTTTGAATTTTATAACATTGTTTAAAGTTCATATAATAATACTTTCAACAATTTTTTTGCGACAAACTTTCCGAAGATGTTTGTGTTTGCAAAAAATCCGATTTGCTAATTGTGTGTTTTCTCGACGTTACAGACCATTTTTCTTAATCGAATGACCAAATTTGGAAAAAAATCTTTCGTCGACGTTATCTCAAAAAGGGTTTGAAAGACATCAATTGGAAATTGTTTTTATTATTTATTAGTGAAATCGAAAATAGTGTTTTCGAATGAACTGTTAAACATTGCCTAAATAGCTGAAACTAAAGTTCATGCAATTTGCCTTAAGGAAAAATTTTACATTACTTAGTATTATTTTTATTATGGATAGTAGTTTAAGTAAATTAAAATATAGTATTATTACCTCAACTGAAATGTCCAAATGGTTGTGTCAATATATATTCATTTTGAACTTCTAGTATAAACAAACTATACAGTAATGAAAATTAAACTGAATAGTGTTTTTTTTTAATTATAAATTAATTACTTTATAAAAAATAAGATTAAAAAGATGAACAATTTAAATTGATATGCTGCCCCAAAATATAAATTAAAAATAATATTAATTATTAATAACCTTAATCTAATTTAATTTATTATGTTATTTTCATCTGTAACTGCTCTTAATAACTACAAGATTAGTTCTTAATAACCTTGATTCTTATTAAATTAATATTGCTAATTACTAACTAATTACTACAATAGTTATACATTAAATGACTTGTAAAATAATATAATACCACTTTTAAACTCGATTTATGAAATCTAGGCAAAATGATTTTAAATCTAAATTATTATTTTATATAGTATAATTTATTATTTTATGATAATTCAACGACAATAATTTAGTTATTGTTTAAAAAAGAATTTTATACTTTTTTACATATACTAATATATTTGAACAAAAAATAATTTAATTTGAAATTCTATTTACTATCGATTATGCTTTCATGCGCGAATTAAATCAAACTCATGTTTTTTTTCATTAAAAAAACAACTATTTATTTCTTCAATGCATCAGATAAGTATTACCAGAAGGTATCGTTAGATTGTTATGTATTTTGTCGAAAATACAATGGGTTCTGGTGTATGGAAGGCGCTGGCTAGAATTAAGGTAATGTTAAGATGAACTCAACCTAGGAACTTGTTTTCGGAAAATAAATCTCATTATAATTACTAATAATTTCAATAATATACGACGTAGAAAAGCTAACTATTTGCAAAATGTAAAAACGCAAATATGCAAATACAAATAACTTTTAAAAATACTCGTGTTATCGCTAGACTGCACCGAAAGTCAGCCGACTGGAAGCAACCGTCTCCCAAAAATTTTGTTTATACGTCTGTTAGAAATAGAACAAAATATAGATTAAATAGCTGAACAAACACCATTTTGGGTGACTATGAATTTGCACAGATGATCTTTGCAGACAACTTTAAACAATTATTAAAAAAAACGAAACATTTGTTTAAATAAATGCGTTGCAATTTTGCATCCATTAGAAAAATTGAGTTTGAATGTTTACATTGCGTTATATTATCTTTATTACTATTGAAGCGAATAAAAAATTTGTTCGTTTGGTGAGTAAATATAGCGACAGATATGGAAGTTATTAATGCAGTCGTTTCGTAAGACAAATATTGAGATTATTATTGCATTTGGAGAAAAATGTGAAAATATTGTCTCTGTATTTTATGTCATATATAAATTTATAATTACAGTATTTGCTTAAAATGGGTTTTATGAAATTCATTCAAAAATTTTATTTATTGAAGCATTTTGTAAAAAAAATTAATAAATCAGTATAGAGCAGTTAATTATATATTCATGTATCAAATATTGACCTTCGGTCCCAAAATGTACCTTGAATGCATCATCGAGTAAAATATCCCATTCTATGTCAGTTAAATGACTAACTGTAAACTGTAAATTAGAATTAGTAATTATGCATTAGTAAGCATCATCGAGAACTTAATCTCATTTTTCTCCTTCTTTCTTCATTTTCATTTTTTTGCGATTGCTATAATTTTTTAGAATAAGATCAAAGTAGCAGCAACAGCCTTTATCCCAAAACCTATGCACTCATCCCAAAGGGTTGTGCCAACTTTCTATTTAATTTTGTTATTACTACAATTGCTGCACCACTGAAAATTTTTTGATTGATGCACTAATGCTTCGAAAGGCAACTATTACTTAGAAACATATTGCTATCTACATTTTCAAGTAAGATTCCACGCCATTACTGCTTGACATCAGGCTGTTCGACGCGAGTAATAAATCTGGAATATCTGGTTGAAACCCATAACTCTAACCACTGATCTACGGCAAAGGACAAACGTTTTTGATTTTTTTATTTATTTTTTTAAACGATTAGAGTCATTAAGGAGAAAGATATATAAATTTGGAATTGATGCTTCGAAATGCTACTTTTATTTGAAAACATATTGTTATCTATATTTTCAAGTGAAAACTGACGTCCACACTGCTTGAAATTAGGCTGTCCAAAAGGCTATTGAACCTGAAACCCCTGGTTGAAATTTCATATAGCTCAAACCACTAATCCATGCGGGAGTTTGAATAATTTTTAAAGGATTAAAATCACAATATTAAAACTAATTTACATAGATACTTATATACATTTCTTGTAAGGTATGTTCAAGTGTTCAAAAGGTAAAATTAAAACATAAAATAAGTAAAATAAATCTCGAAAAATTAGCTTTCATTCCAATTACCTATCCTAGGGGGCATCTGTTAATCACTTGAGCGATTTCTAAGCATTTTTGGGCTTCATCCTCCTTGGTGATAGGTGCTAATATTTAAAATTACTCCCCTCCCCTACACAACATAGTGTATTTTTAGTACCTAGAAATAATCGTTTTTTTTTGATAATTTTTAGATTTTTTGAAAATTTTTAGATTTTTTGAAATTTTTTCGATTTTTTTAAATTGAGGTAAAAAATAAATACCTACACGTAACATCGTAACATCTTACTAAACCCCCGCTTGTTACGTAGTATTTCATGATTTTTTGTCGAAGGCCCCTCCCTCATTTAAGACTCACGTAAGAAATTAATAATAATCACTATAAATTAATTATTAACAAATAGTTAATAGCAATTGCCATTAACTAATTCATGAATTCTCTTACGTTCCTTACTGCAAAGTTATTTTAAAAATTGAACTACGGAATAGTACAGAGTATCCTTGTATGTATAATTTAAAAAAAACACGGTCATTTGCAATTTGGAAAAAAACGAGTTTTTACACTTGAAAATAATTTGAATCAAAATTTTATATATCATAAATCTATGAATATATTTTCTAAGTCATAGTTTATTTTTCCGCTGCCGCCCCATTATTTGACAAATAATAAATAACGATCTCCTTTCATTCCCTCTCGAGTGGTTCGCAGAATCCCCTCATGGAGCTAAAAGGGAAATGATACATTTGACAGAAGTTTTAAAATATGAAAAATTCAATATGCTTTCATTCCACAATGCGCACAGTACGTCATTATATTTTCTGTAATATGAAAATACTGCGCTGTTCAAATCCTGATATCATTTGATTAGAAATAATGAATATGGCGAAATTCGAAATGCGGAAAAGGAAGAAGGAAAATATGTACTGAAGAAATAACAAGCATGAATTCAATTAGTATTGTATGTTGGATTTTGTCTAATAAGAAGAGCATCTTGATATATATATATAATAATTATATACTCTGCGATAGTTCTTGATCGAATCCAAATTGAGTCATTGTGGAATAATTACCTTACCTTATGGTAAGTTATAGTGATCGCAAAAAAATCAAAAATCAAAAGTTTGGCATATATTTTAAAAATCCTTAGAAACATGAGATAAAGTTCTCGACGATGCTTTCTAATATATAACTCTAAGAAGACTCAAAATTTATATTATATAGTTGACTGATGCTGAATGGGATATTTTACTCGATGATGCATCTATACTCTTATTTTCGTCTATAAGATACAAATGATAAAATTTGCAGAATCAATATATTTTTAATAATTTTTTAAAAAATAGATGAAATATGTGTTAATTATTGATCAATTTATATTGATTATTGATTATTTTTATTCCTCGAATATTTAATTACGTTACGCAAAGTTGCCAGTACGCCATTTGAGAGATCTAATTTGAACTAGTGGGCAGTGGTATATGGCATCGTGCATTAAGGCAAAATGCTGGAACTTCTCGTACCGTAATTTAAAGTTTTTAAAAGCTGAGATATAATTAGATTTTTGAAAAATTTGAAAAAGTTGGAAAAAATGCCTTTTTTGAAAAAAAATGAAATTTTGATGAAGCACTGATAGTTTTTGAACTAAGAATTTTTTTATGACCGATTTTATTATTATTATTTTTTTTTTGAAATTTCTGGAAAGTTTTTGATACACTTTCATGTCAGTTGATTCATACTGTCGATAATATCTATTTGCGACCGCCAAATGGTATTGTTTTAATTTTTTGCACGAATAACTCGAGCAAATTTAATAATATGTTAAATTAATAATATAATAATAAAACAATATAATATAATAATATGAATAATATAAGTAGTTTTTACTTAATTTATGTATGATAATTTTTTTATGCACTTGAGTAGAACAAACAGATTATAATCAATTATTAGAAGATTAAATAATTTTAAAAACATTAGTTGGTTGTAAACGGTTGTAAATATTTTTGAAATAGTGAAACGAAGACGTATATTAATTTGCGATAGTATTTTCATCAGTATGGTACATTTTGCTATATTAGTAATTTTCAATTTTTTTAATGGTAATTCATAAATTTAAAAAAAAAAATTTTTCCTAGAAACGCGTTTTAAAAACCGGCAAACAATAATCAGGATTTAGGATTATTTACTATTTTCTGATAATATTCCTCCATATGATGTAACCGTAATCTGATTAATATTTTAGTTCTGTTTCGATAGTATTTTTGATCACATCTCAAAGCCCTTAGTATTTTAGATTATGCCCTTTGTATTATTTTTATCCTGAATATATACTTGCACGTGTTCTAAGCAAAGCTATAAGAACCCTTATTAGAATTATTATTAGTTTTGTATGGCTATGTCTTATTGTCGTATGAAACTGTAAAATTAATCAAGATCTAAATCAGTATAAAAATAATTTTGCAAATATCTATTTGTCTATCTGTGTGTGCAAGTGTATATAAAATTAAAAATCTTGAAGCCAAAAAATCAACTGAAATCAAATCAATTGATAAAAATTCATACGACCAAGTGTCGAAAGTCGCATAAATATATTTATAAAAAAATTCTATATAAAAAAATATTACTATCAGTGCAAAGGTACCCCAAAAATATTTAGTTTTTGGTAAGAATATCACAATTCGATAAATTTAGACATAGCATTTGTGAACAGTATATCAGAATTTGTTGGATTTTTTTCTTACTATAGTAGTATAGAAATCTCAAGGTGGCTAATTAATATTTAATTATTTATTTATAAGAGTGCTTTAATCAAAACAATAATTTTAATTATCAATTGTAATAATTTAATTTAATAAAGCAATATATAAACCACTCCAAATTCAAGGGCTCACACTTGGGTAACTAGACCGGAATCAGAGGTCCCGGGTACGATCCCGCTTCGAAGATAACCTGCTTGACTGATGTCAAGCAGTAGTGACATAGATTTAAGTAATGATAAGTCTAAGTAAAAATAGCCATCATCCGGCAATACTCCATCAATAACATGTTTGGACTATTACAGAAATTGCATTGATAAAATATATCGCGCAGAGATGAAAGAACTCTTTAGGTTTCATGTGCAAAAACAATAAAAGTAAATTAAATTTCATAAAATTGTTCATTTATTTTGTTACATATATTTTAATAGATTGTAATATTTTGAATTGGTGGATTTGTTACATTTTAACTTCCAGTGAAAACCTCGTTTATGGCCCTTCAAAAATGTAATTGTAATTTTTAAACAGCCAGATACATACACACATACATACATAGAGTTACACGCATAAAACTCTGCACAAAGAACATTTCGTGTATAAACTCGACTATATACATATTTTCATTAGTAATAAAACAAGTAAATAGTATTAGTATTTGTAGTAGGATACAGCATTAGGGACGCTGTAAAATCAATATAGAAATATCCAGCAGTTTCTCTCTTAATATCGTCATAACATAATATGCGAACGAACAGTGCGGATATATATATATATATATATATATATACATACAAAGACTAATACATTTATAAAGAGCCTTAAAATCTGAAAGTCTTGCTTCTCTTTTCCCCTCGAGGGTGCGTTTGTATTAGTTACAAAACCCGTCATAGAGAGAGAGTACTGTACGAAAACTTTTAAACTTTCTAATATTTTCGAAATGAGCAACATCGACTATTTTATGAAATTCGATATTACGGGAATATATTTAAATATAAATATCTATGCTGTTTATATTGTGTTAGGGGTATCTTATAAAAGATAAACCCTGAAACGCTAAAACACTAATCACTAAGACAATACGTATACAAAATATTATAATAAGAATAATAAATTTTATAATACCTCAAGTATAATATTTATTTAAAAATTATTGTTTAAAATATTATTCACGAGTACATGCTACTTCACCCAAAAAGCTATTATTAAAGTATTAATAACTTATTTAATAAATTGGAATTACGAAATAATGGTATATCAAAACCTGGATTATTTTGCATTTTGAATTTTATTTATTTTTTATATTTTAATTTGATTTTACTTATTAAAACAAAGATTGTCATCGGTATTCGAACTTGTAACGAAACTCTATCTAAAACAACAATCGATGGTATGAGGGAGCAAAGATGTCCGTTTTTAAATATGCGTTGAGTTTCCTTAATTTTAATGGCAAAATAGACAATTCAGTAGCTATCACATTAATATAGAGTACAGCGGGGTAAAAAGGGTCACCGCTAATATCTCAAAAACAGTGAAGTTATGAATTTTTTATCAGCAATATTTGAAAGTAGAGGGAAAGCTTTATAAATCAGCCATTACCTTGATTCTTACTATGTTGCTATTGGGAGATGAACAAAAATATTTGAAAATCCATAACAAAACGTATTTTCTGTCGGTGTTAGTTTTTTCTTGTGAGCCCTGTTTAGTTTACGAAACCTTAATATAATTTTTAAAAATACGTTATTTAAATGTTTTATAAGATGAATTGTTTCAAGTTAGATTAAACGGTATAATTATTTTTTATATAACTTCTATAAAAGCTTACAGTGGGTAGGGTAAAGAGGACCAACTAAATTTTTACCCTGAAAAAGCTGTAAAAAATAAAAAATAGCAAATAAAACAGTAAATTAAGGTAAATATAGCTATTTTACAAGCAATAAATTAAATAAATTATTATCACACCTTTTTCTCTATATGATCCTGACCCGATTCGATCCATATTTATAATCATATATGAACTAGAGATTAACTCGTTTTGTTTCATAATGAATATTTTAAGGATTGTTTGACCATGTGATATTTACATTTTGTAAAGAAATATTTTATTTCTGTTTCTATTATTACGATTAAGAATCTCTTTGATAGTGCGCAGTATCTCTATACAAAAGTCTAATACATTTAGAATTCCCATTGTTTTACGTAAAACAACAACTTTAAAATAACTGATTTGAATCTGTCAATAAGCCAAAATAATAATAGACAACGTCAAAAAAGTAAAAGTCATCGCGTAATAAAATTGGTCATGAACGTTTATCAATGTTTAAGTTTAATAGATAAGGAGAAATTATCTAAAGATTTTTATCTTTGTACCAGCTATGAATTCATTATCGGGCTTAGATCGTAAATATTTTTGATAGGTCGGTACGTGTTATATCATAACTATTTTGCTCTTTTATATCGAATTTTTTCCAATACTTCGATAGAGATACATGGAGATACATATGCATATGTGTATGTTGACGTTTCTATCGGATCACAGAATAAATAAAACGATCACCTCCAAACACACTAGTCCTGAAATAACATATTTTGACATATTAGAATATGTTTTTGCTTTTTGTTTATACTAAATTATTCGCATATTTTATGAGTATCCGCATATAACAGAAGTATTAGTATATAAATCGAAACTACTATGCTCAGACTTTGCGACAACTGTTTTTAGAAATTAAGGTCGTACAAATTATATTTAGTAGTTCTTTTGGAGATTGTTTGCTTTATTTAGAGCTACTGAAGGAAATTGTCACTTTATGAAAATTCGAAGTATTAATAAAAACTTAAACTAACTGTGCATGGCACCGTGCCTTAAGGCAAGTTGCAGCAATTTCCTGTACCATAATGAAATATTCGAGGAATTTTAAGTGTTTTCAAATTATATATTACTATATATAGAGTATTATAAATACAGTAACTGTTATAGTTTTAAAATTGCAAAGTGAAAATTATTTATTTCCAGTATATAAGTGAGCTTTAGAATTTTAGCTAGAATTAACATTAAAATCAAAATCACTTTCCATATTTAAAGATTTTTTGTTATATTTTTTTATTTTGAAATAAATAAATATTTTAATAAATAATATAAATATTTTTACATACGTTGTGAAAATTTGTAAGTTGAAGGAACAGTATTAAATGTTGTAGAATACATTGTTATGTGCTTAATATGTATGTATTTACTTTGGACAAATTCGATATGGGGCAGTAGCGATATCAATGTTCACTTGAAAATATAGATCTTAAATATATTTTAAAGTGACTATAGCCTTTCCCAAGCTTTACTGCATTAAATTGAATAATAAGCTATCCCTAATAGATAGATTCTAATAATAAAATAATCAAATATGAATAGAGAAGTTTCAGCTAATAGAACACAAGGTTCTGATTGCTGTTAAAATATGAGATTAAAAAAATATATGTAATGAATTAGCCCGAATAGCAGTTAATTAATCTTAATGAGAATCGTAACTGATAAATAATCAACATCCCGATCGGCGAGTTAGCCTTGAATTGTTTTCGTTCGGGTACTATTTCGTTGTTACTTAGAGCTTAGACTTCCGAAAATATCCAAGCTCTCACATCCCTACTAACTAAATCAAACGTACACAGGCGCGCCGCGGCCCGTTAATACACGTATATAAAATACGCGTACATAAAATCAAGACCCTCCTCCCCTCCATGCCCGCCGTGTTCCCCCCGCCCTGGATCCCGGCGAGCTTTTCGCGCACCCCACCGAGCGTTCGAAAAATCGCTCCGCGGCCTATTCCGTCTCTTTCAGCGGAAAACTCTACGTATGTATGTGCACAGTCGTATTTTCAAGCATTTTAATTGTAGTGCTGAACTCGTTATTCGCGCTGCCTACGGGGTAGGAGTCGGCCGCCCCGCGTCACAATGGGGTAGCGCCCGGCGCCTCCACCCGATGGGGCGCGGGGCGGTAAAAAGCGAACGAGCTAGAACGAGATATATATTTCGTGCGTTGCTTTCGTTCGTACTCCGAGGGGTGCTCGACGCACTATTTTTTAGTGTTCGTTTCCCATTACGGGGGTGGTTTTCGTAGCGTGAACATAACTGAAGAGGTGTACATACGTGCAATATCTAGTTCGCCGTTACGGGACGACGACGTAACGGCAAATTGAAATATCACTACGAACAAATAATAGTGCACGCGGTTTTATTTTCAATTTTTAAATTAATTTTAAATCAAATAATAGTGCAATAATACAGTAATATTAACAAGTGGTAAAGAAATTATTTTAAATAGCTATAATTAATCAAGAAAAGACTTTAACAATTAACGTGTTTAAAATTCAAATTTAACGGTAAACGAATTTAAATCCTAAACACATAATTAAAAGTAATTTTATAAACAAAATTAGCATTATTTTTCTTCAAAAAATAAAAAAACTCTGTGCCACGATAAATTAAGTAATTTAAATAACCTGTGATAGTTTTTTTCCAATCGTTTTCGCGATTACAAACTTATTTTAATGAAGATTAGGCGATAGTTTTGCAAGACCTTTCGCCTCGCACATAATTCTTTTTTTTTGCAAAATAAGATTTTTGCATCTATTTTTTTATAAATGTGTGCTGAATTATTTTTATCAGCAGTGCAGACGGCAGACCGCGTGTTCCATTGATAAGCGCGCATCCTAGTATACACACACGGCACGCACACTAGCCAAGGGTTACGAGCCAACACATGCTCGATCGCAAAAATATGACATATAGTAGATACGAAAAAATTATAACCATACTAACGATAGAGATGTGTATATTATAAAAAATATTATATAGAGTGAGAGTCGGTCGCACGTCAGTATTTTTTTTATCTATATCTCTGGCCCAACTATACGCTCTTCTAACTCGAATACGTTCGTATTTGATATGATACCAAGTCTGCGAGCGGTTAGTAGTTGAAATTTTTTAATAATTCATTTTCGGTCGTGCGTAAATTTGTGAAAAACTAAGGTCTGAGTGATAGAAAACCCGCGCGGCTTCAAACTGGTGGCATTCAAACATCATAACCTAAACAGTACAAATAACAAAACACGAAATAAAAATATGTGAATACAATAATAATACACAAATTAAGAAATCTTCTGTTAAACCAAAGTGTGGACAATAATGAAATAAAAGTTGCCAAATTAATTGCTGCTAAACTATACTTTTACCGGTTTTTCGAGTGTCTATCGAAATTTACCGCTGTTATTTTGAAGTATAAATGCCCTTTATCCGACATTACAGTTCAAGTAGTGTGCAGGTAAATCAATTTTTACATTTTTTTTCAATTTCTTGCATATGTTGTTTTACTAGATGTGTTTTTCTTCACTTGTTGCAATATATTGTGTTACAAACACACTGTTGTTTTCCGTGTATTTGATGTCAGTGGCTTTATTGTGCGTATAAAAATAGTTTGATTTGTTTTCTTTTAATTCTTACAACGATGCACAAATGCAGATAAATTTATTTTATTGCGATTTTATTTTTCTTGACGCGTAAACGATAATAAAAACGACAGAGACATTGTAAGATATTCAGACATATTTTGGAATGCAATACGAACTGTGCAAGCAGCAAATATTTTGATATCGAAATAATTAAATAATCGAAATATATAAGTCTATTAATCCTTATAATAACTTAAGCATATATTTAGATTTTTATAAATTTAAAATTATAAGTTGATAGAAATTAGGAGTTCACATCTAACATATTTTTTTATTAATATTGTTTACTAATAAAAAACAAATCAATGAAAATTGTAGACAAAGAGACTAAACTTATTTTAATTGAACCTCCTATCGTTTTGTTCTTGATATAGATTTGATTGATCTCATTTGCACTTTGCATAATTTATTTGAATAGTTCTACTAGTTATTTAAGGTTTTTTTTCATATATTATTATATTTTAGCCTATTTTAGATTTGTAATAACTTGTCTACTTATTTTTGTATTCACATAGATTAACAATTTATAAATTAATATGTAGTTATAAAATGCTCTCATTGTTCTATCTCGATGTCATATATTACAATTATTCTACTCTTACCTGACATGATATAGATATAAATTTTAGTATTTAATTTATCATAAATGAATTGAAACTTGCGATTAAAGAAGCTTTTATATCACGTACATACGTCTAAGTTGATAAAAATAAATAGGTAAATAGTATAAAGAACATTATTAAAATTATTGAAACAAATTATGGTCATCAAAGCACTGCTAGCTGCTTTTAATATCGTAGTATAGCACTTGGCTTAAAAAAAATATATGCACCTATCTGCATGCATTTAACATTTTGATTTATTTGCAGTGTTATTATTTCAATATCCATTAACAAATATGATAATATATAATCAGCTATGTATATAAACTCATTACAAGGCATTGACATGCTTTTCTTCAAGAAGCCGACGTAACAATCAACAAGTAGGCGGACGCCTCCATCCCATGACATCTTCATGTCGATACGACGATATAATCAATTTGATTGAATAATTATATCAGATTAAATTTTTTGATTATTTTTTCATAATTTATTTAATTTGATGTTTAAGATGCATTTAATGTCTGTTAGTAATGAAAATGTTAACGCAGCTATTCCAAAGCACAAGAAATTGTAATCATTGCAATCATGTTTTATATTGAAAAATCTTTATTTCATTTATAGTCTAGAATAGCAGTCGCTTTAGATGTAGTAATTAAAAGTGAATTTTCCGTACATATTTCTGGATTCCGTTCATATAAAAAGATAAATTATATTACTCAAATATACAATTGAGCATTGACTGAATTATTGCTGCTTAATAACACTTTCATACTGTTATTGGTTAGATTACTCATGGTGCTTTTTTAAATATTTTGTAGGGTATAATTTTAAGGCACATTGAAAAAATATTTTACTTTGCAGACTATATTTGATGAATTATTTCACTGACAATTTACAAATAATATCTGATGGTTTTCTACAAAAAGAAATAATTTGATTAATTAATTAATTCTGCTAACAATTTAAATTAATCGACATTAAACGTTTCTCCAAAATTTACAGAAAATTAAATAGAAATCACTAATACAATAATACAATAAAATCTGTAGATTATTTTGGAATACAGCTATTTATTGAATATTTTGAGCATTTGAGTATTATGTTTTTGTAGATGATTTTGGGGAGTGCAATTGTATCCTGCAGTTGATTATAATAATTAACGATATTTTTTACTTATACGATTTTTCAATAAAAAAATATTAATATCATTATTAAAAGCTTCATATATTCATTTCATTCATTGTTAGAACAATTTATATTTATAATAAATGCTACTAAAATAGTGATTTGTAATTCAAAGTACATGATGATTTTAATAGTTTCATTTCAAAAATATATGGAATTTAGTTTGATAATTTCTATACTATGAATCACAAGTTACTATGTCTTAAGACTAATAAATAAAAACAACAACGATGAACTCAATCGTCAGAGAAAAACTGCATCTGATAGATATGAAATACTAAATTTGTGAACTGTTCTATTATACAGCAATGCATCCAAATGATAATCTTATAAAATTAGAGGCCAATTCTCAATGAAATAATGTTATGGTAATTCTATGTTACAGCAAATGCATAGCTTTTTGATAGTTCATATGTATCACTTCATAAGTATTGAGTATTATAACATTTCTATTTTATCCGAGAATTGGTCACTGGCTAACTTTAGCTCATATTGCTCATTGCTTATTTTGAAGCGATTTTATTAGCTCTCAAATTCGGATGGTCTGTTCCAATTATTTAGTGTACAAAATTAATATTATAGCAGTTTAGAATAAATTACGTTACTGACATATTTTCTATAAAACATTAAATAAATTTTCTTTGAATTCACTAATTGAATGCTTGCGCAGCGTAGCACTGGGCACAATTAATTCAATTGTTGAGAAATAACTAATCATCAGATAAATTTAAAAACTTTAATTTAAAGACTTGAGGAAAGTATGGACATAATGACATGGTATTTTGTTTTTATTGATTTATGCTTATTCAATGATATTATAATCAGTCTCTATCGTTTTTATTTATCTTCGATTTATTGACTGCCAGTAACAATTAAATCTTTTAATTAAGTAGAAACTAAAATAACATATTTATTTTAAAAAAATGCAACTAATTACAAAAATCATTTGTGTCACGGACATACTGAGATACTAATTTTCTAAAAGACAGTTCATATAGAAATCGTTTGGACCTCTTTGGGACATTAGCACATAACCCATGAACCCAAAGGAAACACATAATACATCATAACCAACGATAAAATTGATCTAAATCACTTGTACTGGCATAAGATCATTGATTTTAATAGAAATAATTACAATAAATAATTCACAAAAACATGATAAAACCGAACTCCAAATAAACCTTTGAAGGAGCAATACTCGTTTGAACTGATCACTGCGACAATACTGTGACAATGACGCTCAATATCTGACAAGATTGTGTTGTAGCTTTCTTCACGCTATACAGTCGCAAAAACGTTACTAAAACTAGCCAAATAAGACCACTGTCATTTTTTCTATATATACCATTTTATCCGTACTTCCCTCATATTAAAAAATATGACCAAACACATACACACATATACATATATTATATGTAATTAACATGATCATGTAAGTGCTGAATCTAAGATCTTGGGGTAGGCTATCAATGAGGTCGTTACACTATTTTAAGCTATTTATAATACAAATGCTTTTATATATCGAGTTTATAAATCAAAGGTTTTCACAACTTGCAATACCACCGATCACAGATATTTCTCACAATATCCAGGTACACATTTAAGTTCTCTTCGTGTGTCGTTCGCAGAAAGTACTTCTTCTGACTCTCAACTATCTCAAACTAACAGGTTCCACGTTTCGCGTACACTATTTATATGACGTAGGAACAAACACTCACAGCTATAATAGTATTGTATAATACGATACAGCTATACTATAATATAATGTATGCACCATGCACTACTATCAGACACTATAGTATTTTCTATGTGAGCAACTCCACACATAGGAACCCACTTTCGCTTTTCATGAAATGCATTGCGCGATGCCACTAGATTTAGATGGATCAACGATGGTTCTTCAACCGTTAGGATAGAGGGAATTGAACTAGTTTTATCTTCGATTTATTCAGTTCAGAACGCATATTTATTAAATAACAAATAATTGTATCTACTGAAATAATTTAACTTTCAAAGCTTGTATGCTTATAGTACTCAAGAAATCATATGGATTTTACGCAGCATAACACATTCATAACAGACAGTTAGGATGCATTTGTCATATTCTGATTATACAAATATCAAAAATTTGGTTTAAACAAAAGTGTTCCTACATTTATATTCAATTTCGGTGTGCACTAAAATAAAGGTAGCCAGAGTGGTGACCTCTATCACATCATGAAAACTGGAGTTCTAAAAATCTGCAAAGCAGCTTATAGAATAGAATTTTGCTATTTAAATGTTAAAGTGCATTCGATGAAAATATGAAGATAAGGTTAAGCTAAAAAGCATTAAAAATGAAGAAGATCGGCTAGAGATAAAATTCATTTATGACTACCTGAATCTTTGCGTACGTAATTTATACCATATAGTACCTACATGCCGGCTTAAACTTTCATTAAAAAATAAAGTATGTTTTCGGAAAATAAAAGGTATGTTTTTGGAACAGAAAATACTCTATTTCAAATTAACTATAAATAGAGATGGCAATATGATTTCAAGTGAAAATTTATTACCTGAAATTGCTGCATCAAATACAGATAGGTCTTTCATAAGACAATAAAGAACAGTTTTAAAAAGACTCTTGAACGCAATGAGTCACAGGAAATCTAGATATTTTGAACTTAATTTTTATATTCAATTCACTTATTTGGCTGTATTATTTTTACCAAATATTATAACGAAAACATACATGCAATAAGTGTGAAAAGAAAATTATAAGGCTACCCAAATATTCAATTAAACGTGATTTAAACCTTTATGGCTTATTTTTTTCTTAAATTGAGGTTTGATGTATAAGATACATTTTTGAGATTGAGAATATTCGATTTTATATTTAGTGAAAACCATTAATAAAATTTATCAAATAAAAATGGGACTTATAAAAAGCCTCTGAATCACAGAAAACCTACATATTTTGACCCTAATTTTTAGAATCAACTCACTTATATGGCTATAATAAAAAATAAATTTTTCAAAATTTTATAACGAATACAAAAATGAAATAATCATGAAAAGATAATTATTAAAGATAAAATGTTGCATGCATTAAAATTCTTATACTAAAATATCGCCAAAACTGCAAATCTATTGCATTTTAAAATAAATCTTTGTAGAATAATTCAGAATTTAACCCTCTATGGACTCCTAAGTATCTTTCAGATCTCATGCAACATTTTTAGAAATTTTACCAAATAATTATGGGGTTTTTTGTGAGATAAGACGATCAATATCGATACTTATGACCTTTGCTAGGCTTTTCAACCTGAAGTAACGCATTCATACACAGAAGTGCAAACATTATGAGGCATTTAAGTAAAAATGAATACATCATATAACAATTTTGAATAATGTTTATTAATAATATGATAACACTCGTGAACACATATTTATTAGTGTCAATCATTATACACATTCATATAACGATAAATTATAAATTATATATTTATAATAGCATTAAAAATATGTATAATATTTAAAAACAATAATGTAATTAAAGTCATACTTCAAATATGACATGATCGGTTTGTCATTGTAATTAACATTTAAAAACGAACCTTCATTAGAGAAATGAAGTAATTGCTGATTAACAAATTCTATAATATTCGTTCACACAGTGTATTATGTTAAACAACGCCTAAACCAATATTGCTTTCGCAACTTCACTCATTATGTAATTGTGTTCGAAGAACTTCATGTAATTAAAATTAACATACATTCATTGACTGCTTGTATTTTTTTCACTCTCTATTCACATATACGACGACTAATCACAATCAACTCATATAGAAATGATATCATTAAGAGCGAATGACGAATCATTGGCACTCGACTTATCATATCTGCCGTAACGCACTTCCGTTGCATTTGTACGGACTTACACCCTAGTCGCGCCTAAAGAAGTTTTACTTCAAAAATCACAAATTAATAAAAAATCTAAAAAATATAGAGAACCATCAAATCATTTTCTGCAACACGAGTAAGCAAACATAAACAACATTTAAAAAAATCTGAAGACTTCACACAAATATTTTTTTTCTTCAAAAACTTCAATGAATATTATTTGAGAAACATAGGGCAGCCGTAGAGGATATATTTTCGCGCCGCTACGCTCGAAGGAACTGGTACAGTAATCTTATTCCGGAAGATTATCCTTTCAAACCACCGTATCCTTGTGAAAATGTTACCTTACGGTTTTATTTATCTTTAATCGTACTTTAACACGCTTTTATTGTTAATTAAACTTAATCGTCAATTTTACATATTTATTTACAAATAAGGTATTATACGAACACATATAGATTTAATATTATCTCAAAAATAATAATATCAAGGATAATTTTATATTTACGCAAACTTTTGGTTTTAGGTAAATTTCCTAATATTTAAAAACAATGATTCTACTAAACGTTTTTAATTATTTTACAATATAATATGAATTAACCAATAATTTGATTTTCCAGAAAAACTTCTTTAGAAATGTTTTTTACGTAGTATTTCTTTCAGCAATTTAATGTAATCATCTTGACAAAGCTAATATGACAAAATTCATATTCTTTAGAACCGAATCACAATTCAATGTTCAATTGGGAACTTCTAGTGTAGGAGTGTAGGAGGTGTCCATTAATCACTTGAGGTTTTTAGGGAGGGGTGGGGGTGTATTAGGCAAAAAATCATGAAATATCAGGTGGAAGAGGAAGGAATATAGTAAGATATCACGTGTATTTATTTTTTACCTGAATTTAAAAAAATACAAACATTTAAAAAAAACAAAAATTTTACAAGGAGTGGAGAGGAGGTCCAATAATTGAATATCATCACGTATTTCCAAGGGGTCCAAAAATCTTTAAAAAATTGATCACATGATTAATGGACGCCCCGTGATGGTCATAAAATCAACATTTAGCTTTAACTGTTAACTTGGAAAAGACGGTTCTACTATTAATAACAACTAATCTACCGATCAACAAATCTAATATACTAATAATCCAATTGGTAAAGTTTGAAGGTCAACTATTTTCGACAAATGCTAGATTAAAATCGAAATATCTCTATTTGAAAAAAGAGTTTAGAATATTTTTAGTATATGATTAGAAAATTGTATTTCTACGGAAATAAAAACTTCTTTTTCGTCGAGTTAATAATTATAACTAATAATCTTCTTATAAAATTGTAGTACGAGATTCAACAATTATGTATATAAATAATATGAGCCAAAATATCCAATAGTGTATAATTTTTTCCAAATCGAGTATTCAATATTGATAAAACAAGAACTATTTGTTCCACATATTCTTTTAGCCAAGGTCACTTTCCACGTATGAGTAATGTTGGCATGTATTTTGCGTATATGTTATCATAATATATGTGCAATGCTTTTATTCCACTCTATATGTATAGAGCATAGAATATAGATAAAATGATGTTATAAATAGATTAACAAATTACATTTTTTACAATGATAATAGTCCATATAATGTACTTTGATATTTTTATTGCAACGTGGAGTTCTCGGAGAAAATTGAATATGAATAGATAGATAAACGAGGTGAAATAAGATGTCGTTTTTTCAGTTTAAAATCAGTTTAAAATAAATTTAAACTTATGAATTAAACATTCCTTTTGCTCCATGATTCCCTTTCTTCTCGTATACCTGGGGTCCTCTAGACCTCAACGCCATTTTAGCGTCATTTTTTATAAGACTGCTCGTTTTCGAGCATTTTTCAGACTAATTATTTTTTACTTTAAAAAAAGTATGATGTCGCATTGAAGATAGTTCAGATTTTATTTTCGTTTTTTTTAATTGTCTGTCCAGGACGATCGTTTAAACTCTGCTGAGGTCTGTTGGACCCCTTGGGTAAGTCTCAATACTAGGCAGAAGTTTGTACGAACAGGGTTAAAAAGTTATAGGTTTTATTACTGAATTCTACAAATACGTATTCATAATGAACGAATTTTTCTGCGATTTTCACAATTTTTTATTTTATTCTGAACGAATTACTTAACCCCTTAATTTTTAGAAGTATTTGAAATCAAGCCTTGGGAAATGTGGAATTATAATCTTCGGTAAAGGAAATGAAATTTTGTTTATAAAATTATTAAATAATATTCTATATATAATATTCAAAAATCACTTTTAGTGTTGTAATTAAATACAGAACTCAGTTCATAACACATAACCAAGTAATTGTATATTTTTAGATCAAAACTTCAATTTCTGTAGTTGTTAATACATATGAAAATCGAAAAGTAAACTATTTAAATATTTTTTATATAAAAATCAATGAAATAAATAGATTCACACATTTTCTACGTGAAACCTTAATTGGGTTAGCAAATATGATATATGCATTCGTATTTGCGTTTCTTATCACCACCCATTATATTTATATTTGTTAATTGTCTACATGCAACATATAGTAGTATTTTCTTAAAACAGCTTTAAATAAGGTTAATATTTTTCCATATTTGTTGCATTTTAAATCATTTTGTTTTGAAACATTTTACTTCGAAGATTCGATTAATAATATGTGGAGAAAGCAAAAATATTGTATGAAAATTAAAGCAATAACTTATGTAGAGTCCATACAAAAATGAACTAAAACTGAACTCTTGAACTGAATACTTTTAAATTATTAAAAAAAACATTTCAATTGTATTATTTTTGTCATATATCGTAGTTAGATACTCAATTTATTAGGTAGATTGTGAAACTTATAATAGTGATACTAAGAAAAATGTACGAAAAACTTTCTTTTAAAATTTCATCTTCACAATTTTTATTCAATTAAATCAAATGCATGCTATCAAAATAAACAAAATTCAAATTTTGGATTTACGTAATCCAGGCCAAAGGCCAAATATCTATGATGGATAAAGCTCATTTGGTGCTGATTATTTATTAAAAATAAACATTAATATGCATTTAATGTTGCACGTACGTGTTGACAAAAATATAAACTTTAACTTTATGAAAATAATTATCAATCATAGACTTGTTTTTAATTGGTTTAGTGCTTGAATGAAAATAAAGATATACGGGTACTAGATTATTCATATTACTTCGCAAAAGTTTTCATTTTTGATCATTACTAAAATGTATTCAAATTTTAAGTAAAAAAATTCATGTAATTCATTGATTATCATAACTATTGGCTTTAAATGGATTTTTAAATAGAGATTTTAATTATAATCATGCACTGATTAATATTCATGTAAGATAGTTTACTCGTCTTAGGCTACATCATTTTTCTATACTATAATAAAACTATTTAATATTTATTTTAAATTATTAGAAATTTAGATCAAAATTTAATACTGAAATTACTATTTAACAAAAAGGTAATTGATTTGCATTTGTAAACTGAATTAAAACTCATATAGAGTAGAAAAAACTGGGTACGGTTGTGCTAAGAAGGTACGGTAGTGATATTCGTCATAAAATCGAAAAACTATACTTATTTTGAGATAGGGTTCAAAAGGAAAAAATAAAGTATGTTAGTTGGAACAAGTTTCAATCATAGCATTGAGTCAGCTATGATGCTATATTAATATGATCTGTAGACCTTATAACTTTTAAGGAGTCAAAAGTAAGTTTTTTTTGTTCGATTTCTCTTAATAATAACTGTTACTTGTATAAAGATTAATCTTTGATTGCTTATTTGTTGTAAGTTGATTACTAGTTAATTACTGCAATTCTTGTCCTTTTCGGGTGAATAATAAATACATAAAGAACTTAAGACAAAATACGAAAGAGAAAATGAAAGGAAATTCAATACAAGGAAAAAAAGATTTCACAACAATTTCTTGCTAACTTTTGTTGCTAATTCTTGACTAACAATAAAAGTCCTTCTAATCCCTGGGGGACGGTTGTGACACTTGCCCATTTCTTGTATGATTTAATTTTATGGCTAATCCAACGTATTTAAGAACAGTATTTTAGTATTTGCTCGTAGACAAATGTTCAAATTACCATTTAAGTTGCTTTTCTCCCAGCTAACTGGTCATTGCTGATAATAAAAACTGGCACAACCGTACCCAGTCTCCCCTACATTTCAATAATTAATGTAATTATTAGGTAAAGTTCGTCTTGAATTACCACAAAAACAAGAGCTTTCTAATAAATCATCAACTTTTGTACGGAGATCTAAAAATGATCTGAAAATCATTCTTCATTAGAAAATGAATTTTTCTACGAAAATGCTGATATTAGAAAGGTAATTTCAAACAAGATACGCACCAAGCTATAAAAATATCTGATGATCTAGTTTACGAATACATCACTGTCGTCATATTTGTACATTTTTAATTCTTATCAAGAATGTAATAAACGAGATAGTACTAGTTGTGCATTTATAGAACTTATATGCCGAGGTAATTTACTGATAATATAAAAAATAGCAAATAACATACATGGCAATGTGTGAACTTCTCATGCGACTCGAAACGATTGCTAAACCAGAAAAAATACTTCTCAACATTTTATCGATTGCAAATACGAAACTTGCATAAAAATAACTTTTGGTTTGTCTTAATGATTCATTGCTTTGATAAACATTACCAAAAATTAAGCTGAAAACGATAATAAGAATTAAAAATAAACATTTGAAATTTTTTGCGCGGGGTAAGTGTCCGGCCTTAACCTTATATCAATAGTAATATATATTTGTTCTTAAAAATGTAGATCGTAAAATTTTTCTAGTAAAAATAGATCTCTTCTATCTTCTAGTAAATATAGAGTAAAAAGCCAAATAGAATAAAAAATCTGATCATATTGAATTCGCAAGTTTATCAAACACATATACAAGACGCCATGTCTTGATAATTCAAGAATTTTTTTCTTAGGATTTGTTTGTTCCTCTTTTGCAAAACCGTATGTTTTATATGATGCATTTGAAATAAAAATAAAAAAAAATTCCACTGATTCGCGATCTGTGTGAAAAATACACATACAATATAGTGATAAAGAACTAATTCCAGATACTTTGTCTAGGCTTTGCAGTCATGATGATAATTCTGTATATTTTAAAGTTTGTTGATTGGTATATGTTTGTACAATAAAAATTGTCTCTTTTTTATCTGCTCGTAATCACAAGTCGCATATATGATATGCTTAGCGAATTTTTTTTAGCTAATTCATATGAAAAACCACATTATTGTAATTATCTTCTAGAAACAAAAAAAAAGTATAAATAAGAATGAAAATCATTAATTGATTCATCTATTATTGTGCTGCAAAACTTATTTTGTTAAGATAGATATTTAAAAACGGAGATCGCAGTCAATAAGAGAATAACAACAAATTAAGAAATAAGTTTTATGATGATTTTTATAATAAAGATCAACAAACTATACGAACTTTGTGTAGATATAAACATCAATTAAAATAATTTCCATCACATGCATTAATTCAATACGAATTAGTTTTGCTGCAAGTTGTATTTAAAATTTTTATTATTAATTTGTTATAGTTTATATTGAATATATAACTATGTTTTAACCATAGATAAACAAATACATTTGGAGAAAGGTCCTTATGCTATAATTTTAAGGAAGGTCCTGATAATGAATAGAATAGATAATATTATGAATAGAATAGATCAAGCTATAGATAAAATAATATTGATTTAAATAATATAAGAAATATGCAAAAAAAGAAAGGTAAAAAAATAATAATAATAAATAAAAATAATAAATATAATAATATTTGAAAACGGTTAATGGCTAAAAAAATAAATTAATTAATTAATTAATATAAAGCTGGAAATTATATTAATATACCGTGTAGATATATTAAATAGTAAGTAATAATTAATAAGTAATAGTATTTTTTATTAAATAAAATATAACATAAAATGTAATTAAAACTATCACTTTAAATAGTAAATAAGCTATACCTAATAAAATCAGTTAAAAAAAATAGTAAAAAATTCATTCGGTTTTGTACCAATACAAAAACTAAATATAATAGTCCAAATGACATTTGCAATTTGCACAACTATCTAGTAGGTCTAATAAAATAGTGACTAATTGAAAACTATCAAACTAAATCTATCAAAAATAAATTTGAAGATTAGCTAAAAGTATTCATTAAAGTGAAAAAAAGTAAGAAACCTGTTAGAAAAACTATTGGAATAGAATATATCATGCATTATTATATATATTAGTTTCATCAAAACATATTTATAGACAAATTGAATGCTAATTGAATTTCTCTATCTTTTTAGGCGAGTACAAGCGATGTCGGACACACAACATTTCTGTCTACGATGGAACAACTATCAGAGCAGTATCACATCAGCCTTCGAGAATTTAAGGGACGATGAGGATTTCGTGGACGTGACGTTAGCCTGCGAGGGGCGCAGCCTAAAGGCTCATAGGGTTGTTTTGTCTGCGTGCAGTCCATATTTCCGCGAACTTCTTAAGGTGATTAAAAATTATTTTTTTCGGTAATATTTATTGGATATAAATTTAATTTTTATAAATTACATAACCACAAAATAACGCTCGTAATTATTGATTTTTTAAAAAAAAATGTTTATATATATATATATATATATATATATAGCATAACATTTTTACGCATTTTTATTGCAATATCTGAACTTAATGTTAATACTAGTTCTATCCCACAATAATAATTTTAAATTAACAATTTTAATAGAAATCGGATCAATATAGTTAATATTGCGACCCATTTTTTCCGTTTTCGGGTATTCTTAATTTTTAAAATTTAAACTAGTTGTAAGTGGTATTTTGCCAGTAGGGCAAGTTGCATAAACTTACCTATTTGAATAATTGACTAAATCAATAAGAAATGAATATATTAATTTAAAGGTGATTAATAAGTATACCTTGTTGCTATAGAGATTCATAGTATGCGAAACTATTGCAGTTTATTCAGTTTTTAACATTTTTTTTTGTTACATATTATTACAAAAACGAACACGTGCCTAATACGAAGTGATACGAAGGATTTTTTAAAGCGCGGCCGATCAATCCAAATTTCAATGAATTTTTTTAACTTACTTAAATATGATATTTTTTTATCATATCGTAATACAAAGTCATTAATATTGTCATTATGTCATTATGTATCAATTACGACGCCCTGATCTCTGTCAAAATTTAATCAACGCGATTTTCAAATATCTTTCGAATAGTTTTAAAATTTTAAAATAGATACACTACTTTTGGATAAAATATTTTGAATTTTGAATTTTTTTGCTAATTCTAAAGAAACGGCTCATCCGATCGCATCAGAAAACAAAGCAAGTGATCTGAAGTTTCATTAAAAGATTTAAATTGTTCAGTTTTTTCGTCCTTGTTTTTGAGAAAACGTCGACGAAACGTTAAAAATTTGCCCACACATACATATACTTTTTCGAAATTTGGTCTCATTTGATTGAAAATGATTCGACACATCAAGAAAATATGAAATTAACAAATCGAATTTCGTCGTGAAAACAAATTTCTCCTTCGGAAAGTAAAAAATTTCTATATATAAACCGAATGTTTATTTTAGTTTTATCTCAGAATAATAATTTCAAAATCAGTAATTTTAATAGGAATCTTAATATTGGTGGCGTCCGTAAAATAATAGAAATTATCGAAAGGAATAAAATAGTCATAAATACTTTTTAAATTATAATTACCATTTAAATAAAAAAATTGAAATGTATATTAGTCCGGACTTACGCAATAAAGTTTCATAACTAATCAACTGACAATTTAATATACAAAATCAAAATAATTATTATAATTAATAATTATAATAATTATTTTGATTTTGATAATTATTAATTATAATGATTGTATTTATCTATCGTAAATGATAAAATTATTTTAATGTTTTATTCAATGTGAATTGGATCAATATGAACAATACCGCGACCTTAGAAGACTTATAAAATAATCAGAATCACTTCTCGGAATTAGTAGAAGCAACTGTAATTGGAATAAACAGATGTAAATACTGGGTGACTAGACACATAAAAATTGAACTAAATATCAATTTATGTTTTTATTAAATATAACAAATTTCACAAGAAGTTTGAAGATTGCTGAATTATAATTAAAATAGAATTGAATATATCTATATAGACGCTTAAATATAACAATATATGAACCATTTTGCAAATAGATTTCATTTTTGAAAGTTCTAATATACACACTTTCAAACACTTTTGACACTTAGACTTTTTATGCAATTGAAATATTATAGTAATAAATATCATTTACGTAGAATTAATAGTAATAATGATAAATTACTATATGTGGGAATTAATAATAATAATTTATTATCAGAGTACACCTTGCAAGCACCCTGTGATAGTATTGCAAGATGTATCCTTTTCGGACCTGTTCGCCCTCGTCGAATTCATATATCACGGCGAGGTGAACGTGCACCAGAGGTCGCTCAGTTCCTTCCTCAAGACGGCGGAAGTTCTGAGAGTTTCCGGACTGACGCAGAAACAGGCGGAGGAGACGGAAGCCGTGAGTATAGTATTTTACATTTGTTATTAACAAATAAGGATAATAACTATATATAATATATATAGTTATATAAAACATATAGAACAATTTCTATTTAAACAGCACGAGTTTTAGTTTGAACGAGACTCATCTTTGAAGATGGGTTAAACTAAGATTCGAAAAGTATGCTATTTTACAAAAGACATTGTTCTTCATTAAAATCTGTCTATTATTAATTTGTGAATGCGCAAAAAATTTCATCGTATATCTTTCAACTTCTAAAAATGTGGAAAGAAGGTGAAAATAGAGGAATGCATGCAGATATTTCTCAAACTCGTATTTAAAAAAAAATAATAAAATTGACGCAAACATAAATATATTTTGTGCAAATCTGAGTATTTTGGTTAATCTCAATCGAAATTCAGTCAAAAAACATTCTCTAACAAAAATAGAGATAAAAATAATGTAATTTCTAAATAATTCTTACGAAATACAGATTTTGTAGTAAGAGGGTGATACTGATAATTTAGGATTATGGATCATACACGCGTTACAAAAAAGTAAAATTGAACCAAATTAGAAAAAAATGGTTCGGGGTGTCAATACGTACCACGTTTCCGGGAAGATACCTTACACATAGAACAATCTCCATTTTTATATTTCTTTATGGATTAGCATATTTTTGCAATTAATGTTGAATAGGTCAATCGATTTAATTTAAATTTTGAATAGATAAATTAAATGTATTATGAATTCGCATTGGATAATTTACATATGTTGCGTATCAGTCCATTCAATAATTTTTAACACATTAAAATAAATAATACATTGCAGTAACAGAAAATAATATTAGGTACATATTTATTCAGTTAGAAATAAAAACTAGATCATTTGGGCAAATAACTATTTTGGATTATTTATATATAAATTAGTAGTCCAATGTATCTTCATTTGTTTAATTGTAACAAGTATCTAAGTTAAAATATTATTCATTGATGCTATTAAATATACATTTACTACAAAAAATTCCATATTCCAACAAGTGCAGTGTAGTACAATGTATCTTCATTTGTTTAATTGTAACAAGTATCTAAGCTAAAATATTATTCATTGATGCTATTAAATATACATTTACTACAAAAAATTTCATATTCCAACAATTTCTGAAATTTGTTTGTATATATTCTATTCAAATCGAAATTAATTAAAGAATTATCAAATAAAAATATTTCAAATTATTTTCTATGTTTTATGTTTTGTCGAAACGAAACCGTTGAAAAACATTGTATGACATATTAATTGTGTCAATAAATGTAAAATAAATCCAATGCATTGCATATATTGATAAATGTTTATTTCCTTTCTGTTCGATATTTGCGAACGACCATTGGCCTTTGTGCTACTTTTGCCAAATTTTCAAACAATGTAATGAATGCATTAACCGAATTTGGCCTTTAAATTTTTTGCGCGATTATTCTTGTGTCATAGCGGAATCAATTATTTATTTAAATTCGAATACAAAACTTGCACGAGTATTTCTTCTTTGACTCATGAATTATTGATGATGGTGCAATGAATTCAGAGAATTAATAAAATAGAGTTTGGCGCAATTTATTTGAATTAAAAATAGTTAGCTGTATATTTTACATGAAAACGTTTGTTGCATTAATTAAATACAAGCAAAGCAAATTATTGTCAAACCATCAACTGAATCAAATTTTTGCTATTTTGTTTTAACTTAATTCACTTTTATAACCACAATATGAAATATTTTAAACAGAATTGCATTGGAATTTCATTCATTCACAACCTTCTGAAGCGCATATTGTGAGTTGAAAATTAATAGTAAAACTATAATGCTTCATTATGAATTAAGATTAGTATAACTTTATTCAAAAATTGAATTGCAAATATTATTAATATTCTAACCCTTTCGCTACGAGAGTGTTTTATGCTGAAAGGTCGCTGCTGTACGGAACAGCATATCCCTTAGTATCGTTACTGAACTATTATATTAATATCTATCATTATCAATATAAATGTGAATAAAATACGCTTGTAACAAACTAAGCATTACAATAAAAATTAGATTTACAAATAGTTTAACTCATAGTGATATATCTTGAAACAAAGACCGACCCAAAACATGTCGTCCATGGACGACATCCGTATACACAATATGTCATGCTTAGAGAAAGTATAGTAATATAAAATAATTAATTCCACGCTAAAGTATCTATATCTTTTCCAGTTAAACCATGTGCAAAACCTAAGCAGCTCCTCAACGCCTCCAATAAACTACCATCATCAACTACCGCCAGGCTTGGGTCACCATTCCGGCCAAGACACAAATTCCTACCCCGCACCGGCCGGTACGCCGGACTCGCCTTTGCCGCTGAACGCAAGCTCGTCCGACAAGTCGTCGAGTAACGCGACCGGCAACGGCGGCAACGGCACGGGGAACAATGGAACGGGTAACGGGCCAACGCAACGCCAAGACGGCAAGATGCCGCCTGGAGCAACCGTTAATCAACTGCTGAGGAGGGCGGCTGCCGCTGCAGCGATAGAAGCACAGAGGAGGTGAGATTTAAAAAATAATATTTATATGGTCTAGTTATCACTCCGATACAACTCCTCCCTCGGAGTGAATCCGAGTGGAGTTGTTTCACAGGATTTGTCATATCCGACTTCCCTATACTGGTATTAAATCTGTTAACTTGTGCAGACATTTACTGTTTTTGCTTTGGGAAGGAAGCGGTCACTTTCTTGTCTCACAGGCAGTTTTATGACCTTTTAGGTATACGTTTTTTTTTCAGAAAATACAAAAATATTACTTCAAAGATACAGAACAACAAAATTGTGTTCAAGTGTGAATAGCTCAAATGTATAATTTATTGAATAGTAAGAGGTTTTATTTCTACCTGCGACAGTCTTTGGCCGTGAATGACGGCAATCAGGAACATACATACCCAAAAATATACGAATCGAAATACATTTATTTAATCTGGTTTTTCCATAGCCTGAAATAACAACACTTCAGAGTACAAATTTTGTCAGTGATATCATTAGTATTTAAGCAGCAAAAAATTTTCAGTATTATATCATTACTTTTACACAATTATATAATTATGTGAAAGTAATATGCTAATCGAACTACGCGATATAATATTAATTCTCAAATGGAAATAGCAGAAGAAAAATTTTGAAAGCAGAAGTATTATGTTTTGCTTTTATTACAAAGTTTATTACATTAGAACAAAAATTATTTTATTGATATTTATTCATAAATTTTCATTTCTAATAATTAATGGGATTTGACAAATCCTTAGATACATAAACAACGCACATTAGAACACATTTGTGTCGAGTATTTCGGTCTCAAAATTGTCGGAGTTGTGGAGTTGTTAAGCGGATATAACTCCACCATGAAGCGGAATCAAATCCGAGTCAATCTGGCTTCGGATATGATAAGCCCATCTCTAATATAGTCATATGAGTTGGTAGTCACAAACTGCAAATAATCCATGGATTTACTAGATGATGATTACATACACGCACGACTAGTTTTTCTTAGTTAAATATGAGTTGTTTCATGTCATTCTAAACATAACTATCTCTTCTAGGGACCGCCGTAATTCAACAGATCACTCCGATTGCGACTACCCAGCTTCGAACAACAAGCGACCCCGAGGACCTCATCTCACACCGCCCCCAAATAGCAATTCAGCTTTAGCCGCTAATTCCCTGAGTTTAAATAACAACAACACGATAATTGATCCTGGTTGTAGGTTACCGCAATTGCTGGCTGCAGATTATAGCTCAACAGCGGTTAAACAACATCAGCTACTTATGAACAATCATCATCACCATAAACAGGAAGGGCAAGATAATGGCGGACTGCTAAATAATAATGGTAAATTGAGGAAATGAATGAAACTTTATAGTGACTTGTATGCTATAGTTAATACACCTTAAAATTTCCAGGCCTAAACAATGACCGCGACAGTTCAACATCACCTATACAACGCAATGCCTCCGATTCCGAGTTGATAAAATCAGAACCCCAAAGTGGTAGCACGCCTGACGATCACAGCGATCGCAGGACGGCTTCGGGCGATTCACCAGAACCCAATGATATGCACAGGGTCGGATTGCACGGTCTACATCATGGTGGACCAGGAGGTATAGACAATTTTTTTTAACAATATGTGGTTAAATAGAATGAACTTACTTGCATTGAATGAAATCACTTATATTAAAAGAAATCTATTGAGGCAATAAATGGGCCATCGTGCTCTGAAAATAATTTTACACTTGTAATAGCTAATAACATCCGAAAAAATAGTACATTTAATTGCATAATCAGATTGATGAACTTCTTTAAATTGTTTATCGAAATTACGTGTTAGTCATTATAGATTAATTGTTGTAATAGAAAAAATACCAAGATTTAAGTTAAGAAAGTCGCGAATAGCTATTTCAGATAAAACTTATACTTTTACTCAAACTTTTACATCACATTTGTCAATTATTAAAATACAATTATTTTTAACAATGTATTAGTAGAGTAGCTATGAATAAACAAAAGCAAGTAAATCTTAGGAAATCTTAGCAATATATTGTTTTATCCATATGTCATCATACTTTGACTGAATAATTATTTCAGGAATGAATTTACACGGTGGCTATGGAGATGATGGAGATGCATCACCTGTAGATCGTCATCACGCAGGGGTGCTCGCCGGATTGATGGGCGAAAAGTTATTCGGACCTTTCGGGTTCGGATTCGGCACCCCTGATCATCCTGCAATGGCCGGTAATTATACATATATTTAAATATCTATAAAATATAGTATTTGAATTTACATTCTAGTGACACTATCGATTTTCAACAAGTTGATCGCCACGATTATATCGAGAAAAAAAATCGCATGGACCATGGTAACTTTATTAGATCATCTAGTTAACAATGTATCAAGAAAACTTACGGTATAAAAGATAAAATTTTGTTGGCTAAAAACCCTGATACAACACTATTGTTTAGGTCACACATATGTGACTGCCATGGCCCCATATCATTTTTTTTTGCGACAAGCCGTGTCAGTTTTATAAGTAAGACAAGAAATTTATAGGATGTTTCTGATAGACCAAGCTCTATTATGACTTTTTATGGACCTACAAGTATTTAGTTACTTGTGGGGCCAACAATTCGGCCATTAATGTTATCTAGATTTTTGCAATTTGTATAAGATGCTGAAAATCTTTTGACTCAATTTCAATTAAATGGATCATGAATCTCAACTATATAATTATTGTGTAGTTTGTTTTATTTAACTTGAAAACATCAAAATAAATTTTTGAAAGGTAGTAGGTACACAGAAAACTAGTTTAAAAGGCAATTGTTAATATTCAAAGTAGATTAAGTAGTTAAATTGTTTGAAGTTAATTGCTCGACAAATATATATTGAAAATTGATTCTATTTTTCTATGTAGATGCTCGTTTACAAATCTATTCGAAACTCAATATTTTGTCCTTGAAAGCAAGAAAGACGTATAAAATGAATGCTTAACCAGCTAAGATTAAATTGTTTTTATTAAAATGAACAAAGCAATATCTACATTCTGTTTTAATTTGAACATTACGAGAAGGAGATCATAATATACTAACAAAAATTCACATTTAACTATTATATTTATTAGTACTTTAACCAAATGAATAATTTTTTAACAATTTGTTTCTATTATTTTCCAGGTTTAGGCAGCCCTTCGTTACAATCCGACTTAGCCGGTACGTCTCAGGGTGAGTTACTCACTTTACCTGTTAACTTTCTTCATTTTTTATTTATCTTACAAATTAAATCGCAACATATTACATATCTATATATCCAGCATCCGTATAACTATTCTTAGTTATCATTTTGATTTTGAAAAGCGCGCTCAATGTTGTCATTTTTATCAATGTGAATGTATGTTGTCTGCTGTGTGCCTACGTTTGCTCAATTTATCATTTGTTTTATAAAGATGGATAAAGAAAATATTTAATAATAATTGACCTAAGTTAGCAGCACGTTGGCCTGACAATTTTCTTTTATTTTGCATGTTTTTAAAAAATGTTCAAATTGTTAGGTTTAACGACTGTTTTCAAGTAAAGAAAAAAAAAATTATTGCTTAAATAATTATACACTTTTGATTTGAGCAATATAAGAAAAATAATCCCACTTTTATACGTTTTGTTGTATTTATTATTGCTTCCTATCCTGATTTAGAGATGAACCAAAATAATTTACGCCTAGAAAATCTACTACCTTCATAATATTTTGATGACACATGTAGAATTTAAATAGCTTGCATTGAGATTCATCAAATTATAGACTAATTTTACACACAGAATTTGTCATCATTTTAGGCGACAATAATTAAGTTATTAAAAATACTAACTGTTAAAAATATTAAAATTATGTGCGAAAAAACAAAATTTTATAAAATTCACTTCTTTAAGCCCGGCTTAGCTTTTTTTCAGAGTCTTCGCCTTATTTGCTTGATTTCCAAAGCGGAAGATATAATTGCGATAATCAAATACGGATGTTTCTTTAAACAAAATGCTTATATATTTTCTAGTAATCTTATGTTCTATTATTTTCTTTTTTCAATTACTTCCATCCGGTTTTCAATTTTCTGCTTTTACTCTAAAAATTTCAAAAAAATAATTTCTAGAAATAAGTTATCCCGCTCTACATTTTGGAAATGAAGTTTACTGGAGCAACTTTAAATTTTCTTTATCGCATGCTCTTAGGATTATATTTGTTTTTTTTTTTCATTTCAATCTGGCATATTTTTTCAAAATGAAGCCCAATATATTTTTGTCTGATGACTATATCTAGTCTGATTAAGTTACCAATTATCCAAATAATAATCTAATTTTCTTAAAATCCACGTTTTAATAATTGAGTTCAATAACTTTTTCATAGAGTATAATATTCTTTTTTGCTGCCAAACTTATCTAGATATTTGTTCTAAAGAAGAATAACGAGATAGAAAATGTTTGTGCATAACGACAATTTTCTGGTGCAACAATGTACAAACTTCCAAAGTATGTTCAAATAAAAACGTAAATTTATAAAAAAAA
>NW_020539725.1:6772637-6794872 GCF_003426905.1 Ctenocephalides felis | reverse complement strand
TTTGCTCTTTATCTCCGTAACCGCTGGACCTGCCTTTGCCAACAACTAATCAGCACATCTCCTTATAAATAGGAATACAATGTTATTTGAACCATCTAAATCGGTTGATCCGTGCGCTCGAAAACGTGAACGAAAAAATGCGGACACACAAAACACACACACACACACATACACACACATCCATTTTTTCTGAGGTATGCCAAAATGTTAAGAAACCTTCAAAACGTCGAGAAATGCAAAAATGTTCAATTTCGAGTTTTGGACGATTACAATAACTTACCCTACGGGAAGTTAAAAATTAGAACTTGTTCGTTTGTTGTCATAACCTTTGTTAATTTTCATGAAATTGAAAATAAAAGTTCGAATTTATTAATGTGAAAATCTATTTAACTTTAACTCGTCTTTAGAATTTTATACAATTATATTTGTAGATGGATAGTTGTAATTTTATTATAAAGTAATTGTGAAAATTAATTTTAATCCTATACTTTTTGAAAACTCAGAACAATCTGGGACAAAAGATTTAAATCCGGACTAATATTTAGAAAAACCCGGGACACAAGGTAAAAACTCGGGATTGTCCCGGGTCAGCGGTACCATATCGCTTAATAATAATCTATTAAAAAATATTTGAAACAATTGTTGTTAATTATTGATCAATTTTTATTGATTATAATTTTTTTTCGAATATTTATTAATGATACGGAATGTTCTAGCAATTTGCTTTAAGGCACAATGCCATACACCACTGGTTACTTTTTGGATTAAAACTATTGTAACAATATTGAAAACACAATAATTTGTCTCAAAATACTTGCTATTTCATAACTCATTATTGGCCATTGTTTCATATATTGCGCAGTCATTAGATTACACAATAAATAGATGTAATATATATTAATATGTTGGCAAGTTATTGAAATTACAAGAAATGTGAATTGTTTGATTTCTCTATATTTAAAGCCCCTCCTGATGAATTTGGTGTGTTTATATGTATGTATGAATCTGTGATGATTTGTGGGAAACGATTCAACCCATTCGGATGGTTCAAATCGCATTCGATTTGCATTGAGAAAGCGCAGAGCCCATTGTTTTTTGGTGATAACAACCGTTTTGTGATACGTTCAACAAAGAGTTAACAAAAGCCATTTTTATGCTAGAAATGAGTATTTTGTATGTGTGTATAAAGTTATCACATTGTTTATAGAACTTTTGTGAGTTTTTGTAAAAATTATTGAGAAATCTTACAATACTTACGAGAATCACATTAAAGGCTTAGAAGATTCACTTTTAGCAAACATTCTTCAATGTTTCAATGAATAATATAAAATCATCATTATTGGGTTTTCACTTAATTGGGAATAAAGTAAATGTGAAGTTGCATGTTTAATCACGAATAAAACTATAAATAATAAAAAAATAAATAAATGTTGTACAAAAATGTGATGTAGATTTTGTAATGTCAATACAAATATTTTCCGTGTATTGATAATTCCATTTTCGTTATATACAAATTGTTTAAGTAAAATTTTAAAATTATTTAAAAAAATATTTTAAAAAAAATATATATTTAAATAAATAAAAAATTTAATAAAATATCAATTAGTAAAAAAATTAATATTCATAAAAAAATTATTTTGTTAAAAAAAAAATAGGGTAGGGCGAAGCACAACGGCCCAATTTGTCTTTGAGCAGTTATACTGGCACCAAATAAATTTTATCACAACAAATAACACATATCAAGCAAAAAACTATCTGACTATGTTCAGTGAAACTCCCAGCTAATTCAATATTATAGAATTGTGTTTCTTTCTGTTTCTAAAAATTAACACCTGGTTCTTTCTACCTCATAAGAGTAGTAAACCCCAGGGGACAAACAGGTCCGATGTTTTATTCTTAATTTTAAAAGAATTTTGCGAAATAAGAGGTACATTGTTCAACCAATGCAAAATATAAATTTCATGGGGACATTTTTTACAGACAAACTGTATCCTTGTTCTGGTATCTGGTTTTTACAGTCATAACACATATCCTTGATCTGGCATTTCGTCAGGAATATTCATCAGCAGAGTTGGAAAAACTACTTATTCAATTTATCTCTAGTTTTTAACATTATTAACTTCCCGTAGGGTAGTTATAGTGATGGTTTGAAAATCGTAAATGAAAATTATTGCATTTCTCGACGTTTTGAATGTTTTTGAACACTTTGGCATACCTCAGAAGAAATGGATGTGTGTGTGTGTTTGATATGTCCGAAATAAAATGAACTATCGATTTTTTGATCGGATCAAAAATCGAATTTTGGCAGTCCAAAAACGACCAAAATTTTAGGTAAAATTCGACCTTTTTTTAAAACGCCGCCATTTTGTCAATTTTTAATTTTTTTTTATCGTAGGTCATTTTACAGACAATATTATCTAGTTTAACGAGAATTTTTTTCTTATTTTTCATCCACGTAGAAGACCGGAATCACTGCAGCAGAAAAGGGCCTTTTTTTCGCGCCATTGGAAATCGACGATAACTTAAAAAATATTTAATTTTTTTCTTCAAAAATGTTACTATGCATTCTTAAAACGTGTATAAATATATTCTTAAAATTTTGAAATGATTGATAAAGTATTTTTTTTAATATAAATTCTCAAAAATCACTTTTTTTTAGGCAGTTACACTAGTTGTGCTCCTTAAACAAATAATTTCATATTTACAATTCAGTTTATATAGTTCTTATAAATATTAGATAATGCTACAATATTTATAATATCTATATGAAAAAATTTAATACTCCTCGAACAATTCGCGAGTCTTTACACTGGCAAATACCAGCAATTTGTCTTAAGGCACGATGCCATACACTACTAGTTTACTTTTTTATTTACTATTTTTATTTGTTTACACTTTTCCCAGTGTAAAGACTCGGTTGGTCCTTTTCACCACACCCATGTGTAAACTTTTATAGAGCTTACATAATAAACTTAACAATACATCTTATGAAACAATTAAATAATGTATACTTGAATATTATATCAAGGTCTCGTAAACTAACAACGCAGAAAAATACTTTTGTTATGGATTTACAAACATTGCCGTTTATCTCCCGATACCAAAGCCGGGAGAATCAAGGTGATGGCTGGTTTTACAAAATTTTCCCTTTACTTTCAAATATTGCTGTTAAAAAATTTCAATTTAATTTTACTTTTTACCCGCGGACCTTTAAGCGCCGCTGCTCTCTATAAAAAAAATTGACATTGATGTAAATGAATTATTTTCAAAGAACTGTTCAAAACAACACATTTTTAACTTCCCGTAGAGCAAGTTATAGTAATCGCAAAAAATCGAAAATGAAAATTTTTATATATCTTTACGTTTCAAAACCTTCTGAACATTTTGGCATACTTTAGAAAAAATGGATGTATGTGCGTGTGTGTGCAGATACAAATTTTCGTCGACGATTTCGGGAACACGGATAAAGCGATTTGAATAATTCAAAAAACATTCGACTCGTATTGATAAGGAGACATGCTGATTAGCTTTTGGCGAAGGCAGGTCTAGCCGTTCCAATGATATGGAGCAAAAAGTTCCAAAAACGGTAACTCAGTTTTTAAGAGAATGGAGCGTCCGATTTGAATAATTCAAAAATTATTTTACTTGTATTAACAAGATGAAGAACTGATCAAATTTTCATGAAGATTGGTCTAGCGGTTTCGGAGATCTAGTAAAAAAAGTAAAAAAATGCAATTTGGCGGTCAAAAATGATTATTAGACATGTGCACATCAAATTATCAGATATTTATAGAGATTTTAATAATAGATATAAATTTTGTTCACATTCCTATGGTTTCCGTACCAATATTTATCCGTTATACGGCGACGCGGCGCTTACGCACTTCGATATTTCGTCTCTATGCAGTTAAAGCAGTACGATTGCTTTGAAAGAAAGTTATGAATTTCCAAAATATGTCAAAATAAAGAAAACATTTTTATTTCGTCAAATTTATAGTTCCTCAAAAATCTAATTTCTTCGAAGTAATTTTTTTTCAAAAATGTTAATCGTTTTTAAAAAAATAATAATTTTGGTACGGGAAGTTCCAGCAATTTGCTATCAGACACGATGCCATGCGCCCCACTAGTTTGTGAAGTAATCTAAGTTGGAAAAAAAAACTTTCTTTAAAAAAGATCAAATATTCATATTACAAAACGGATAGTGAAAGCAATTTGTCTCAAGGTAGATACAATTCCATACACGACTAGTTTTAAATTGTATTTGACATGTAGAATGAGATCCGGTCTGAACTGAAAGCGTTTCCATAAAGCTCAAACTACGTGACACATGCACTAATGTTGTGCACGTCTCATTGCTTTTATTCGCATCTGACGTTTCCAGCTCGGAAAGAAGATATGCGGATGAGAAAATGATCCAGATATAAAACATAGACACACGTGGAAACATGTATATATTAGTTTAGTTAAAAAATAATTTTATTTCAGAAACACAGTGAACATTCAAAAAAACGAGCGATAAAACGTTCGATTTCTTCATAAATTGTTTTAGTTAACAATTTTAACCTCTAAAGATTCTCACGTAAAAGGATCAAGATCTAGCACTGGCTACTAATCAATAAAATCATTGTCTTCGATTAGTTTCGCTTAAAGCACAATATAAGTTTTTATAGCAAAAGTAATGACTTATGAACATCTATCGCATTAAACATTTAACTCTTGCTAACGAAAAACTTAATCCACAAAAGATGTGAGTTATTTGAAGACAGTTATTTGAGAGATAATTTTGGATAAAACTAAAGCAAATGGGTGAAAAATGTGATATGAGATGTTATACAGTCTGATATCTGATCAGACAAAAAATATTTAAAAGAAAGCTGTTAATATAATTTAAACTGGTGGAGCGCATGGCATTGTGCCTTAAGGCAATTTGCTGGAACTTCCCGCACCAAAAATAATTATTTTTTTTGAAAACTATTAACATTTTTGAAAAAAAATTACTTCGAAAAAATTAGATTTTTGAGAAACTATAAATTTGACAAAAAATTAATTTTTTTTTCTTTATTTTGACATATTCTGGAAATTTTAAACTTTTTTCAAAGCAATCGTACTGCTTTAACTGTCAAAGCGCGTAAGCGCCGCGTCGCCGTCTAACGGATAAGCATTGGTACGGAACTCATAGAAATGTAAACAAAATTTATACTTATTGTTAAAATCTCTAAAAAATATCTGAAAATTTGATGTGCATATGTCTAATGATCATTTTTGACCGCCAAATGGCATTTTTTTTACTTTTTTCATTAGATCTCCGAAATCGCTAGACCTGCCTTCATGAAAATTTGATCAATTCTTCATCTTGTCAATTCAAGTAAAATGTTTTTTGAATTATTAAAATTGGACACTCCGTTCTCTTAAAAAAATGAGTTACCATTTTTGCATTTTTTGCCCATATCTTCGGATCGGCTAGACCTGCCTTTGCCAAAACTAACCACCACGTCTCCTTATCAATACAAATCGAATATTTTTTGAATTATTCAAATCGGTTGATTGGTGTTCCCGAAATCGTCGACGAAAATTTGTATCCGCACACACACACGCACACACACACGCACACACACACACATACACACACACACATACTTCCAATTTTTCTAAGGTATGCCAAAATATTCAGAAACCTTTGAAACGTAAAGATATATAAAAATTTTCATTTTCAATTTTTTTGCGATTACTATAACTTACCCTACAGGAAGTTAATAATTACATGTGTGTGTACTAATAATAATAACAATTACAAGAAAGTCAGAAACATCATAAAAATAACATATATTTCTGATGATTACAAAACTAGAATGCTTGCGTCACACTCTGTATAAATTTGAGTTTTAAACTAATTGTAAGATGATAAATTTGCAGTTGATTGACGTCACAAGCGAGAAAAGAAACTAGTGGTGCATAGCATAGTTTCTTAAGACAAATTACTCGAACTTTTTGTATCATAATTTAAACTTTGAAAGCTGTTATTTCGACATTTTGGACTAGACTTTTGAGCTTTGAAACTTATTCAATTTGGTTGATTTATATTGTCAAAAATGTCGAGAACATTTGTTTGAACTACATAAGATAAATTTCAGCATTATAAATTTTGATACAGAAACCAAAGAAAAAGTTTGTATTTATTATTATTAAAATCTCTATAAAATATTCAATATTTTGATGTACATTATTCAATGATCATTTTTGATCGCCAAATGGCTTTTTTAAAACGTTTTTAACCGCTAATTTGCCCCTAAAAAATTTATTAACCCCTAACTCTCTATTCCGTCAACACAATAAAAATATTTTTAAATCATTCAAATCGGGCGCTCCATTCTCTCAAACACTGAATTGACATTTTCTGCCCTTTTACTCTCCATATTCGAAAACCTGCCTTTGCCAATGTACTATCTTTCCATGAATAAGAATCGAATGTTTTTTTGAATCATTCGAATCGTTTGATCCGTGCTTTCAAAATCGTTGACATACATCAATACAAAACACACACATACCTCCATTTTTTTTAACGATACGGTATGCCAAAATATTCAGAGGATTTGAAACGCAAAGAAATAAAAAATCGATTTTTTCAATTGCTATAATTTACCCCAAGTAAAATTAATAAAGATAATATCTACTTTTAAATACATATATATATATATATATATATATATATATATATATATATGCTGATAAAACTATAACATTTTTAAGCAGGCATCCATTCAGATAATAACGATAAAGAAAACTATTTTTGTTTCTTAAAGTGAATTTAATGGACCATACGTTTCGAGTCTCAATTTGACACTAAACACTAAACGAAAACGTTACAAATAAAACTGTTACTTAGAGACATGTCAATGAAAAAATAACAAAAAACTAGTGGGGTGGGTGGCATCGTGCCTTAAGGCAAATTGCTGGAACTTCCCGTACCGTAACGAAATGTTCGAGGAATATTGAATGTTTTCAAATAGATTATTATAAATATTGTAACATTGTCTAATATTTATAAGAATTATACAAACTAAATTGCAGAGTTAAAAATATTTGTTTAAAGTATATTAGAACTATAGTCAGAATTAAAAATAAAATCTGAATTATTATTTTCGATATACAACAAATTAAAAAAAAAAAAATTGAAACAATTTTTTTTCTAAAATCAATTATTTTGTTAAGACAAGCAGAAAGTTCTTTGAATCAATTGAATCTGACGCTTAGTTCTCTCAAAAACTGCCATTTTTTGTACATTTAGCTTTGTATCTCCGAAATGGCTGGGCCTACCTTTGCGAAAAACTAATAACCCCTTATACCAATCATTACTAATTGAATGTTTTTTAGATCATTCAAATCGGATGCTCCGTTCTCTCAAAAACTCGATTTCTATTTTCTGCACTCTTTGCTCGTTATCCGTAACTGCTGGACCTGCCTCTACCAAAAACTAATCAGCACATCTCCATATCAATAGGAATCGAATGTTTTTTAAACCATTCAAATCGGTTGATCCGTACGCCCGAAAACGTGGGCGAAAATTTGTATCCATACATATACACACACACACATACACACACACACACACACACACACACACATCCATTTTTTCTGAAGTATGCCAAAACGTTCAGAAACCTTCAAAACGTCGAAAAATGTAAAAATTTTCAATTCCGATTTTCGGCCCATTACAATAACTTACCCTACGGGAAGTTAAAAAGTTCAATTATTGTTTTTTTTTATTTAGAAGCACTTTTATTTCACTTCTGCAAAATTTGTTATATGTGTAGTTGAAAATTATTACACTATATAAAGTATTCAAGAATTATACCAATGTTAAAAAAATAATATTTTGCATTACAGAATTTGCATGTTTAAATTGATGCTTGTAATTCAGAAATTTGAAACTGAATTTAAAACTATTGTGTAGCAAATGATTATTTATAATAATATATTGAGAATTTTATTTTTGAATCTATTTTTCGTTAACTTTTTTTTAAGAATTATACCAATGAAGAAAATTAATATTTTAATTAGAAAATTTGCAGATTCAAATTAATAAGCAAATATTTACGATATTTGTCGGAACTTTGAAAATAACATTAAGAACTGTTCAATAAATGATTATTTATATGATTATATATTTATAATAATATATGAAGAATTTAATTTTTGAATATATTTTTTATCATAAATTTTGTTAGAATTACACCAATGGTAAAAATTTTAATATTTTCATTACAAAATTTGTAGGTTAATTATTAATTATTAAAGAACAAATATTGTAATTCATAAATTTGAAACTGACTTCACAAACTTATGCAGTAAAGATTATGTACAATAATATATCAATAATTTTAGTTTTGAATTATTTTTTAACATGATTTTTTTTAGAATTATACCAAAGTTAAAAAGAAAAGATTACCTGTTTTCATTACAAGTTTAAATTATTGAACAAATGATGTAACTTAGTATTTTAAATCTAACAACACATGATTATATTCAATAATATATAAATAATTTACTATAGTGAAATAGTTTTAAATAAATAAGCAATTTTCTGATAGTTTTAATATTGTTTCAGATCCTGGTATGTGCAGATGATCAATCGGCT
The DNA here is from genome assembly GCF_003426905.1 of Ctenocephalides felis. Lineage (NCBI taxonomy): Eukaryota > Metazoa > Arthropoda > Insecta > Siphonaptera > Pulicidae > Ctenocephalides > Ctenocephalides felis. The sequence goes on along the minus strand of NW_020539725.1, from coordinate 6,786,237 downwards.
GAATGGTAAGTGATAGATTAATTTATACATCAAATTATCAAGAAAATGTGATTTAATTTATAGTGGTATATCGTTTTTTTTGCGGGGGCGTGACATATATTAAAACCTAACCTACAAATTTATGTCGTTTTTTTTGCGGTCTCCTTTGAACACTTTAGTATATATTTGATTAACATCAAGTGCAAAGTAAGTGCTTCTATTGTCTAGATATCAAACATATCGTTTTTTATATAAAGCTTTTTTTATCCCAAAAATACAATAGATTTATTTTAATAAAACGTATGTTCAAAATCTATTATTGTTATATTTGAATTGAGCAAAAATGGGCTACAAAAAATTTAAATATATATGGATCGATATAATATATCGATTTTATGTTTATGTATATTTTTCTTCTGAATAAATTATGGTTAAAAATATTAAATTAGCACCATGGGTATAATAAATATTTTGACATATGAATCATAAAATATTATATGATTATTCTCTATATTATAAATTTTAAGAGTAATTTGAATAAAAACATTATTAGATTATTGTTCAAACATAATTATAAGTTGATGATATAAGTTACATGCGCCAACCTTTTAAAAAGCAATCAAATTAGAATGATCTATGCGCAACTAAGAAAGGAAAAGAAAAGAAATAGATTTGTATTTGACATCTAGTCTTTATTCACAATTCTGCTCGAATTTTTACTTACAATAAATTATTGGATAATCATTTTATAATAATTATAAAGATAATCGTCGCATATTTAAAAAAAAATAGCATCAAGTAATTTAAATGCACCCTAATATAGTCGACATCGAGTAATTTAATCACAACTCTCCTTTTGTCTATGGTTTAATATGGGTTTAATATATCCTCTTTTTTTATCTATAAATATATCTGACTGTCTACTGTATTTTGAGATCATAAACATTTGAAGATTCCTGTCCCATTAATATTGAACAAGGTTTCTATGGTTTTGGTTGTCAACATAATATTGAACACAAATTCTAAATTGGATTTAAAATTAACTTATTGTTAGTGTTTATTAAATTTAATGTTTATTTGCTATATTATGGATATTTTTCAAAATGTTCGTACGTGCAATGGTTGGCAGGAGCTTAAGAGTATGTACATTTTGCTTATAATTATGTAATTGAAATAGCTAACCTAAAAAAATAACGTTGGAATGACATTAAAATATAAAATAATGAAAAAAATTAACACATCATAATATACTTGTAATGTACACTTTAATAATTGTTAAGTATTTGAGTTTAATAAAATATGTTTAATTAATGCTGAAATATCATCAGCAAAAAAAAAATAGTAGTCACAGATTGCTTCTAATTTGAGTCTGTCATTACTTGATTATATGCAAATTTTTGTTTTATATTCTAGTGTCATTCCATAACTCTAATAAAAATTAAACATTAATATTATTGGTATATATTGTATATGCAATTTATAATATTGTTATGAACTATCTCATATACAAAGTATATGAGATTATTTTTATTAAGTAATTTTTACATCATCCCTGGAATGGACCCCAAGTAGAACTGTAGGGATAAAATTATTTTAAAAATACAAATTATTCTAACCATTGTTAGAGATTTTGAAAATTTGCATATTTTAATGTAATATGAACTTCTAGTAGTGTTTTGGCGTTGTTCTCTGGCAAGTGGGTTTAGATGATCCTCAAGGCAATTTTTGTAATTGTCTGAATGTGTTTGTAATTAAATCGTCGTGCTTATTTATTAACCAATTCCGTTCATATTTTTATACGATCAAAATATTTTTAAGTAATTTATTTTGACATCTTAGAATTTTTATCACTCTAAGCTAATCCCTGTACTTTTATTTTCCAATTAGTTTAATGATATATTATAAAGTTTATAAAATAATATAAATTTTCATATACAAGATATATTATTAATATTATTATTTAATATTTTCAATAATAATGTTATTGAGTTTTTTATACCCAATAAAGCATTGAGTTTTTAACAAATTTGATTGAGAAGGAAAGTAATGAACATGAAAAAATATAAATTATTCGTAATAATATTAAGAGAAAATATTATAATAAATTACCAATTGAAATAAATGGTAATAAATTTACAACGTATATACCAAAAACAATTACTTTTTAATATTCAAAAATGTCACATTTTGTAATATGGCATGTACATTATGTTTAAAGAGAAATAATAAATATTTTTGAGATATTCTAAATTCTTGATATGTACATCTGAGCAAATAACAAAATTTGATGTATGTATGTTGTACATATAACACTTACATTTATATAAATTATATTTCAACTTCCCTTTTAGAAGAAAACAGTAGCAAAACAGGTGGCACATACTCATTCGCTTTGCGAATTCATATTTCAGTGGTGCGCGCGTACGAATACGCAGTGCGTTCGTTCCTCTTCTCTTTTTTGCTTGAAAATCGCATAGGGCCTCGTATAAAATTGCGTAATGCGTAATCAACCCCACCGTGTGTACTAAAACTACACCCCATTCGCAACGCTACCCCCGCCTCTCAACCATCGAAAAAAGCTCCGGCCGCCCTTCTCGAGCCACCCTCCCGTGCGCTAACTCGTCATATCTATATATCTGCATAGAAACTTTACATCTACGTGCTCCACACTCTCGCCCCACTATGGGGGTAGTGTACGCGCGAAAACCTTGTATTTTAAAAACCATAGCCACCTTCATCATCTGCGAGGCCAGAGAGTAACGCACATATACATGTTTAGAAACGATGTAAAGTATCCCCCGCGGGGGGCGATATTATTCCTGTCCCGTTCTATGCGTGCGCGTTGTCGCTGTCTCAACTTTTCTAAAATCATTGGCGGGGGGCGGCAACACCATTCCACCCGGCGTCAACTTCATACCACCGCTTTCCGTACCGCGCTAAACAGCTGAGAGAATTGAAAATACATAGACTCGTTGCTTCCTTTTACTAGATATTGCGACTGGCGTTACTAATTAATGATCGCAAATTATAGATTTTTTTCAATTATAGCGTTTCTCATATTAATTTATTATGTTTCATTTTTAAAATCATTAATTATTTATTAATTAATTGTTACACATTTGTTTGTACAAAGTAACAACATTTTGTTTTACTTTGACCATAATAGTAGGAAAGCTTTTGCTTTTAAAGAGTCAAAAGTAAGTTTCATATTCAAATTCTTTTAATAATAACTGTTAATTGTATAGAGATATATCACCTTTATGTTATTTTGCTTTAAGTTCAACATTAGTAGTTATTTAACAGCAATTAGTTTTTGCTTGGATTATTTAACTCAGTCATAACGATGATTTGTTTTCAAAAGAATGCGTTGGGTACGGTTGTGACAAATTTCGTGGGTACGGTTGTGACATGTATTCCTTGTCCTTGTTGGGTGATGAAAAAAATTTAACTTAACCAAAATATGAAAGAGAAAGAAAAAGGAAACATGAAACATAAAAAAAAGATTTCACCGAGAATTCTTGTCATTTTGTTCGAAAAAATATGTTTTGTTATATATTGTATATTTCATATACCCGTTTATTTATTTAAATGTTTTATTGTGTTGTTTTACATATATTGTTATTAACGACAATACAAGTCGTTATAAACCATTTTGGTGTTTAATCTATTTTTATTCCTGTCACAACTGTTTCTCAAATGTGGACGGTTTTGGCACTAGCCTTTATCTTGTGTGAATTGATTTTATGAAAAATCTATCATATTTAAGGATAGTATTTCAGTATGATTACGTAGACAAATGTTCGAATCGTTAATTAAATTAATTTTCTTCCAGCTAACTGGTAAATTAACAAAATTTAAATAAAAAAAGTGACACAAAATAACATATTTGCAAATTTGTATCTTGTATGTTTATATAAACCTCTAATTTAACTTAATTCACCGTTCATAGTATTGAGAATATAATGTTCATATTTTATAACCAGTACTCCGTACAAGCTTTTCTAATAAGCACTAATTACCATTAGTGTAAAAATGTTAATTATTTTTTTGAAAATAGAAGTGGTGTATCCAATTTTATAATGATGCTGACGGTTCCTAAAACTCTGCTCTTTGAATTTATCTCATTTCCCTACGGGTTATCGATGCTCGGCATCTAAGCATCCGCGCAGCGCCATATTTCAAAATATGAGCGGCGGCGCGCGAAACTACTCATACTCTCAGTTTTTAACGACCCCGAAATAAAGCTCTGCTTGGCGTTGCTCTCTTGCCTCATCCTATAATTTCCTCATTTATTCAAACATCCCGGGCTAAAATCTCGCGAGCCCCCCTCGGCGCCCCAACCATTCGTCGAAAAAGCGCGTAGCTCCAAACAAAGTATATTCAAAACTGCTATCCCCTCCATTAAAATATCTCCATAGAGATCGTGTACATAGACCCGCCATTACTTTTAATACGCGCGCGCAGCAATACTTTCGCTCTGTGTTCCGTGCACGCCGCGAAATGTAGGCCCGCAGTTTTACTTCATATTTATATTATACTCTGTACGCACGTATAATATGTGTGTATAGATTTAAATGTTTAGCAATATGGCTGCCGGCGTCATTATGGGGGTTTGGAGCCGGCACAGGGAGCTGGATATATGATTTGAATATTTTCACTTGTTTTCCGCAAGCGGAATAACCTGGCATCCGCCAAAGGGATGACAGAGATTTTATACTTGCCAGACCTTTGCGGTGTGCGAAGCCTTTTCAATCCGATGAGGCTTTGATACTTTTGTGCGTTTTGTATTTGAAGACATTCAAGATATTAATTAGCTTCAATGGCATTATGCCAGTGATTAACGATAAAGTCTCATTTTTGATTTTCTATTACTGCACAGTCAGAGTTAGTCTAAATATGAATCATGGTTAAATATTATGACAGAATTAAATCGAACTGAATTAACGATGCACACGATGCTCATTTATTGTTTACGCAACAATTACCTAACGGTTCCTAGACTTTGAAGCCTTGAAGTAATAAAATCTAAAAAAAAAGAGTGCTTTGCTTCACACTGCGATTGAAGATAAACTTATTTGCAATTATATTGTAGCAAATTTAAGTTGAGTAAAAATAAATACATCATATAAAAATTTTGAATAAGGTTTATTAGTAATATGGTAACACTCGTGATGCACACATTTATTAGTATCGTCAATCATTATACACATTTATATAATGATAAATTATAAATTATATATTATGATTACATTATAAATATGTATAATATTTACAAACAATAATGTAATCAAAGTCGTACTTGAAATATGACATGATCGTTTTAAATTGCTGATTAATAAATTCTATAATATTCATTCACACAGTGGATTATGTTAAACAACGTCAAAACAAATATTGTTTTTGCAAATTAATTCATCCTGTAACAATTGTGTTTGAAGAACTTCATGTAATTAAAATTAACATACATTCATTTACTGTTTGTATTTTTTTACTTTTTCGCTGACGATATAATCTCATTCCTTGAACAGCTGTAATATCCGTCTTGCCTAACAAATTGAAGCCATACTTTTATATTTGTTTTATTTATCAAGCCCTGCACATAGCTTGATCTATGAATCATTTGCTTTTTTATGTGAACGTTAATGCTATGATCATCATCAATATTACGAGGTAATAAATTAACCATATTATTAATGTCAACAGGCACATTTATAATTTGGCCAAACATTCCAAATTGTCCATTTGCATGTCGCAATCGTCTAATTTGCATGAAACACAACCTAGGTGAAATTAACCTTTCAGATACAGTATCTAGTTTAGGTAGATAATTTGGTAAAGGTGGAAATACAAACCCGTCAAACTTACACAAAGTGGGAATTTCACCCGAATTTAATATCTTTCGACAAGTTTGACATCCAACCTGATTATTTTATCCAACCTAACCCATGTCGCGCCTAAAGAAGTTTTACTTCAAAAAATGTTTAGAGACTACGAGATAAATACAAAACTCAAGTGAAAGTCGACACATTTTGTTTTGTTTTTGACATATGATTTGACATTTGATGTATTTTTTGTTTTGCTCGAAGACTAGATCGAATAATTGCGATAGCTGCGCTTACTAGCGTCGTAGTCTTCAACTTCACGTTGGCGTTGCATTTGTACGGATTTACACCCGTGTCGCGCCTAATGAAGTTTTTACACCCATGTCGCACCTAAAGAAGTTTTACTTCAAAAATTAAGCTCTTATCATTATTATTATCTATATGTAAGTTTATTTACTTTTTTTTGTTTTTAAATGGCCTTGCTTACTCTGAGCATTTAGCCAGCTACAACATTTTTATTTATTTACATTCTAATTTTTTTTATCATTTTCAATCTATTTATGTGTCCTATTCTATATTCTTCTTAATTTTTCTTCTTCTTATTTTGTTCAATTCTTTCTCTTTTTAAATTTCTAATTCTATTTAACTTTCAGCTTCATTCCATTTTTTTCTTCATTCTTCTTTCAAGATCCAATATTTCTCTTCTTACTCTTAATTCAATTCAACTATTCGAATTTTGTTATTCCTATCTTTCTTAATTTTTATTCAAATTCTATTTAACAAATACAATTTTTATTTGAGTTAAAATTAACTACACATATTTTTTTTCATAAATTCTAAGTCATTGACAGGATTTAATCCGAAGATCCCTGTCGTGTGAATCGAACACGCTACCAACGAGCTATGCTCGCCACAAGTTTATTTACTTGAAGTAGCTAACTATTTTCTATTGAGGACATTTTAGTATAAATTAATCATTAAAAATGAAAATTTTACAAAATTTGCGTGATGAGTCTTTTTGTTTATCTGTTTGCTTTTTGCTGCTCCTTGGGTGTTTCTGTCCACGATGGTCGCTTGCCCGCAACTGAAAATCTCCAAACAATTTAAATGAGCACAAATATCGAATTAAATAACGCTTTATTCATAATTTCATTCTGCGTGTCTTCTCTGAACAAACTTTTCGCGAAACTCTAACTGTTTAGCTTGCAGAATATAATAATATTAATGAATAGTAGTTTGGCCGAAGGCAGGTCCATGGTGTGAGAGCCACCACAAATCAATGATTTCCTTTTCCTTCCTTGTCTATCAATCCCCTTATCACTATTTACCCACTTCTAAATACATTTCTTATGTATTTCCTTTCTAAACTTCTACTTACATGCTCCCTGGCCTTGCGCTTCGGCTTTCAGCTTCTAGTATTTCCTTTTCTCACATCAACCGTCTTCATTCTTCTTCTATCCGTTCTTGTCAGTTCTTTTACTTAACCATCGACTACGTTGTCTAGGAGGTCATTATGCAGAACGGGTTCTAACTAGTTTAATTTTCTTTTGAGGACTATGTGCTCAGATGAGTCCTTTTTTGTCCACTCTTCTCAGGACTTCTTCATTTGTTATCTTGTCTGCTTTTATTATTTTCATTTGCCACCAGCACCACAATTGAAAAATCTCCAGGTAGGTTTAGTTGGCCTTTCTTAGTATAGAGTCCATGTCTCTGATCCGTACAGAGCTATGCTCCAGCATATCACTTTATTAGTCTTCCCCGCAAGTAGAGACTCAGTTGGCTCGTCAGTAACGTTCTCTTTCTCGTAAATGCCGCTTTTGACAAGCAGGATAGAGTATATGTGAATATTTAAATGTGCGAATGGGTGTGAGTAACTATTCAAACTATTTCATAAAATCGTATGGAAACTATATAAAGTATTATGCAACATCAGATTTGTCTAAGAAATCTTAGGTTTTCTTCTGTATATTGCAACTTCGAATTTTTCAAGCCCTTGGTCTATGAGCGAGTTAGACACCTAAAATTTAAGTAATATTGTATAATCTGAAAAATATTATATTGACACACATTTCGTTTCATTTGTAAAGTTCCGCATCTTTCCTCCAAACAAACCAGAGTATGTGTGTATGTTCAGATGATTAAATGCAAAGTGCGGATGAGTTTGGGCAACTATTTACAGTGTTTTAAAATTTCCTAAAAAATCCAAATGAAGAATCCAATGAAATCCAAATGAAAAATCCAATACATCGCTAAAATCGTCTTATAATTTTTCGTATTTCAAACGGTTTGGCTTACGGGTGAGTCAGACTCCTGAAATTTAAGGAATATTGTGAAGAAAAAAATTATGGGAACATACATCGAATTATATATCGTTTTAGTTATAGAAATATATATTGAATTATATATAGTTTGTCTTCTGAAAATGAAATCCAAATTTATAATGGTACAATGATATAATATGAGAATTTAATAGTCTAGTTAAAATGTATCATAGAATGTTTAGTGAATTTTTTTACTAAATTATTTGATTTTTAAGAACAAATTGCTTCTGATTTATTTATTTATTATTGAAAAACATAACCTTGATATTTGACTCTCTACATTCTTCATGGGCTAATTTTATACATTTTTTATTTTATATGTACATCCTAAAATTATTTATTTATTTACAAATTTTTGTTCAGGATTAGTAAAGAAAATAATATTTCTTTAGGGCATCATCTTGTACCCATTATTGCATTTATGATTTTTCATAGTGATATATTATGTCATCATAAATAATTAATTATATATTTATCTTATCTTTAAGATATAAGAGATAGAAGATACTTGAGTAATCATTAATTTGCATTTTTTAAATAACTGATATTTACTTTTATATATTATTTTTTAAATTATTAGATTCTTGTTAGCTAATTCCTGATGTTTCCTAGTTTTATGTTAGCAAATGTTATTGTTCATTCAGTTGTACTTGCTACGATGCTTGTTGTGTCCTTTTTATTCATTCAATTATTTACTATTAGTAACATCTAAAAATATTGATTTTTCACGTCACATGAACGCTTTCATTAAACATAATCCCTAGTTTAATCATAGATTTTATTCCGCATAGTTTTCATGAGATACTTTCGCCCCTCATATAAGGGCACTTCAAATCTGCATCAAAAGCAGCTCAACTATGATTTCGAGTATTGGCAGGGTGGGAATAACGGATATATTATATCTTGATTTGTCAATATTATATGCCGTTATAAAATTTATGACTAAAAATGTACTCTAGTAAGTAAATAAATATATATCAATATTTAGTAATACTCATGATCCAGTTCAAAATTTGAACCTTGATTGCCGGAAACTTCTTTACAATGTTTTCGGGTTATAAATCTGTTATCTCAGTCAATAAGTTATGGTTAAGTTCAATTTGGGCAAAAATGTCTTAAGTATAGTCCTATTAACTTTTTTTACTTTTTTTAAAAAAATGTTATTAAATTTAAAAACAATTGGTACGAAACAAACATTAACTAACTACCTTCTTCATATAACATTAAAATACAAATCATCTCCATTATTTTATATTTCATATTTATATATATATAAGATATATATAAGATGTAAGATGTATATAAGAAATATTATATTCATATTTAACGGTTTGTGTATTAAAAGAATTTTCTATGATTGCATTATTGTAGGTGGAAAAATATATCAATATGTCATAATATTATAGAGAATTTAATTATTTTTCATAATATTAAAGTAAAGTAAATCTTGCAACAATCAATGTTTTTGAAGTAAATTTCTCTAGGCGCGACTAGGGTGTAAATCCGTGCAAATGCAACGAAAGTGCATTATGGCAGATAAGATAAGATAAGATTCGAGTGCCAAAGATTCGTCATTCGCTCCCGATGATATCACTTCTGTACGGGTCGATTGTGATTAGTCGTCGCGTATGTGAATAGAGATCTGTCGTTGTATGAGTGCCGGCCTCTATGCGTACCGATATCAACAAGGAACTTGGCATAGATAAATAAACATTTTAAAGTTACATCGTAGTACAAATCTTGATTTAATGAAAAATGCCTGAATCAGAAGAATATTTTTCCCTGTTCCTTGAAAAATATTGATTAATAAGGTTAATGATTAATAAGTTTATTGATTAAAAATTATTTTTATATTATTCGTAGTTTCTAGGTTGGCACTAATAATTGTGTGCATCACGAGTGCTACCATATTACTAATGAACATTATTCACAATTTTTAGATGATGTATTTATATTTACTTGCCATCTTGTACAGTAGCAAATAAGTTTTACTTCAATCGCGTGAGAACCTTACGCGTACTCTTTTTTTTTATTGAGCTTTGACTACTAAATGTTATATTTTCCATTTACTTTAGAAATAGATATAAATATATCAACCCAAACCCCAATAAATCATTTGTAAATAAATTACTTCGATCAAATTTGTGACACAGATTGAATTCACGTTCTGAACTTAAATCGCATTATATTTTGTTGGGGTTGAATTTTACTTTAAGTTAGTTACTATCGATTAGATTTAGATTTATTTGCAAATTAATTTCATTTATTTGAACTTGTTTTATATTAAATAATTGTATATAATATTTAATTTTAATTTTTTATACATATTTAATTAGAATTTTATAATAGATACTAGCGCATGTGTATATTAATAATAATAAATGAATATTATTTTTTATTTTAACTCTTTCAAGCGCTAATTATTTATTATTAATAATAAAATTCACATTAATTCTAATAAAACTTTTATAGTTGAGTTTGTACCTTACATCGTTTGACTCTAACAAAAAGAATATTTGTAAAAGTGGCCGACTTTAGCATATTTTCAGTAATATGTGGGCCCAATGATAAAATATTGCATTTAAAATTGGTTTATAACTTTCTTGACTCTTAAATCGTTTAAATTCATTGCCAAGTTCTGGTTGGGACTCTGTTTTTGGGGAAGACTTTTACTTGGCTTCATGGTTAATCTCAAATATTCACTCTGTTACGCTTTCTAAATTTTTTGTGGTATAGTAAATACCTGTTTATCAGTAAAAAGTAAATAAACTTCCTGATATTTTAAGAATAAGAATTATAAGATAATAATTATATTTTAACTTTTCGTAGGGTAAGTTATAGTAATCGCAAAAATATCGAAAATGAAAATGTTTATATATCATCTTTACGTTTTATAGGTTTCTGAATATTTTGGCATAGCTGAGAAACTGGATGTATGTGTATGTGTTCGTGTGTGTGCGTGTGTGTGTACGTAGTGCGGATACAATTTTTCGTCGACGATTTCGAGAACACGAAACAACCAATTTGAAGAACATGCGATTCCTTAAGGAGACGTGCTGATTAGTTTCTGGCAAAGGCATGTTCACCAATGTTTACCCGTATTAGTGCGACGCGGCGTCCACGCGCTTCTATGTTTCGTTGCTACGCAGCTACATAGATAACGTATCGCAAATCAAATATATCAAAGTATAAAGAAATCAAATTTTTCAAAAAGGACATTCTTTAAAAAATTCTCAAAAATCGATATTTTTAAAGTTCTTAAAGAAAATTGAATCTTTTTTCAAATTCTAATTACTGCTACGGAAATTTCCAGCAATTTTCCTTAAGGCACGATGCCATGCACCTCTAGTTTCTCTAACAGTAGGTAAGATACTGAATTTTTGAAAAGTTTTTTTAAGTTCAACTTTTTTGTTCTAATATAAAACAATAAATAAATATTTGACTATTTGAAGTATTATCAGCACGTTAAAATAATATAACAGTTAGAACAATAAGCTAATATTGACTTTGGCAATAATTAAATCATTTCTTAATTCGAATATTTACAGTACAACTCAATATTTATTATAAGTTATAAATATTTGGAGAAATTTCATTTTAGGTTAATAAATGGAATTAAGTTTAAAAAATACATATCATATTTTTTTAAAAATATGTTAATTTGGTATGCATTGCATACTGTTTCACCTTACACTAATTTTGGTATATCCTTTCGTTAATAAACTAGTTGTGTATGGCATCTTGCCTTATGGCAAATTGCTGGAACTTCCCATACCGTTAAAATAGATTATCAATACTACAACATTGTCTAATATTTATAAGAATTATATAAACTGATTTACAAAGTTAAAATTATTTATTTAAAGTATATAAGTGAGCTTTAGAACTTTAGCCAAAATTCAAATTAAAATCTGAATTATTTTCGATATACAAAAAAAAATTAAAATTAGTGGTATATGGCATCGTGCTTTAAGGTAAATTGCTGGAACTTTCCGTACCATAACAAAATGTTCGAGGAATATTAAATAAATATTTATGACGTTGTCTAATATTTATAAGAAATATATAAACTGAATTACAAAGTTGAAATTATGCATTTAAAGTATATAAGTGAGCTTTAGAACTTTAATCAGAATTAAAATTGAAATCTCAGTTATTTTCGACATTAAGAAAAAACAGAGAAAAACAGAAAAAAAAAGAAAATTAAAAAAAAATGAAATCAATTTTTTTCCGAAAGCAATTATTTCGTCAAAATGATTCAAAAAACAATCATCAAATCGGATTCTCCGTTCTCTCAAAACCTCGATTTCTATTTTTGCACTCATTTGCTCCGTATCTTCGTAACTGCTGGACCTGCCTTTGCCAAAAAATAATCAACATCTCCCTATCAATAGAAATCGAATGTTTTTTCAACCATTTCAAATCGGTTGATCGGTGCGTCCGAAAACGTGAACGCAAAAATTCGGACACACAAAACACACACACACACATCCATTTTTTCTAAGGTATGCCAAAATGTTGAAAAACTTTGAAAACGTGAAGATATGCAAAAATTTTCATTTTTGATTTTTGGCCCATTACTATAACTACCCTGCGGGAAGTTAAACATATACTTAGAATTACATGGAATATACGTTTTTAGCCCCAAATTACCTAGAGGTTCAACTCAATAACCCAATGCAAGAACTAATGGGTTCACCACATTATCGATACGAACAAATGCCTTTTAAAATAAATCGAAAAATGTTTATTTTATTATCTTATTGTGCCAATAACTTACTCAGTAAAAAGTAAATAATGTTTTCAATTCTAAATATTGCAACAATTTTCTATAACTCAGTGTTCCACGAACATCTAATTCCACATTGCTCTCTTGTTGCTGTGGCGCAACATTATATTTTTTAACAGCGGTTTTCATTTGCGGCGGTATGAGTCTATTTTTCGACCCTCGTCCCCATCCCAAAGGTTTCCCACCCCATTTTGCAGCCAGGGGTAGCGTTACACAGCGCGGGCGGTAGTAATGATTAGAAGATTAGCGCTAGCGAAAATGCGTAGTGCTAACTTAACGGCGTAAGTTCTCGCGCACGCGGCTATGTGGTTTTTATATATATTTTCGCCGGGGTGGGGCGGACCAGAAATTTTTTTAAAAATTGGGTGTGGTTTTGTGAAATTATTACGATGCGTCCTTGTTACTCCGCGGAGGACATCATAATTCGCGTTTGTTCTATGGGATAGGAAAGCGCGGCACGGCGGCACGGATGTTTCTAAAAACGGATGTTATTGATCTTTAGAAAAGGAAATAGTTCGGAGGAATAGTAGAGTCGAGTATTTCGATGATAGATGATTTCTAAAGGATATCAGTTAATTGATAACCAGAAATAATAATTTGAAAATTTAGTTAATTCATTTTCAAAAATTTGGTTTATGAACTGTTATGCCAGTTGTGACATGTACCGAGGCAAGTAATAACGACAAAAA
>NW_020539725.1:6716247-6771637 GCF_003426905.1 Ctenocephalides felis | reverse complement strand
TAGAAAATTTTAACTTCCTATATTTCATTTGGCCAAGATACCATTGAAAATACGCAAAAGGGATTTTTATGCAACTTACTTGTCTAATCGTAAGAAAAAATATGACGTGGTTTTATTTACTTTGATTGGGACTAATTATTTATTAATTAAAAAAGGAACAATAATTATCTCTGTTTGATATTTTTGAAAGTATGATTGCCTGGGCTATTTAGCATTTTTGGAAAGCCAATAGACTTTCTTGATCTACAAATATTATTTAAATCTGGGTGGTAAATATACAACAATTCAATGTTGAAGATAGTCTAACCTATTGCGAAGTCGCACATTAAGATAAAATACATTTTCAAAAATTTATTGAATTTTCAAAGAACTGATAAATAAATCATTTTTCAACAAATTATACATCTGTTATATGTAACATAGCAAATAGGATGAAGCGCATCAACATTTTTCACAATATCACATGAAAAATGACAAAAAGTGAGTTGAACAAAGGGACACTTTCGCATTTGTTCAATAATAAGTCGGCCAAATAATAATAAAGGATGTTGAAAATTGGTACATCGATTTTTATTGCAAAGACCAATAAAAAGGTCGAGAGCAATACGATAATACGCTTATTAATAATTAAATAATTAAAGTACATGAAACATCATGTGCAGCATGGAACATAATTTATAGTTAATGTTATTATACATATAGTTTACATAGAAAATTTCAAATGCAAACATGAAAGTTTTAAACTAGTGATTTTTTTTATTAATTTATTAGACATTTAGAATAATTTAAACAGTATTCAAATTCTATAAATTCTATATTATTAACTTCCCGTAGGGTAAATTTGTAATTGTAATCGTCCAAAAATCGAAATTGAAAAATTTATATTTCTTCACGTTTTGAAGGTTTCTGGTTGTCTGAAGGTTGAGGTTGGCATATCTTAGAAAAAATTGATGTGTGTGTGTATGTATGGATACAATTTTTCGTCCACGTTTTCGGGCGCACGGATCAACCGATTTGAATGGTTCAAAAAACATTCGATTCCTATTGATAGGGAGATGTGCTAATTAGTTTTTAGCAAAGGCAGGCTCAGCCATTTTGGAGATACGGAGCAAAGAATGCAGAAAATAGAAATCGAGTTTTTGAGAGATCTGTGTATCGGATTTGAATGATCCAAAAAACATTACATTCGTAATGACGGGGAGTAGTAGTGATTAGTTTTTGTCAAAGGCAGGTCTAGCGGTTTATATAATTCTTATAAATATTAGACAATGTTACAGTATTTATTTATAATAATCTATTTGAAAACATTTAATATTGCTCGAACATTTTGTTACGTTACGGGAAGTTCCAGCAATTTGCCTTAAGGCACGATGCCATACACACCACTAGCTTAGAACTATAATTTATTGAAAAAATATATACAATATTTATCTACCACAAATTTAATTTAATTTATTTACTATAATTTATCAGTGATATTTAAAAATGAATGAATTCCTAACTTTATTAATATTTCAGTAAATAATTCGCCTGCCGTCCCTCAAATTTCCGACTACCATATAGCTATTGTAGAGGACGTGGAAGGCGTCACGCTGAAACTGCGACCCAAGAGTCAGGGATGCACTCACGGCGAATGTCCATCGAATGGGTCGAGCGAATCTTATGGGTACTGCGAGGGCACGTGAGTATCTACTTTCATTTGGATTTAGTAAACTAAGAAACAGAAATTTTGACAAAATTTAAAAAAACCACAAGAATTCAGAAATGCGTTTTAAACCTCACATGTAAAATGAATTATAATATTTAACTCATTTAAAAATATGACAAATTCTAAAACGTATAAATCAGAATCATATCTAAATCAGTATGTGTAATACGGCAAGGTAACCAAGACGCTTTTCCCCGCATATGTTGGCAAAGTTGAAATTAGTAAAGAGCTCATCAGTGGCGGATCCAGCTCTGGCTCCAGGGGGGGGGGGGGTTACATAATTGAATTATAGTTGTCAATGAGTATGTAACAAATTTAAACTATAATAAGTTACATATTGAAATTATAAAATGTGTTTGGTAACAAAATACATAAACAAAATCATTATGAAGTAATTTATTGCTGAATTAGTGTTCTATCTAAGTCTTAAGACAAGCTCAGGGGGGGAGGGCCATGACCCCCGTGACCCACCCCCTGGATCCGCCACTGGTGCTCATCAAAATATACGTAACTACCAATTTTCAAAACTCTCTAAGTACTTTACAAGTAACAGCTTTTTCTTGTACCAAATACTATACTATTTACAGTATTTGTAATAATTGTATTTTAAGAAGAATTTGTAATAATTGTAAATTCTACAATGCAGTAAATGCAAATGCAAATGCAAACGCAAATGTAAATGTAAATATAAATTTCAATGTAAATGTGAATGTAAATTAGTGGGGTGCATGGCACTTAAGGCAAATTACTGGAACTTCCCGTACGGTAATTAAAAATCTTGGTACGAAACCCAAAAAAAATTACACAAAATGTGTACACATTATTAAAATCTCCATAAACTATCTGATAATTTGATGTACATATGTCCAATAAACATTTTTGACCACCAAATGACATTTTTTTAACTTATTTGAGAGTCCATAACCGCTGGACCTGCCTTCCCAAAAATTTAATCAATGCCTCATCTTGTCAATACAAGTAAATTTTTTTTTGAATTATTAAAATTGAACGCTCCGTTCTCTTAAAAACGGAGTTATCGCTTTTGGCTCTTTTTGCCCCGTATCTTCAGAATGGCTAGACCTGCCTTCGCCAAAACTAATCAGCATGTCTCCTTATCAATACGAATCGAATGTATTTTGAATTATTCAAATCGGTTTATTGGTGTTCCCTAAATCGTCGACGAAAATTTGACACACACATACACACATACATCCATTTTTTCTAAGGTATGCCAAAATATTCAGAAACCTTTGAAACGTAAAGATATATGAAAATTTTCATTCTCGATTTTTTTGCGATTACTATAACTTACCATACGGGAAGTTAATAAATGTAAATTTGAATGTAAATATACATGCCAATGTAAATTTAAATGTAAATATAAATGTGAATGATGTGAATAAAAATGTGAATGATGTGAATGAAAATATGAATGAAAATGTGTATGTCAATGTGAATGTGAATATGAATGTAAATGTGAATGTGTGAATGTAAATGTAAACAGCAATTTGCCTTAAGGTACGATACCATACACCACTAGTTTTTCATTTATATTTGTGTGACCTGAACTGAAAAGATATTGACGTCTAGAAAAGATTTTTTTTTACATTTCTACATACGTAAAAAAACGTTATATTAATTTCGGTTTCGCAAACTTTTATAAAAAATTTCTGAAAATTATATGATAATCTAGGTTACTCTATTATAATTTAATATATTTATAATACTCTATTATATTGGATGATAATTAATATTAAACTAGCTGTAAGTGGAATTCTGTCTTGAGGCAATTATGGCATCGTGCCTTAAGGCAAATTGCTGGAACTTCCCGTACCGTAACGAAATGTTCGAGGAATACTGAATGTTTTCAAATAGATTATTATAAATATTGTAACATTGTCTAATATTTATAAGAATTATATAAACTGAATTGCAGAGTTGAAATTATTATAAAGGATATTAGAACTAATAGTCAGAATTAAAATAAAATCTGAAATTTTTCGATATACAAAAACTAAAAAAAAGGTGGAACAAAATTTTTTTTCCAAAATCAATTATTTTGTTAAGACAAGCAGAAAGTTCTTTGAATCATTTAAATCGGACGCTTAGTTCTCTCAAAAACTGCCATTTTTTACATATTTAGCTCCGTATCTTCAAAATGGCTGGGCCTGCCTTTGCCAAAAACTAATAAACACTTCTCCCAATCATTACTAATTGAATGTTTTTTAGATGATTCAAATCGGATACTCCGTTCTCTCAAAAATTCGATTTCTATTTTCTGCACTCTTTGCTCCGTATCTCCGAAACGGCTGGACCTGCCTTTGCCAAAAACTAATCAGCTCTTTTCCCTATCAATAGGAATCGAATGTTTTTTGAACCATTCAAATCGGTTGATCCGTGCGCCCTAAAACGTGACTGGAAATTTGTATCCATACATACATACACACACACACACATACACACACACACACACACATCCATTTTTTCTGAGGTATGCCAAAACGTTCAGAAACCTCCAAAACGTCGAGAAATGTAAAAATTTTCAATTCCGATTTTCGGCCCATTACAATAACTTACCCTACGGGAAGTTAAAAAGTAGTAGTTGTAAGCTTGAAACTTGAAAAAATTGGCTGTATTTTAATGTTAATCTTCTATATCTACGATATATTCTTATCGTTCTATAATTGATAATTCACCTTAGATTTTCTATAAATCTCAACAAATTCCTATAAATGATAATTTCTGGAATGTTGCACCGAAAAAAATGCTACAATCATATGATTTTATATATTTTGCTTTAGTTAATTTATAATACTATGATCATCTTGCGATCAATTTTGATGTTTTTGTTATCTCTTTGTTATACTCTTTTACTGCTTTTTATGGAATGAAGAGCTATTGTTTTTTAGATGTGAATACGATACGTACTTGGAAACGACTGAAGTCAAATTAGTGCTAGGCATAGAAGTACCTGAATTCCCACCAGGATCTGATTTTCCGTGGCGCATACCGCTCTACCATGAAGATAGCATACTTATGTACAAAAGTGCAATAACGGTAAAAAATAATCAATTTTGTTCATTATATAATATTAATTGTATTATATTAAGCATTATTCAAATAATGATATCTATGTAGCATACAAATTAAAATTACATATATTTCTGCGTACAATTATATGTACTATGTGCAAGAATATGTACTTGGGAAAACTTTTTTCGTCCTTTTATTTACCGTTCTCCTCAGACAGTTTAATGTACGTATTGATATAGAATGATTTTTGAGCGCTTCCTTTAAATTCTCATTGTACAAAAATATGTTAATTCTCGAAATATTGTAAAATGTACAATGTTACGAATTGTCATTTTGAATTACATTCACTATTTTTTTTGAAATCAAATGAACTTTTACTTAATGCATCATCATTTAAAAATGCGCGCCAATCGAAAGGCTTCAAATCGAAAGGCCAACAGATTGATGAAAAACGGCTGAATTGATTTTTTTCCTTTTTTCCACAAAAATTCAAAAATATCACATATAAATGTTTTTAACTCGTAAATTGAATGTGATTCTCAACGAGTCTGTTACATTAAACTGCCTGAGAATGATGAATAAAAAAGACAACGATTTTCCTAAGTGAGTCCAAAGTTTTACAGGGTAGTGTATATTAATAAATCTACTAATTTTGTACGATGACGAATATTTATTTATAGACACCAACAAGAATATATATGATATTATTAATTAAGTTTTGTTCCATTAATTAGGGATGTTATCTTCTGTCATCGTGCGAAGGACGAACAAGTCATTGTTGGACCGTTAGTCTTCCTGCAGCAGAAGCGTTATTGAAAAGCAGAGAGGGACCTGCGACTTTACTAAGGAAAGTCCGGAAAGTTTTACAAGCTCTCAGGGAACATGTAAGAGAGCTTAGCTTAATTTAATTCAATTGGATTCTATTTTATTTATAGTTCAGAGAAATTTATTATAGTTGGGTCATACACTAGGTATATTTCCAGACTATACGGGTCAAATCTGCGGTAACACAGCCGATGACATAGCGTTGTTATGGTAACGGTATCTTATCCTTTTTTCTTGGTACTAAAAACTGAGTTTTTAATATGTTGTAAATGCGCATTACAAAAGTGCAGTTATGATAACATCCTTTCTTGTTTTGTTTATATGCTAAATACGCCTGATGATACAGCAAAGAATTAGCACTTTCACAGTTTTCATTACCAAGGAAGAAAGATAGGATAGCATTGCCATAACTACGCAATATTATCGGCTTTAATACCGAAGAATTGTCCCCTTTTAATCAAGGGACATTAGGTAAAACCTTATCATCAGAAAGAGAAACATAACTTTCCGAATTATTTCAAATTCTACTCTAACATTGTAACTTATCATTGTAACAGCTTTCAATACCATCGGATGCCCTAAATGCAGCAATGTTGCTGCGATTCGAGATCAGTTCCTTGTCAGCAGAAAACTCTACGTTGGGCATATGGAATCCCACATCGCTGAGTCGGATAGTTTTGACAATACTGGATGACCTGGTAAAGGCATCTAGAACCGCTGATGGATATATTCGGGATTATTTTCATCAGGAACTCAAATGGGAAATAACTTATGTGAGTAGAAAAAACTAGTCATAAGTGGAATTTGGACTGAAGACAAGTTGCATGAACTTTCTGATACGTATACGTAATTATCTTAATCGATAAGAATTGAGATTAAGCTATTCAGGCAAAATGTTCATTTGTTAATTTTGAAAATAAAATTTTCGATTTCACTAAAAAATAATGAGTTCGATTTCCAATTGATGCCTTTCAAACATACTTAATATCTGCAATTCTATAATAATAATAATTAAATTGATTTGTTCAACGCATTAATTTCATTCATTTTGGGTTTTAGAAATTTATTTCATTTAAGGATGGATATCAACTGTAATCAGTAGCTACATACAAAACACGGAACGTGAATATGCTTTGGCATTGATTGTGATTAGAGTTGATCAAGCTCGCGGCGAAATTCTAAACTTTGATTAATCTTTATAACTCCCCTTATCGCAGGCCTATAATATTATAGTATGTTATTTCAGACTACGAAATCTACGTCATACAAAGTTTCATAGAAATATCTAATAAAAATCTTTCAACATATAATTACGAAGAAACGTCTCAGCAGATCTTTACCAAAAAACTAACTAGCACGATTCCCAACCAGTATCTTTCTAACAGTTTTTGAATTCTTCTTTGAATTTGATATAAACAACAGACAACTATACCTAACTGCTACTCTTTCAAAAATAACAACGACTGATTGCATTCACATTAATTTTAATATTATTTTTATCCAGGAAGAAGGAAGTGTGATCGAAGGATTTTTGCGTCGTCTTCATACTGAATCGTATCGAGTTTCATCGAAATCTCGATTCAAACCAACTTATGAAGATTTTACCATTGAAGAAAATGAGGAAGAAGTCAAATCTGATACAGAAGACAATTTTGTCCATTGTTTAATTGATAAAATTGAACTTATCATCACAGAAAGATTGAAAAATCTTCGTACATCGTCGATATGTTTTGATACTAATCTATCCGATGGGAAACCACAGAGAAAAGAGCATAAGGTAATAAAAAAAATAATAACAGATATCTTAGTTTTATAATGTAATGAATTGACATGAAGTTGCTAATGGTATCGATAAAGAACTACTAACTAAACTTTATATAAATACAAGCTTAGAAGAATTTTTAGAAGAACATAATGATTTTTCAGTGGAATTTAATGAAAATATAAACTCTATCATAGTCATTGTAATTGCCAGCAATAAAACTCAATTCCATACTTTATGAAGAAAATTGTTTATACGTGTTAACGTCTCTACTAAAGATATTCTTTATCTCTATATTAACTACTCCTTTATTATCTCTATTACATTATTCGTCTTTATATTATATAATAATCTCTATATAATTACTCCTGCTACTATATATTAATAATTCTCTTGTTATTATTATCCACTCATAGCAAATCATCATATATAGATCCATACTATCATTCATACCAACATTCATGCGTCGCCATCTAGGCATAGCTAAAACAAGTAAATTGTTTTCTGAATCGACTGTTTAATATTTCTTTAACATTTAGAAAAAAAATTCATACTTATAAAAAGCAAATTGAAAAATCTGCATTTTATAACGATCCTAGTACAGGAGAAGAAGTAAAATTGCCAAAGCCTTATATTTTGTCTCTATTTTATTATAAATTGTTTTCTATTTATTGCAAACTCTTTTCCGTGCATGTATCATTAAGCATATTAAAATAGTTTTAATAATTTTAACTATTTTCGTCTAGGTAAATTGCAAAGCAGAAAATTCAAAGCGTAATACGTTTAGTAAAAAGTTCTGCAAGAAAAAAAGTCTAGAGTTGGACGGAGTGATTTGGCAACCGCAAGCGCGCAGTCTGGAATTATATGAAGGCACTCTTCAAAGGGAAAGCAAAGCCGATGTTTTCAAAATACCAACAAATTTTACAAACGATCCGGTTTTAGCAGATTATTTTACTGATTTATACGAAGTTATACGAGAAGCGAAATGTTTTATGATAAGGGTAAGTTTAGAATGAAAATAAATAAGGATTTTACATCCACCAACCCAAGAGGAGAAATAAAAGGCGACTGGCCGCAACAAACAGATCCAATATTTTATTTTTATTTTTAAAGTGATTTCATAGAATAATATTTACATTATTTAACCAATTCTGACCAATTCGAAATACAAATTTCATCGGCACATTTTTTACAAAGGTCACCACTGTATACTGATCTGGTATTTTGCCAGAAAAATATATCAGCAGAGTTGAAATATTAAATATTATTCATTTTAATATAATTTATCTTATGTAAAATTGCCAGTTCAACTTAGTTTACTTTTTTATTTATTATTTTCTTATTGTTTACACCATTTTCCATTGTAAAGACTGAGTTGGTCCTTTTTACCCCACCCACCTGTGAGCTTTTGTAAAGGTTATATGAAAGAAAACGTTAAATATAACTTCAAAATAACAATACATCTTAAAAAAACATGTAAACAAGATATATTTAATGTAATGGTTTCATAAACTAAACTAGTGGGGTGTATGGCATCGTGCCTTAAGGCAAATTGCTGGAAGTTCCCGTGCCCTAACAAAATGTTCGAGGAATACTGAATGTTTTCAAATAGATTATTATAAACATTGCAACATTGTCTAATATTTATAAGAATTATATAAACTGAATTGCAAAGTTGAAATTATTTGTTTAAAGTATATTAGAACGTTAGTCAGAATTAAAAATAAAATCTGATTTATTTTCGATATACAAAAAAAATTTTCTTTGAAAAAAAAATTTTGAAAAAAAATTATTTTGAAACAATTTTTTTTTTCCAAAATCAATTATTTTGTTAAAACAAGCAGAAAGTGCTTTGAATCATTTAAATCGCACGCTTAGTTCTCTCAAAAACTGCCATTTTTTAACATTTAGCTCTGTACCTTCGAAATGGCTGGACCCACCTTTGCCAAAAACTAATAACCACTTCTACCAATCATTACTAATTGAATGTTTTTTTATCATTCAAATCGGATACTCCATTCTCTCAAAAACTCAATTTCTATTTTGTGCACTCTTTGCTCTTTATCGCCGTAACTGCTGGACCTGCCTTTGCCAAAAACTAATCAGAACATCTCCCTATCAATAGGAATCGAATGTTTTTTGAACCATTCAAATCGGTTGATCCGTGCGCCAGAAAACGTGACCGAAAAATTGTATCCATACATACATACACACACACATCCATTTTTTCTGAGGTATGCTAAAATGTTCAGAAACCTTCAAAACGCCGAGTAATGTAAAAATTTTCAATTTCGATTTTTGGACGATTACAATAACTTACCCTACGGAAAGTTAAAAAAAGGGTTCAAAACTAAAAAAATAAAAGTTTTGTTATGAATATTGAAGCATGGTCATTTATGCCCTAATGATGACGTCACATAAATTAAGATAAAAGCTGATTACACCTTTTGCCTTCTACTTTAAAATAGAATTAACAAATTCTATGCCTCACTTGATTTTGAGATGATGCTGATAGATCTTTTTACCCACGGACCTTTAATCTCTGCTCAACCCTATACAAAAGTGCATGTTAGTGTATCAAAGGAGAATATATGGCTAATTATATTTTGATAAAAATGATTTATCATATTTAAATTTGAAGCATTGAATCAAAATATGTGCAGTATGTTCTTCAGGCGCAATTTTTATTATTCTGTAGAACGCCAGAAGAGTTTTTAGAAAATAATATGCAACAAAATAAATTTCATAGGTATTTATTAACTGATATCTGCATTGAACTTGAAATTGTTAAAAAAATTAGTAAATTATTTCAACTCGAAATAGAAAGATAGTCTCCTAATTATTATAATACTCGCTAGAATAGTATACTATTTCGAAATCAATATCTTTTTTTATCCTTTTTTATCTTTAGCCTCCTATGATGAGCCGAGAAGAAAACGATCTCCATTTAACCTGCATAGCAGCTTTGTTACATCTTGCTAGACGTGCAGGACCATTGTCCAGAGGCCCAGCCCATCATGGAGAAATGCAAACGTTTCGGACGTTCCTGAACGCCGTGCTCAGAGGCGCGAAAGCTAGTCAATGGATAGTCGATGGTGCAGAGAAAGGTATGATTAATAATAATCATGTGAATGCTAGTACGATGAATTATATAAAAAGACAATAACGATTTTTTAAATTAGTTAACTAAAGGATTAGAAGTTGCTAATGGGAATCTTATAACTCCTTCATTTGAATCTTCTAAGTAGTTGTATAATCTAGATTTGTTGATACCAAACAGAAGATTTATTAACAATTTTATAATATTTATGCTCTATTCCTAATAACAATATGTTTGACATAGTTTAAGTGGCAACAAACATACGATTAATAGCTCCTAATCAGAAATATTAGAAACGTATAGAGATTTATTAGATTCACGATTATCATTATAAAAAAAAACACAACTGGTTTTATATGGCACCATGCCTTAAGCAAAATTGCTAGAATTTCTCGTACCTTATGAAATATTCGAGGAACATAAAATGTTTTCAAATAGATTATTATAAATAATGTAACTTTCATTCATCTTATTTTATAAAAAGTAAATAAAAAAAACTTAATAAATAGGGTTTAATATGAAGAACATTGTATAATATTGCTAAGTATTATATAAACTGAATGGCAAAGTTAAAATTATCTATTTGAAGTATATAAGTGAGCTTTAAAGTTTTATCTCGAATTAAAACTATAATCGAATTATTTTTCAATATTCAAAAAAAAATTTTTTTGAAAATTAAAAAAAAAAATCAAATAAAAAGAATCTTTCTTCAAAAGCAATCGTTTCGTCAACACAAGCAGAAAGTTTTTTTTAAATAATTTAAATCGGATGCTTAGTTCTCTAAAAAACTGCTATTTTTTGCACATTTAGCTCTATATCTCCGTAACGGCTAGACCTTTGCCAAAATCTAATCCATACTTCTCCCATCATTACAAATCGAATGCTTTTTGGATCATACAAATCGATTGATCCGTTTTCTCTTAAAAACTGACATTTTTAGCATTTTTTGTTCCATATCTCCAAAGCCGCTGGACTTGTTTCCCTCGAAAACTAATCAGCACATTTCCTCATCAATAGGAATCGAATGTTTTTTGAACCATTCAAATTGGATAATCCATACGCCAGAAATTGTCGACAAAAAAAATGTCTTCACACATACACACACCCACACACATCCATTTTTTCTGAAGTATGCCAAAATGTTCAAAAACCTCTTAAACGTAAAGATATGCAAACATTTTTATTTTAGATTTTTGGATTCATTACTATAACTTTACCCTACGGGAAGTTAAAAATAAGTGCATTTAACTAAGATTATTAATATATAAGGATTATTCTAAAACCAGTTAAAAATAAATGTAGCCAAGGCACTTTCATTGAAATTTCAAAAAAGTATATGTAAAGCAGCTATATTCAGCTTTCAAAAGTGTGAAGTATTTTGTTAGAAAATATTACAAAAATAATAAATTTCTTGCATTATTTCAAGAAAAGAAATAAATAAATTGTAATCTGTATTTATTTGAATCATTTTTTTCTTATGCATTTAAAATTGATATGGCATATTTTTTGCCACCACTTCTTTAACGTTAATAACATTTATATAGTTTGCATCAGTCATATCATTCCTTTTATATAAAATAAATTCCTATTGAAGGTTTTAAGGAAAATTAGCTGGTTAATCAATTAAAATCACAACTTTAACCACCGACTCTAATTTCTTGATTGCTAAATAATATTCGTATAATGTTTATATCGGGGGTTGAGGGTAAAAATGTTTATATAAATGACTGTAAAAAAGAATGAGCAAAATAGCATGTAATTTAAGGATACATACATTTCGCAAAATAAATAGTCATATAAGTCTTTTTTCATGATAACAGGATATTTCAGTTACAGTCCGCTAATTAAACAGAGTGATCCCAACTAAATTCTTTTAATTTATTAACTTCTTAGAATAAGTTACAGCAATCGATAAAAATCGAAAATGTAAACTTTTGCATATCTTTACGTTTTGGCATACCTTAGAAAAAATGGATATATGTATGTATGTATTAGTGATGTAACGAATGTTGGATTTTTCACATTCGCGAATGCGAATGCGAGTATTCATCTTCAATATTCGCGAATGCGAATGCGAATGTTAAATTTCAAATAAAGCGCGCGCAAAATGTTTGACATTTCTAATGTAAAAAAATATCTACACATTTTTACCACTATAATGTAGCTCAAGATGAACTTGCTAATCTACAAGAAACACGGTACAAATCGAAATTTTTCAAAAATCCTTCAACCAAAGATCAGGTCGTAAAAAATATTTTGGATTTAATTGGAAATGAGGACTTAAGCTTACCTTCATGTTCAAATTCAAAGCGTCCTAAAATTACTAATCAGGTTAAGGAAAACTTTGGCTCCAGTGCCAGTCTTTCAGAAAAATCTGTATCACTAAAATAAACTATGAAAATGATGATGGACTCAAGTGAAAGCGAAAAAGAATTAGAAAATGAAATTCCAAATCCTGTATAAGTTTTAATTAAAAAAAATATTAATGAATATGTATTGGATAAACGTATTGAAAATGAAGAAGACCCACTTCTCTGGTGGAAAGTTAACAGGAATAAATATGGTATTCTTTCTCCTGTAGCCAGAGAATATTTGGTAACTCCACCCACAAGTTTCCCCAGTGAAAGAGTTTTCAGTGGAGCTGGACTTCTTTACACACCTCACCAAGCTGCACGGAGAAAGAGCTTCGGAACTTTTATTTTCAAAATTTAACATTCCTTTACTTCAATTTAATTACTAAGAATTTAAAGTTACAGCGAGTTTAATTATTTTAATAGTCAACTGTGTCAATTTGTATTAGCAAAACTATAATTGTGTAGTTTATATTTCATTATTTTTAATTCATAGAAAAAGAAAATTAGTGAAAAATGTGCAATTGAAACCAAATGTTAACATTATGAATATTAGAACTTTACTTTTGTTTTAAATAGAAATAAATATTTTTTTTGTAAAAAGCTTATTTACAAATAGTCAAGTATTCATTATTTGTTTTTTTAAGTTTATATTTCATTATCATATTTAATTCTTAGAAAATATATAGTGAAAAGGAAAAATAAATAAGTATGATTAAATAAAAATATATAAATCTTATCAGTTGTGTTATCATTTCATATGCAACTATATAATAATTTCCTTTTTGTTTGTTAAATACATTCGCTAAATATTCGCATCTTTTTTGCGAATAGGAATGCGAATGCGAACATCGCAAAATATGCGAATATTCGCGAATGCGAATGCGAACATTCGTTACATCACTAGTATGTATGCGCGTGGATGGATGCCATTTTTGTCCTAATTTTCGGGAGCACGGATCAACCGATTTGAATTATTCCAATAGCATTCGATTTTTAATAATAAGGAGACGTGCTGATTAGTGTTTGGCAAAAGTTGGTCCAGCCGTTACGGAGATACGGAGCAAAGTTCTCGAGAAAACCGAACATCCGATTTAAATAATCAAAAAACTGTATTTGTATTGACGTAATGAAGAATTGATTAAATTTATGCAAAGGCAAGTCCAACCGTTTCGGAGATCCAGAAAACAAAGTTAAAAATCTGATATTTTTGGCAGTAAAGTTCAACCGATGTGATGGGGTATCAAAACTAAAGGAATTTCGAAATTTTAAAAAATTTCAAAAAAATCTGATATTTTTGGCAGTAAAGTTCAACCGACGTGATGGGGTATCAAAACTAAAGGAATTTCTAAATTTTAAAAATTTTCAAAAAAAATAATTTGAAAAAATATCAGTTTTATCAAGAATATTAAAATGAATTTTTTCTATTTTTTATTATTTAGATTTTAAAATACAACCTAGTTTTTCTTTTATGATCTTTTAATTATTTTAAATTAAGATACGGAAAGTTTCAGTAATTTGCCTTAAAGCACGATGACATGCACCACCAGTTTTTTTAACTTAACAGTTACCTTTCTGTCATTTTCTAGGATGGTGTTGGGGTAAAGGCCTATTGAAAGCCTTAGAATTATCCGTAGAATCAGGACTAGATCTAGTGATAGTGGCAGGACCACAAACAATAGCTGAAACTTACACAGTAAGGGTATCTAGAAGAGATATCGCCAAGTTGGACATTTTAGAAAGGAGACAACGCAGCAAAAGCTTGGATAGAAGACACCGAGATAGTTATGAGAGGAGAAGCGGAAAATGGTCACCATTGAAGCCAGTTAATGGTATATATGTTCTTCAATATTCTCAACTCTAAATATTCTATAATGTAGTAAAATGACAGAGGTCAGGGATCAAATATTACATTTTTAGGTATAAGAGAAACTACTTGAAAAAACGTATATAGAAGAATTCAAATATTTAGATTTCAATAATCAATATAAGATATTTATTAGGCGTAAGTGGCATATTGCCTTAACGGAAATTGCATGAAATAATTAAATATTCACTTACATACAAAATATTAACTAAGTGGCATACTGCCTTAACCGAAGTTGCTTTATTTTCATATATGTGTCTGAATAATAATATAATAATCGATTTTATACCAGTTAACTGTGATTGACAAATATATTTGCCATGGAAAAATGGCAGAATTTTGTGTATAGTGCAGTAAACGGAGAGGAAAAAAAGGTATAACCTCTGAATTTTTTACTGTGCTCCGAATTGCATGAAATTTTGGAATTAGGTTCATCTTAACCTCAAGTTCAAAAGTAAAAACAATTCGGGTTCCGCAACCACTCCCCGAGGGTAAGATGAACCTAATTCCTAAATTTCATGCAATTTGGAGCACAGTAAAAAAAATTCAGACCCAAAACGCTCCGTTTACTGCACTAAGTATGGTATACTTATCATGCGTATGAAACAGTGACCATTTGTTATTTAAATTGATTTAAAAAATAATTAAAATCAAATATTATTATCTAAAATAATAGGCTATGACTGCAAAATATTTAGTTTTAAGGGGCATACTATGGGGCATACTTAATAAACAAGAATTAAAATTTAATTATTTAAATAACATTTTCTAATGTTTATTTCGAAAATATTTTTCATCAAAAGTATTCTTACATTCACTTGTATAATATTTCATTGAATTTAATTCGCTTCCAGTTTAATACGTTTTTAAAATAGGCTTATGTTAACAAATAATTAAAACGTAGTATCCAGATTTATCAATTTCGCAAAATAAACGCATATATCCGATATCTTAAATTCGCAGATTACTCTGTAATTGACGAATGTACTCGTCATGAGGTTTTTTCGAACAACACAAAACTGGGCGCACAGTTAACTGGTTTAGGTTTAACAACTTTTAAAATAGTACCTATAACATTTTTTTTAAGTACCCTTTATGAGAACATTAACGAAATTTATTTTATTATCTGTTAATGGCGAAGAAACGGCACAGCTGATCGTCCCGAATGACTAAGCAACGCGTACCCTGCAAGAGCTTCATCAAATGGCCTTTAAAATTTTGAAATCGTTAAAGCCTTTTTCGAGAAAACATCGTCGAAAGGTTAAATTTTTGGCTCGCAAACATATACATACACAAATATTTCTTCCAACTCCAATGGTAAAGAGTTCAAAATGAAAATAAGTTTTTCCTTCAGAAAGTTAATAAAATTAAAAATTAATGAAGGATTCGCCTTGAAGAAACCTTTCCAAAGCCACGTAAAGTCAACTAATGGTCTACAGGATAATCTAATATTCTGATTAATTATTTTACAGAATATTTATAAAAAAATATATTTTATATAATTGTATAACAAAAAAAACTTAAGATCATTTAAGCGAATACTTAATGGTCATTTAAGGTATAAAGGGCCAGGAAACGACGAAAATTGTTAGATTATAAGTATCATGCAGAAGAATTATTACATCAGAGATTATATCGTTATTTTAATTTTGCTCAATTTTTTCCCCATTTAGAATCGTGTTCAGCAGTAAAAAACACTACATTGAAAAACATATGCCGCACACCCAACACAGACAACTTGTTTCATTTTGTGGACCTGTGTTGTTAATAGAACTTCAATATAATAATTGTCTTTTATTTATTAGATATTTTGAATAATACTAACAAATTATATTAAAAATTTGTGTTTTAGGTCTGCAAATGATTGCGTTGATCTAATAACGTATTGTATCAGAAAAGTATAAACTGGTGTATTAATGCTATTATAATTATAAAAACTTTGAATCATTATAATTATAAAATGATAGACTTTTCAATATCTTAATATACTGTTTTTTAAATAAAATTTCAGACAAACAATCCATGAAAATAAATTTTGGTGAATCAGTGATGGCAAATCTATTACAAGCTCAGGATCGAATGTATTCTAAGGACTCGTTCAATTTGGTGAACTTATTGCTAGCTTTGAAGAAGCGCACGGTAAACATCACTATGGAAATATATCTCTCGTTAGACAAATTTCATACATTTTAGAATAATAAAATTAAATAACTGTATATTAGTCTTGGTTAGCAACTGAACTTGAAATCACGTTTAGAGAAATAAGTCTTAAGGCATAAAATCTAGAAACTTAAAGAATCAGTAGATCACTGATGATTGATTGACCTAATGATTGAGTTTTACTAATAATTTATAATTTTAGGCGGTTCAGGAATGTGCAAGTGTTTTACCAGAATCAGAGCAACGTGAACTTCTAAAAGCTTTAGGGCAAGCGTCCAGGTATTCGATGAAAGCGAGTACATCCATGTCCCGTGGGATCAATTCATGCCCCAGTCGACATATGAATATTCGAGAAATATTTCGAAATATAAGTATTAGTTGAATTAATTTTAATTTATTAGGATTGTAAGTATTTATTTTTTCGATTCTTATAATAATTTGATAACAATAATTTTTACTGCAAAAAAATCAATGAATCTTGCTACTTATTTGTTAACATATAGAATATCATC
Organism: Ctenocephalides felis; assembly: GCF_003426905.1. NCBI lineage: Eukaryota > Metazoa > Arthropoda > Insecta > Siphonaptera > Pulicidae > Ctenocephalides > Ctenocephalides felis. Next base: position 6,754,319 of record NW_020539725.1, on the reverse strand, counting down.
CACAATATAAAGTAAAAATAGTTTATTTATTTTATCTTTTATCACAACAATTCGACTTAGTCAATTGTTTTAGAATATAGTCATATTGGGCATAACACATACCTACTTAAAAATAACAAATCAAATTTATATTTGAAGTTTTTTGGAAAAACATTAGTCCCATTTTTTGTCCCAAAAATTACAAAAATATTGAATATCATTGTACTGAATCAGGGTCAATAGATTTATTTAATTATTATTATTATAATTAATTTTTATTATATTTAATTAAATATAATATTTAATATAATAAAATTGATAAGTTTAAATAAGACAAGTTAAAAATAAGTATAAATACCAATTCAATAAACAAACTTTGTCAAACTTTGTTGTAAACGAGTTAGACAAAAAATATGAAGCTTCAAATATTTAATTTTATACACATTTACATCAAAATATACTTGCTATAAAAAGTGATCTTTTCAGAAAACAATATTATAAAATAATTAAATATATAAATTTATTTATATATACACACAATATAAGATTTTTTATAGGATCTGAAATATTAAATAGGAACTAAAATATTTCTTTGTCTCGATTGGACATGTAAACCGTCCTGCATAATATTCTCATAGTAATATGTCCAGCAGGTCTATGCAATAAACAGAACTGTGCAGGTCTGTCATTTTTGGTATGTAATATAAAACTTTACTATCATAATATTTTGGTTTGCATTATTATTTCTGACTAGTTTTATATATCTTATTTTTTTTCAAATTCATCAATATTTAATAATGTGTAACAATTTTTGTCACGATTATTTTTAGATATATCAATTAAAAAAAACTGTTACCCCAAGCCCCTAGTGTCCCTACATAAAATAAATAATCATTAGATGGTTATGGATTTAAATGTATTAAAATCAAAAATTTAATTGAATAATTATTATATTAAATCTCTAATTTTAAACCATTATTTAGTTAAAAGCTTGGCCTTGCAAAAGTTCCAGATTCTATTTTCTTCATGGACAGCTTGATTCAAAGCAGTTGTGATATCGGTTACTACTGAAGAAAAATAGATCTAAAATATAATTTCATGAAAAATAGCCTTTAGGGGCTGCAATATGTTTTTCATTACTATTAGAAAAAATCTAATAATAATATCATAAAAAACACAATGGTTACCTATGTTAAGGAATTGCATCACAATGTTTCATAGAATACCTAAGAACAGTTCAAAAATAATAATGACAAATATTATTATTACTATTTATGTAACGGTATGTTTTTCAAATTCGCAAAATGTTTGAATGTTTTTCCGGGTTATATTAGGTTGTCAAATATCTCCCTTCCGCTTTTTTGCTCTTGGTTTATAATACAAAAAGGCGGAAGGGTGATATTTGACAATCTAATATGTAGGTATTTTAGGCACATTTTGAGTAAAAGAAATTAATTAATATGTATGACCTGTGATATGGCTGAATATTTTATATACAATGCTTAGTATAATGATTAATGCTGTAACTTGTTGTGCAAAAAACGTACTTTGATTCCCCTTAGGATTTAACATGATGTCGTAAAGACTTTGAAATATAGAGAAAAAGTAGTGCGTGAGAATGAAATCGACGTGAATTATATTGTGATGAGAATATAAAATAGGAAAGCTTTCGCAACAATATATTCTGAAGAGAACAGCCAAGTACTTTAACCATGGGATATAATAAAAAGTAATATTCTCCAAATATTAGTCAAATTCAAAAATATTCTCAATATTAGTCAAAAAATGTGACTCATATAACTGTAATATGAAGTATACGAGTTTCGATGTATTATTTTACACCAATCAAGCACAATTTTATCATGTCAAGAATAATCCCATTCTCTTCTATCTATCCCCACAATAAGTGTAAAGTCGCCTAAATTACGATTTATAGCCAAGCCGGATTAGCTGCGTCATCCACGGTTGCCAAAACTTCGCCACTTGTTCCAGTTTCTGAAGGATTTAGTGTTTTTTATATAGTTCACCACGATTGTCCACTTTAAATGAATATTTATATCATTTGCAGAACATTTGTTTTGCAGCTTAGATGTTTTTTTTCTGGAGAGAACTGATCACTTAGCAGAACTAACATAACTTAGTATGAGAGTATCGAGGTTAAATGTTTTCAAAGTTATACTTTTAAAACAGTTCACAAACTCACAAACAGAACATGCATGAATACATATCAAATATCCTATGTGATTAGAACTTAATAATTTTCAATTCTCCAAAAAATGTATGTATAATATTATATATAAAAATGAATCGCAAAATATGTAAGCGCATAACTCAACAACGCCTGGACCAATTCGGCCTATTTTTTTTGAAGTCCAAGAATGGTTCTTACGACAAGAAAAAATCGAATAATTGCCGAAAAAACCCTTAAAACAGCCCTTTTCTTTTTCACATACTTATTTTCATAATTTTGCCATCGGATACGGAATATTTACTCAACGTTCACGTTTTGGGTCTGAATTTTTTTACTGTGCTCCAATTCGTATGAAATTTTGAAATCTTTCTTCTTGTAAAGATTTATCTTACTTCCAAGTTTAAGAGGGAAAATAATTTAGACTCCTTTGCCATTTTCCAGTAAGTGGTGTAATTTCATTTTTTTTTTCAAATAACGTCGGAGATCGAGAAGAGAACTAGTTGTAAGAAAAAAATGTTTTTTAATGTTTTTCAAAAAAGCAAATACCCATCATTTTATTTAAAGCAGTTGTACATTTAAGATCCATATGGATGGATGTATATACATTTCGGTAAAAACTGTAGTGTAAAAAAACCTAATAATTTTTAACTAACTGGTAAATATAAATATAGTTTATTAAAAAAAAAATTAGAACTTTTGAGTTGTAAAAATAAGTACAGGACAACGTGTGTCGGGTCATCTAGTTAATGATAATATTGAACACTTATCGTTTCACTATTTGAGTAATTTTTTGTTCGTATTTAATTTACTGTCGGTAATCAGGATCAGACTATCCAAATGAGATTTGCCAATAAAAAGTAGCAGAAAAGTGCAAAATTTTGTCCCGTTTTCACAAAAAATCCTGAATAAATTTTGAAAACCTAAAAACCATTCCACAGATATCAAAGAATCTGATTAGTTTTCGGTAGAGATACCGTTTCTTGATAATTAATTATTAAACATTTTAAAGATTTTGATGAAATTTTATATCATGATAGAGTTCACGGCCTTGAAAAAGATTCTAAACTAGCTGTAAGTGGAATTCTCTCTTAAGGCAATTAGGGCATCGTGCCTTAAGGCAAATTGCTGGAACTTCCCGTACCAAAAATTATTATTTTTTTTAAAAACGATTAACATTTTTGAAAAAAAATTACTTCAAAAAAATAAGATTTTTGAGAAACTATAAATTGGACAAAAAATTACTTTTTTTTGAAAAAAAATAATTTTTTTTTAAAAAAAATTTTTTAAAAAAAAAAATTTTAAAAAAAAATTTTTTTTGAAAAAAAAATTGTTTTCTTTATTTTGACATATTTTGGAAGATCTGAACTTGTTTTTCAAAGCAATCGTACTACTTTAACTGCATAGAGACAAAATATAAAGCGCGTAAGCGCGGCGTCGCTGTCTAACGGGTAAACATTGGTACGGAACCCATAGGAAAATAAACAAAATTTATACTTTTTGTTAAAATCTCTATAAAATATCTGAAAATTTGATGTGCATATGTCTAATGATCATTTTTGACCGCCAAATGGCCTTTTTTTTTACTTTTTCGTTAGATCTCCGAAACCGCTAGACCTGCCTTTATGAAAATTTGATCAGTTCTTTATCTTGTCAATACAAGTAAAATGTTTTTTGAATTATTAAAATCGGACGCTCCGTTCTCTTAAAAACTGAGTCACCGTTTTCGGCACTTTTTGCCCCGTATCTCCGGAACGGCTGGACCTGCCTTTGCCAAAAACTAATCAGCACGTCTCCTTATCAATACGAATCGAATGTTTTTTGAATTATTCAAATCGGTTGATTCGTGTTCCCGAAATCGTCGACGAAAATTTGTATCCGCACATACATACACACACGCACACACACACACACACACACACACACACATACATCCATTTTTTCTAAGGTATGCCAAAATGTTCAGAAACCTCTGAAACGTAAAGATATATAAAAATTTTCATTTTCGATTTTTTTGCGATTACTATAACTTACCCTACGGGAAGTTAAATATTATAGTTTTACGAAAAGTGGTTTGTTTGTAAAAATTTATCAAAGTTTGAAATAATGATCGTTTTGTCGTCATAATTTTAAAAATAGCTAAACCTATATTATTACTGATTAAGTTCATTATTTACTGAAAGTTTGTGCAACTTGTAATAAGACAAAATGCCACTGACCCCGAGCTGGTTTTAGTTGTTCTTTAAAATATTAGAATCTGAAGTATCTTAAAATTTTATAATAAATCCGGTGATGTCATAGTTAAACAAAATGTTAATTGAGTTGCTTGAATATATTATATAGTAGCAAATTATCATGCATTGATATTTTTTTCTTCAAATTATTATATATAGTATATAAATATAGTAAATAAACTCCTGTGAAACGCACAGCAAATACATAGCATTTTGACAGTTTTTACTACCAGGAAAGGAGTGTTACATAGTGTTGCTATAACAACAGGTATTGAAAATAATACAAATGATAAACATTGTACACAAAGGTTGGTAAGATTTACTTCGATATTAGGTTATACAGTAGAACTCCAATTATCCGAACTCCAATCATCCGAACTCCAATCATCCGAACTCCAATTATCCGAACTCCAATTATCCGAACTCCAATTATCCGAACTCCAATTATCCGAACTCCGACTATTCGAATCGCCGATTATCCGAATCACTTTCAGAAAAAAAATTGTCCAAAAAAGTCTAAGTGCGCTATTATTCTTCCACCAGCAAAGCCAGTGTAGGCACATTGTTTGTTTTGATTTGACGGAGATGTTTACAAAACAATGATTTTTATTTCTAAACTTGTACTTTTTTTTTTTTAACTCGTATAAGTACATTTTATTTATATTTAAAACATGTGAAAATGTCATGTTTCTTTCATTTAATTCAATAAAAAATAGTGCAATATCAAAACGTAACTTTTTTCCTTTCCAATGGCAATTTTTTTAAAAAATATCCGAATATTTGTTTATCCGAATATTTGATTATCCGAATCGGTCCCGGTCCCCGGAGATCGGAGTTCTACTGTAGTATGATATAATAAATATAAGTTCGATTTTATGTGAAGCTGATTTTCAGGTAAAAATTGAAATATTATTTGTCTTAACATATTTAGTTATACATAATATGGTTTATTCCACAAAAGATTTTCCTGCGAGTCACCTATTTGAGAAGGTTTATTTAACAAATTTCAATAGTTAAGTGATATTCCAGCTCAATGTTCATGAATGAATATTGAGTTTTGCGCAAGCTCACATACTCGTATTATGTATTTGTATCCCTTCCACTTCTCGATGCTGACTCTATCGCCCCCTGGACCCATTTCCTATCAGACACTGATCGCTATTCGACCGAATAACACCGAACACCGAATGCCGAATACTATGTTATACAGTGTACTAGGATAGTCTGAGTACTGGTGGAGAAAATCCAAGTGCCAACTTCAAATTCGAAGATAAAATTTATAAAACGCTTTTAATATATTTTAAAAATATTTTATCAGAAATTAATGTAGTAAGTTAAAAATATATACTTCACTCTAAACACTACAAAAAACGGTCTAGCACAATGATATTGTTATAATTTTTTTTACCAAATCGCGTATATATAATTATATAGACAGGTCCTAACCTGTCCAAAATGAAAGTACCGGAATACCGGTATGGAAAGTTCCGGCTCACCATTACTCTACTATAAAAATTTAGGAATAGATCATACCAAAATTTAAATTTTTTATCATCAATATAAATAGGTTTAAATAGAAAAATATTGACAAACACATTAATCTGTTGTTTTGTAAATTTTGCCTGAAAATTTAAACATATTGGAACACAATTTATTTGGATAAAATGCGAAAAACTGTAAATATAAAATGAAATAGATATTTTACAATACATGTGTTCCCAAATAACTATGACAGTTTTTGCAAAACTATGTAGATACGCGTTTATATAGACTGGGCCTATCCTGTCGAAAATGAAAGTAATTTGATAATTAAATTATCAAATTATTTTCTTATTATTCGAGATATAAAAAATACATATTCGAGCGAAATAACTATAAAACTTTTGCTACTGGCTCTCCAACTAAACGTAGCCGTGGGAGCGTAGAGAATCGATGCTGGCTGGAAGCTGCTACGAGACCGTGTAGCATCCGGGGTGAAAATGTAATGGCGCAGTGACTTTGTAGGTGCGTGCATTTGTATTTTGTGACGTAATTTATACGCTAGACGATAGAAACGTTTCAGTAGATTATATGAATTATTATCATATTACTTCAAATAAGTCATTATTTTTACTCACAATTCAATATAAAACTAGTTGGTATTGGTATTTTGCCTTGAGGCAAGTTACATGAACTTCGATATGTGTAAATAATCGACTTAATCAATCAAAAATAAATTAATTTATTGTTGATTGAAAGTATTCTGAGTGTACCTATTACACATAATTGAAAACGAATGAACACGTTAACTCGGAGTATTTTCTAAAAGCAAATTTTCAAAAATCAACAATTTTTATAATTGAACCAGTTTCCGCAGGGCTTTAATGGTTTAGTATGTTGATTAAGACCAAGTACTCTATCGTTATACCAAGTAAACCGTCTTAATTTAATTTTAACAAACGTCAAAATTACTACTCATTTTCTCAAACTTTAATGAATTTTTAAAATTAAACTACTTGTAGTAAGGCCGTAATATTTCAGTAAGTTCTATAAGACCATGATATTAATCGCCAAAAAAAGTTCTATGAAAATCGGCTTAAATTTTCTTTTCAACAGTTAATTACAAGAAAACGGCTCGGCAGATTTTTACCTAAAACTAATCAGTATCATTCCCAACTAATATCTTTCTATCAGTTTTTGATTTTTTAAAATCGATTAGGTAGTATGATCTTAACTGTGTGAAAAACTTTGTTACGTTTTCGAAATGACAAAGAAACGGCTTGCCAGATCTTCGCACAAAACCAACAAACGATAGTCTTCGTTGAGATACATAAAATGGCTTTTAAATTTTTGAAATCGGTCCAGTAGTTTTTGAGAAAACGTCGATTTACGGCAAAAAATCTGTTCAGATACACATACACATACACACACACATACACACACACATACTTTTTCCAAATTTGGTATCATTTGATTCAGAATGGCTTGAAACGTCGAGAAAACATAAAATTAGCGAATCGGATTTTTTGATGAAAACATAAACTTCTCCTTCGGGAAGTTAATAAAACTTTTTTGCGAAAACTTGTGCAACTAGGTAAAGCGAGGCTTAAAGGTCTACGGGTAAAAAGGTACACTAGCAATATATCAAAAGCAAGTAAGTTAGGAATTTGTTTATAACAATAGTTGAAAGTAAAGGGCAAAATAAGTGAAAACAGATATAGCCTTAAATCAATAGGTAGTGTAAAAAAACAACTAAAACTTTACCCTGGCAAAAGCATAAACAATAAATAGTAAATATAAAAGTCAATCAAGTTGAAAAAAGCAATTTTGCTCTGCGGATACATGTTTCTGACAAAAAACTGGATCAATGTTATGTACAGTGTTATCTTTTTTAAAAATGTCCCATAAAATTTATATTTGGCATTGGTTGAATAATGTAGTAATTTCGTAAAATCCCTTTAAATTGTGTCTTTTCATCAAGTGAAACTAAAATTGGACCTTCTGCCTCGTAATAAATAAAATTGTTCTGATTTATCTAGCATTTTATTCAATTTTATACTTTTCAATTTTTAACTTTTATATTCTTTTTAATACGAAACGTTGTTCTTGATTTTAATAAGCCTAGTTTCAATAATAAATTAAAGCTGAATTTTTTTTCACTTCTGCTTTTGCAGATTTTTGTTAAATTCCTTTTAACCGTAGAATAAAAATGGTAACTACTAATTACTAATACTAACACAAAATATATATTGTCTAAAAATTCGTAGAAATAATATATTGATTTATACGATATAAGGAAATTAATGAGGTGAGTTAGATTAAGCTCATACTTTAATGTAAGTAAATTTTCTTATGTTTAAAAAAATAATAGGTGTCTAATGAATATTACTAAAATCAAATAAATAAAAGCTTAAATATAAAAAATTCAGATTTTTTTATTAAAAAAATTGATTTCATTTAGAAAAACTCGATTTTGTATGACGATTATAATTAATCTAATTAATTACTAGGGTTTTAATAATGCTAAGCAATTCGTAAAATAGGAGATAATATCCATGACCAATATATCACTCAAATAATATTTATAACTATTTTTTTCAAATTGTCTTTTTCATACAGAAACGATAAATATCCGTATAAGGTCATATCACATTAAAATTTAATCTATAGTGTTTTCATTCTAGAATAAAGCACGAAGTTATGATATATAAATTACATTCTCATAGCTGATCTATTTCATCATACATAAATTTACATTTTAACTATCTCATTACCTAAAATATAAACAAAACGCTATAACTTGTAATTTATTACAAAAAAAATATTAAAGCGCCATTGAATACGATTAGTATTGAAACCATTTATTTAACAGGAATGACTAGATAATACAGTAAAAAATTAAATTATAAAAGCTTCATATTTAAGTCGTATTTACACATACAAAGTGGCCATCTATCTGCGCCCGCCGGTCGGGTGGGATATGGGCAACGAGCTTTGAAGCTACGAAAGCCTTGGCAGTCAGTGTGACAACTGCTACGAAAAGCTCACCACGATGTAAAAGCTTGTTTTGACAAAATCACACACACACGAATACATTTGCGCGTGTACTGAAAGTGTGCCTATTGGATTTAAGTGGATAAATTACACGCACTTAATACACTAGATTGACACAGATCCCATATTGAATCAAGTCTAATGTTTAATTAAATTTTAAAGTATTTAAGTGAGTGCCAAATGTGTGAAATTTAGATAAAAATCATCATTTGAAAAGTTGACTTTATAAATTGTTGATAATTTATTATAATTATATCAAAGTGAATCTTTTATATGTGTTATATAATGTGAAGAAAGGTGTTTTAGGTATCCGTAATATAGAGTCGGGAGGCCATGTGGATAAAATGACATGTCAATATCAAGGTGTGGTTCACTATATACAGACTTGATAAATGTTTGAATAGTTAATTGATAAGTAACATTAATGAAGTAGGTTTAGCCTAAATGTTAAATAGTGATAAAAATATACGATAACATATCACAACATTTCGTACTAAATAATTTGATAAAATTAGTAAAATTTAGATATAAAGTAAAATCTGAAATAGGTAATGTAGATTTTCACGTATTTCTTAATTAAACTGATTAATTTAAAGTTGACTAACAAGATAATTTGTAGAATCAAATCTAAATTTTATTTTCAACATAATCACTTAAGATGATTAATCATTAAGGATACCCTTAGGAATGCATATACAGATGCAAATATGGCAAAAAATTATATTTCGGGCAAATGTAGGGCGGGACACAAAGATCCAATTTGAATTTGAGTGATTATATTATGAAAATTATATTGTAAAATTTTTTTATTTTAATTAATTTACTTTTTTATTTGCTATGTTTTATTTTTTACACCTTTGCCAGAGTAAAGGTTCAGTTGATCCCTTTTACCGCAACCAGTTGTAAGCTTTCATAAAGATAATTTGTAAAGACTGTTGAATCTAATTTAAAATTAACAATACATCTTACAAAACAATTAAATATCGTATATTTACATTAAGGCCTCGTAAACTAAACAATAGTGATCACAATCAAAACAACATTGCCATTTTTCTTCTGATAGCAACAACGTAAGAATCAAGGCTATACTTTCGAATATCGTTATTAAAATATTTCTAGATTTAATGGTTCTTGAAATATTGGTGTTGCAACTTTTTACCAGCAGATCTGTAAGCCCCGCTTTGTCCTAAAGCATTTTGTGCCTTAGCCTTTCGTCAATAATTTACTTCAAATCTATTACATGAAATTATTAATAAAATTAGGATACTCCTGTGAATGCTAATATAAAATTTGACAACCATTATAATTAGAACTTGGACAAATATCTGGTATTTTATATCATAGCATTTGTCAATAATTTATATCAAATCATGAAATCAACCACATAAGATTACTAATATTATTAAGATAACTTTGTAATCTCGTTTGTACAATATCATAATTAGAATTCAAACAATTATCAGGTGTTTTGTGTCAATGATTTGTATGATTCACGAAATCAATCACATAACAATTTTAATAATGTTAGGATACTATTATCTAACCTATTAGATACGATCTGATGCACTTGCTCTGATAATATGATCTGATAACTTGATCTGATGCACTTGCCCTGGATGCTAAATCGGGTATTCAAATCCAAATTCAAAATAACGCTTTATCATTATTATAATTTGAATAGACAATGTCAATTATATTATATTATATTATATTATATTATATTATATTATATTATATTATATTATATTATATTATATTTCAATTTTCATTTCACTAAGAATCATCAAATTGTCACAAAAGTTTTAAGTTTTGTAGTCATCATTTCAATTTATTAATGCAATACATAAATATTTTGCAAACAAACATGATAATGCTCTATAGAAATCGAAGTTCGTTATGAAATCTGCTGAAAAACTATTGATAACTATTAATCAATTGATCTAAAACATTGGCAAAGGTGTAAACTATAAAAATATTGAATATAAAAGGAGAATACGTTCAAAAAACAATTGTATAAGAGATAAATTAAATAAATAGTTATTTATGGAAAAAAATTTGAAAATTTAAAAGAAAATTTTTTAGGTATAACTTAGGGACAAATGAATTAAAAGTGAAAATTCGTGTCATTTTTTATTGAAAATTCGACGCTCTGCAAAGTTTTTGAAAATTTTTTCGTGCTATTTCCATACAAAACTTTGATTGAATTGCGCACTATCTAAAACTTAATATTAAGAGCTAAAACTTTCAGAGAATTGTTTTTTATCAATTTGGAACCATTTGAGCCCTTGGGAGCAAGGAAGTTCGAAAATGTCCATATTAAAAACCACCCTAATATATACATATTATACATACCTATAACATTTTTATAGTACTATCAAATCTAACATATTAGATGTACTGGTTGAAGATACCAAATTACATGAAATAAAGTAAATGCATATTGAAACCGATTCTAGAAATTTCCATGCTTTTACAAAATATGCTTTGAATGCCGCAATTTTAATATAATGGTTTCTCAACATTCCCGCAAACTATGTAGTGCTCAAATATTTCTTCAAGTAAAAGATAACTTTGCCTTTCAAATAAAGATAAAAAGGGCAACAGCCTACCCTTGTCTTTCGTAAATGGTAACATGATTCCAAATGGCTTTTACGATGGTTATAAGTACACATTTTTGTGGGGGTTGTCGATGTTTCAATATACTATTCCCAAAACAAAGAAATATCTACATTTCAAATTCCAAATATTATATCAGCTAATGCAAGAAACGCTAGAACGGAAAAAAATTTTTTTTTCGATACAGCAGTTAACTTAATATTTATAACTTTTCAAAAGTTTTTTTGTTTATATAAGTATTTATATAAGTATCTGAAATTTTTAACAAATGAACAGCTCCAATTGAATAAAATCATCTGCCATCAAAAAGATAATTTTAATGTCCATAAAAAAGTTGCTTAAATTACTTTTAAGCTTTCTTTTTCAAATAATCTTTCTTAATTTTTTTAAATTAAATTTTAATAAACACAACCAGTTAATTTCATATTATATCATTTAGTAAAATTGTGTATTATTTGTTTGAACAATATGAAAAAATAACAAATTAATTATAATGTAGAACATAATACATAAACATTTTAGTTTGGTGAATAATTTGTTCAAAAATATTTGTTATTCTTCTATAAGTATATAACCTATAATAGTTTTTACATATAAAATGAGTGACAAAAATACAAATGTTTGAAAGTGAAACTAAAAATATTACCTACATTTTATGCATCACTTTGATAATTTTAGAGGCTCTATTATGATATTATGATATTAACAAATACTTTTAAAGATATAAATATATTTTATTATATTAGTAATACACAAAAAACGAGCATTATTTTTCTGTAAATTCATGTTCAAATGCTGCAGAAAATAAGAGATGAATTTAATAAATTTAGATTCAATAAAATAAATGTAAGCATAGTTCAAAACAAATATAGACTTTTTAACTAGACACAAACTTGAATAAAATACTGTAGATTTTTCATTGATTGGATTCGCAACTATAGTGGTGTATGGCATTATGCCTTAAGGCAATTTGCTGGAACTTCCCGTATCATAATGAAATTAGAAGAATAAAATTTAGTAAAAGAATATTTTTTGGAGATTAAAAAAAATTAAAATAAAATTTCTTTCCCCTAAAGCAATCATTTCGTCAATATAAGCAGGTTTAAATCATTCAAAGCGGGTGCTTAGTTGTCTCAAAATTGCTATTTTTTGCATATTTAGCTCCGTATCTCCGAAACGGCTAAACCTGCCTTAGCCAAAATCTAATCACCACTTCTACCCATCATTAAGACTTGAATATTTTTTGGACCATTCAAATCGGATTCTCCGTTCTCTTAAAGACACGATTTCTATTTTCTGCACTCTTTGCTCCATATCTCCGAAACGACTGGACCCGCCTTTGCAAAAAACTAATCAGCAGGTCTCGTTATTAGGAGTCAAATATTTTTTGAACCAATCAAATTGGTTGATCCGTGCGCCCGAAAACGTGAACGAAAAGTTGTATCCATACATGCATACACACACATTCAATTTATCTATGGTATGTCAAAATGTTCAGAAACCTTCAAAACGTGAAGATATGCAAAAATTTTCAATTACGTTTTTTTGATGATTACAATAACCTTCCCTACGGGAAGTTAAAACTAGTAAATAAGAACGTTAATTGATAAATCATTCTTTCTCCTGGAGACAATGTTTTTGTATTGTATTTTGTTTTATAATACGTAGTACACAAATATAAGTGTCTTTTATCCTTTCTTTGAAACAAGTCTCAATTCATTTTTTTCTCACAGGTAATAAATCAATAAAGTGATAAACCATGATCCGATTCAAACTTGAAGCCCCTTAGAAATCAAAACATGGAATCGCCTAACATTCCACCCAAGATGATTACTATGCTATTCTCAGTAGCACTAATGCTCTTTGTGGGCGAGAGTTTTGCTCAATCATCTACACCGCTACCAGAAGGTACGACATCCATTGCACCGATCCTAATTCCTGGACCAGTTTTGGATCAAAACCAAATCAACTTCACCTCCGAAGAAATAGAACCACCGAGAGCTCTGCCACTGAGCCCCGAGATCGCGCTGGCGCTGACCTCACCTGAAGGCAAATCCAATGCGACTCTCAAATACGGAAATAGCACCGGAAACGCCTCGCATACGAACGGAACCGGATATTTCCTGGATAATGATGAAGCTGACAACAGTGAGTAGTTATTTTTACAGTAGCTTTATGATGAGAAAATTGGAAAAGTAATTGGGCTAAATAATATTTTTCGTCTTCTCAAAATTTTTAACCACGCTCTTCTGACACATAATAATTATGATCAAACACATAGGGTAGGGCGGGGCTAGTTGAGCATAGGGGCAAGTTGAGCAATCGAAATATCTCGAAAACTATTCACCGCCCGTTTAGGCATTATATGGCGGAAAGATAGAGGTTTGGGAGAAATAAACATCCCGCGATCGCTAGTGGCCGCTGGACAAATGAGTGAGGCTCACGGCCGTTTTGTTTATTTTGAGACCATAAAGTAAAAACGTAATTCATCACGAGTTTTCGTCTGGTTTAGTCAAATGTTATTTATTTTTTATCAGGTAAACGGCATTCTTCCATATATTTATAGCATATTGCACAGAGATTCTAGGTATAATTTTCACGGTTTTTTTATAAACTCACTTTTATTGTGAAATTCCGAGTTGGGGTTAGTTGAGCATAGTGGCTAAACCTGTTCTGTCACTATGACAGTTACCATTAACTTCCAGAAATTAATTATTATTTTTAAGATTTAAGCTAACTCTAAGAGTAATAATATAAAGAAATAATGATTTTAAACAAAATTACTAAATATAATGGTAAAATAATTCCTCAAATACGATATTGTTTCGTTAATTCTACTTTTCGTTAGTTATTCAAAGCAAATTATTATAAGTTTTGTTTTCTCTGTCAATAAAGACTATAAATATAGAACTGGTTATTAAAAACTTATTTTATTTCATCACTAATCGACATTGAACCTATGATTTCATTATACTTTCTTAGTGCTCAACTTGCCCCACCTATGGGGTACATTAAGCATACTTGACTTTTTGCATTTAAACAGCTGTAGCTTTGAAATTTTACATATTACCAAAAAATAGTATTGACACTTTTGTTAAGCTATAAACAACAAATCCATTGAGCCGTATAGCAATTTATTGAGACTTTTCATTGAGGAGCTACATCCGTTTAAGTAAAAATTTGCTCAACTAGCCCCGCCCTATCCTAGGGCCGATTCTGCCGTAAAATAGACCAATGTTATGGCAAAGCTATGTTACGTAGCTTTTTTCATGAAATCTTATATATAAAAATGAATCGCAAAATGTGTTGGTAAGCGCATAACTCAACAACGCCTCGACCAATTGGGCCAATTCTTTTTTTAAAATGTTCGTTGTAGTCCAAGGATGGTTCTTACGGCGAGAAAGAATCGAATAATTGCCGGCGAAAACCTTAAAAACAGCCTTTTTCTTTTTCTTATACAAACGTTTTCTAACTAAAACGTAAAATCAATTTGAGCGCTATTGCTATTATATAAAGTTCATATTAAATTACAATCACTCACAGTATACTCCTTCCAAACGATGCGGATTTTGATAAATCTTTCTGAAGTTAGTTAAGGAGATGTTTTAGGATGTATGTGATTATAAAGTACTGGGATGTATGTGCAATATTGTAGAAATAAATGAAAAAAATTGTAAAAAAAGGCCATGTCATAGTTAGCATTGAAAACAAATGAAAACTATCATCTGCCAAAAATTTCAATTTGCCTATGAACCTAGATAATATTAGAATATGTATAATAAATTTATGATTATGAATAAGAAAAATGAAATATCTACATTATTATTGCCAAAAAGCAGATGAGATCTGCCAGAAATTGAAGTAATATAAAATACAGTATATGTTTATGTATGGCAGATTGAATGATACACATATGAACAGGATATGACAAATTAATTAACTTAAAATATAAAATTAAGTATTAATCAGGGCCGGTCCTACCTTTAATGCGATGCATGCGAAAAATAAGAACGCACGCATTAGGGGGCGTCAATATAAGATTCAGATATTGAATTTTCAATATAGTTTTTTTTTCAATATATAATTTCTATCCATGTTTTACTAATCTTTACACAATATTTTTAAAATTCGTAAAAATTTCACTTTATAACAACAAATGAGAAAGTAAAGAATAATACATACATTTCGGCCCACACGATATCGATTAGAAGAAGTTTAAGATGCAATTTTGGATATCTTATAATAAAAAATTAATTAATTTAATCCAACATGAAGTACCAGTGTTATGTTATGATTATGGTTATGTTATACCGTTTAAAGGACTTCAATTTCCAATATAGTGTGGGAATTGAGACTCATCATTTTATTTAAAGCAGTTCTACATTTAACATCGCTCATATTATACATGTATATGCATTTTGGCGTAAAGAGTAATTTAAAAAACAATAATTATTATTTTTAGGAAAACGGTAAATATTAGTATATTATATTAAAAAGTTGTAGACATGGGTACAGGACAACGTCTGTCGGGTCATCTAGTATGATAATAAAAACTATCAAAATGCTATGTGGTTTCTGTGAAGTTTAGACGTTTCAGATAGAAAACTTAACCTGGAAAATGCACAAACTAGGATTTATACAAAAACCGACATTTCAGAAATCCGGTTCTCAAATTGTAAATTTCCCAGAAAACCGGTTTTAGCCGGTTTTTGAATTTTATATAAAAGATCAATTTTTGCTCGAATATTATGTAATAACAAAAACATTATCGGCGAATTTAGTGTGTTTTAAAGCAGTTTTTGACTGAATTTATTTATTGTTCAATTTTATAAATATTGAACAAATTTATTATAATTTTAATTAGTAGAACAAGGAAATAATAGTTGATCTGGATTAAATAACTTTGAAAATGTTTATTCGTTATTCATTCATCAATTTCATATACAATTCTTTTTATGATATGTACTGAAAGAAAAGAGTTCAAATAAATAAAAATAATACATTATTTCATGAAAAACTTTTAACTTTGAATTTTTAATTAAATAAAAAAATGGATACATATATATTGATACATCATCAACAATTAAACAAAACCCCGAGTTTGTTCTATTTTAAACAATTTTAATTAATTAATTTCAAATATTTAATTATTTTCTGGTTTAATGAAATGCGAGTGCTAACAGCTAAGTACGTATATCGATTTGTTATTTAGAAGTGTCCTTTATTTACTCACAAAATTTTCCTAAGTAGAAAGTACTCTCTTACTTTCATCCGAACAAGGCTTGATCGTTTTTACAGCGTGATATAATAATTCTGAAAATTTTGTTATTTTACTTGTGACTTCTAGGGCTAAAAACTCTTTTTTTTAAGTTTGAATAGAGCAATTCACTCCTTCAATAAGAAGTCACATCGATCTAAAGCAATATATACATTAGACAAAATATAACAAAGAACTTTTCTAGAAACTATAACAGACTGATATGATTCCAAATTTTTTATTCGAATCGATATGATTCCAAGTATCAAAACGCTTACTTTCATCTAGTATATTTGTCATTTTTCATTTATACAGTAAAAACCGATTATTCCGCTAAAAACCGGTTTTCGAATTTCATAATTTCCGCCGAAAAACCGGTTTTAGAAAACCGACGAACCTCAAACGCGGAATCTTATTATAAATGAATCATTGGGATGCGGTATGATTAAATATACATAAAGTTAGATACGACTGATCGCACAACGAATACATAGAACGAATTTCATACAATTTTATATGAAAAACGCTACGAAACATAGTCTTGCCATAACTTTAGTCTATTTGACGGCAGAATCAGGCCCATATTTTAATGTTATTTAATGTTAAGCTCGTTCTACTACATCTGCTCCTAGTTAATAATACATAAAGTAGGCTAATACTTTGTGATAGAATGATTTGATGGTAAAGAGGCTAATAGTAAATCATTGATTCAGTACGCATATATTCATCTTTTCATTTGTCTTACAATCATGAAAGTAGTAATTGTTTCTCGTCTATATAAGAAAAGTAGAGAATTTTTCATTGCGTGTGAATTATTTTCATGTTCGAAATTGGAAGCAAAAGGTTACAGCGAAGAAAGACAATTTTTTCTGGATTTCTGGAACGAAGTTGTGGACTATATCAGTTTTAGAAAAATCTATTGTACTTGCTGTGTGCTGCTCAAAATGCTATATGCTTAATAATACACATTTGAGATAGAGGGACCGATTCTGCCGCATAACAGAAAAATGTTACAGCAAAGCCATATTACGCTCCATACATTATACTAATAAATCATACTGAACACTGTCAAAATGTCATGTATTTGCTGTTCATTCAGGAGTTTTACTCATAAACTGTAACGTCACTCGTATGTTACAGAGCTGTATCAGAAACACACTCTTATCTAACATCGTTTTTTTGACATTTGTGCGGCTGTTAGGTTATGTTTTGTATCAGAAAATCTGAGAAATTCGCCTCACTGCACACCAACCGCATGGCTTTCGTCAATATTGGTATGGAAAGTTCTTCATAACATGACCTTGTCATAACATTTTTCTGTTATGCGGCAGAATCGTTCCAAGAATTTCTAATCAATAAAACGAGCATTGAAAACTAAAGAAAACCGTTATGATTAAGCAAGATGTCCACATGTCGAACGTCTCAATAATATAGGAGCCAATTCTCGTAGTCTAGTCACGAACTGCCAAAAAGATAGATTTCTGCTGTTTGACTGAACGTTTTACACATAAAATCTAACCTCCAAAATGTGCAGACGTCAGAATATTAACTTGAATTGTACTTCACGTATGTGTTATCAAATGAGAACATAAAGTCGAACTTATAATAAAATTGTTATTTGAGTGCCTTTTGAAGATTTAGAAGTAAATTTAGAGTAAAAATAGCAGACAAAAAAGGACTTTGACAGCTTATGCCATACGACTATGGACCCGTGACATAACATTTTTATTTTATCTGAGATTTGCTCCATATCTGTTCGATTTTCTCATCAATTTTACGGTAAGTTACGGGTCTTACGGTTTTTGGAATCGGATATTCTGAAAAGTGAGAACGAAATGAAAATTTTGGCGCTAAAATCCAATCCAGTGGCTTCGTCTAAAATTTGGTTATTCAGATCAGGGTTACGGTATACTGCCACGAGTATACTATATGGTGAAAGCCTCATAATATAAAGCATTTCAAATTCCTTATAAATGAAAATAAATAAAGTTCAGCATACAATTTTAACCCTTATTTTACTATATCAAAATAAATTGTATGCTTTCTGATTGCGTATTTATTTTCAGGTTTCACAGATATCCAGACGCTATTCTTGGCGAGTTTTGCTACGTTGATGCCTTTGCTGCTTATTGTAATGATAATTTTTCTAATAAGGTATTTTACAAATTCAACATTTTATATATTTGTGGACAAGTAAGAAAATTAGTTACAAAAAATAGGTTCAAGAAGGTTTTAATTTATATTAAAAATGATAAAAGTAACGATCTTCATCTCATTGGCTCTCTCGATGCAAATTTCCAATCTACATCATAAATATTGTATGATTTCTAATTTATAAATATATCGTAAAATAGCAGTAAAATGTTTTCTGGACATTTTGGCGACTTTCAGTCAGCCGGAAAAGTTGGCTCAATGCCCGTCAGTCAGAGCGACGACATATTATTCCATCAACGAATATTTGAAAATAGTTATAATTTTTGATTGCCATGATATACTAAGTAGCCTAAATTAGTCACCACTTAAAAATATTAATATAATTAGTTATTAAGATTATAATTATTAAAACATATAGCAATCATAACTTCATCTATACATATTTCATAATAGCTAAAATTGCGTTTGCATATTTGAAATAATAATTGATGGTGTATTGTATCACGTATGGCATCATCCTTCAGAAAATTACTGAAATGATTATAGGCATATGTTTTTGATTATTCTAAAGAAATTTTTAATTTACTTAGTATTAACTTAGTAATTATAATTTTATTGCATAAATGAAATCATCAAATTATTTTTTGTAATAATACTAAAAGATTTAAAAAACATCGTTGTATCAATTTCCTAGTCTAAATGATTTAGGCTAAATAGTACGGAACATCAAATTATAGAAAAATAAAACAAATTTATAGTATTTATCTACAAATATTAAATAACTTCTGATAGTATGATCTCAGAAACAACACGATGAATTTGAAATAATTTTATATTGATAACCAACAATGACCAAATAATATGGCAAATTATATGTATCTTGATAAAATATTTAACATTGTACAAAAATGTTGGCGCTAAATCCGATCCAATGATTTTGTCTATACATATTGTTTTTTTTTTTATTTTCATATTATATAACAATCAGAGTTATTTACATACCCTGTGAGTTATATGGTTAAATTATACATAATGTTGTATCTGTATTTCAAAAACTTTTTGATTTATTGATTTTTACAAGCCGATTACTACATAGATATAATCCGTAAATATGAATTAGAGAGAGCAATATTTCATACGTATTGTATTCAGTTACGCCATTATCAAATTTCCTCGTTGATCCGTGTTGAACGATATGAACATTAATTTTTATGATTGTGAAAATATTGATAGCAATTGTTTACAAATTGAAATAGCCCCTTCGAGACATTGCTGCAATATTAGAAATAGAAAGGCAACCATAGAGTTGCCTCCTAATATTGGAAAATGAATAAAAAATATTTATAGTAGAACGACTAGTAGATTTTCCGTTTGGCGTTTTTACTAATATCTAATATCTAATATAGTGTTTTCTTTTTCATTTTTATTGTCAACAATCTTTGTTCATTGTTTTGTATGAACAATTCGATTAACAAAAGCATTAAAACAAAGTAGTTAGCACAATCGATGGATTCTATTAGGGTCGTTGTCTAAAAATAATCACCGTTCCAACCAGCTCATACATAAGACATCTGAAGTTCGTAGAAAATAGAATTAGAAATTCTATGTTTACAAATCATGGTAGATAAATTCGGTAATTTAAAACAGTTACGTAACTGATTGTCAGTTTTATCAGATATTTGTGGCGTAGACGCGGCCGAAGCTACGGCGTAGACGCGGAAGCGGGCAGAGTACTAGGCGGAGCGCCCAACGGCGAGGCCAGCACAGACCCCATTGCAAAAGCATCTTTGCAGCAATCGTGTGAAGAGGTAAGTAAACCACAAATACAATCATTAAAACTATTCTAAAATAATTGTAAAGAATTATGTTTGTTTATATGTAATAATATTACTAAAACTTTATCTGTCTGATCTCGCACACCGTGCTACCTAATATCTTGTAATATCCATATTTATTTGCTTTAAAATTTTAAAAGTTTACTTAAAAATATTAATAATTAATATTCCAATTTAAACTAATTCACTGCTGTAATTCCAATAAAACTTTTTGCAATTCATAGATTTCTATATTTAGATTTTTTTCCAAATAAACTCCCAACCAGTACCTTTATCAATTTTTTTTGAAATTGGTACGTTGAGTAAAAACTGGGTAAATGAAGCTTAAAAGCTAGATGAGCTTGTTTCGGTGTAATTTTTCATCAAAAACTTTTTCGTTTATCAATTTTTCATTGAAAGAGTGTATTAAACGATATGATAAATTGCATTAGGCGTGAAGAATGGACAAAAATATGTATAAAAATGTAGAATCTGGAATAAAGTGGCATATTATGCGAGAAATCATATTAAACTTGATCTATAATGTGCCCTTTTATATAAGGTTTGTAACTAAATAAGTGCGGCTTTCACTCATAGGTGACTTCAAATAAAGTTTTAAGCTTGCTAAGGTAGGCAATTGAGCCGTCATCCAGCAAAACTAATTTTTTTGATCGATTGGGCATGGATTTTCCATTTTCGCTGGCATTTGTTGAAAATGGAAAATCAAAACAAATCTTTTAGTCATATTTTGGTTTATTATTTTTGCTCGCAAAAATGTATGTGATAGTAATGATGAGAAAGAATTTAAAAAACTGTAGTGATTGGTTTGACAAATTTCCTTCTATTTCCTTTCCTTCGACGATATTGACGACCTAATCAAAGGAATGAATAATCGATTTGGATCTTTACAGTACAACACGTGACATCTCGCAAAAAGTTTCATGCATTACCTATACCAGTTTGGCTATGAATTAAATTAAAAAATCGATAAATGTGTTCCTCCCCGAACTGAAAGAAACGCAATGAACGTAACGCATTAGCTGCAATTTTCTTAAAAAAATAAAAGAAAGATACTTTTTATTAACGAGTTATTAATCAAATAACAACAAGGTCAACTTGGTAGAATTGCAAAAATGATCTACTGTAAACTTTTATTACCTATCTGATCAATTCTGATACCTACATTGAACAGTTAAAGAAATTAAATAATTCAGTTGAAGAAGCAACCCGAATTGAATTCAAGAAGTGTTGCATTCCATCATGACTTTGAATAACCACAAACATCTTAGGCAACTCGACAGAAGTTATTGGTACTCGGTTGTGATGTTTTGTCACATTCATCATATAGAACTGAACTTACACCATCTAATCACTTTAGTTTCAATATGTGCAAAACTGCTTGAATGATATAAAACTTAAAAATGTTGATAGTATAAAATTGTACCTAATTCAAATTTTTGCTAATAAAAACCAGGGATTTTATGCAAGTAGGGTTATAATGTTACTTGAAAGATGACAAAAGGATCAAAATGGGCAATACATTAAAGAACGGAATCATTTAGTTAAATCCATAAAAAATGCCTTTGATTTTCTAACAAAAATCTACACTTGCTTAGTTGCCAACATGTATATAAATATAAATAAATATTTATTTTATTTTCAAATTTTTAATTTTTGCATATCATAACTATCAGAATACAGTAATTAATACTATGAAATACATATTATTTGTAGACCTAAATTAAGTTATTTAATACGTAATAGTGTAGCTTAAGCCAGTATTGTTATAGTACGGTGTATTTTTAAAAATATGTGTAACTATTCAATGAATGAATGAATTAACGAGTAAATGCTTCATTTCAGCTGAAATCAGCAGATTCATTATTTCCGCTTCCAAATTCCGACAGCAAAATGGATGTGCCGCGGTCTGTGGCGCCACCGAACGGAAGTGTTATAACAATGACGCTTCAGGATAATCATCTCATTGTTGAAACCATGACGGATGAAGTTTTAGAGGTAATTGCGAAACGCTCTACTATATGGCGCATTCATATAATGTGGGCGATATTGTGAGATTAGTCAGTTTTTATTAAAATTAGGTTAGAATTATACACCAACTTTTGCAAATATGGTCGCTGAGGTATATTTCACCAGAGATATTAAAACACGAATAACAATTTACAGGAAAATCAATAATAGGGGGAAGTTCCTGAAGTTATTTATAAATAAATCAAAAAATATTTAACGAAATGTTTATTAAATTATGACTTATGTTAGATAACAAAGTTAGAAATCAAACTAAATTAAGAAAAATGCCACCTTTGCTAAAAAATAATTGATACTATCAATCAAACTTTGGCGTGGCTTGGCGCGTGATCCTGTACCTGTGTGCCCCCGTGCCCCTTTCATTTGTATTTTGAAATAAAACGATTTATATTTGCTTAAACAATATGTGTTAAATACAGTGTCCGGCATTAGGTGCCGTCCGGCGTTACGGGACTTCCCCCTATACTCATAATGTCTAAATCCTTTATGAGAATTTATATAATATTGATGTAACAGTGCTATATTCTTTCATCAAAATCTCAAACTTTTTGATTTTATTTTCTATCCAATTTCTATTTCTCCATCTTGGATAGTAGTCAAAAACAAGTAAATGTTATCTTTGAAATTATTATAAAAAATATAAAATTCAATATTAACTATGCAACTAAAATTATGAAAAAACCCATTAGAGAAATAACTAATAGATTACAGGATACATAAATATCTGCTCAAACATTGTTGCTTTATAAATAAACAGTTTTTTTAAAATTATTGTTTATTAATGCAGGTTATTATATATGCAAGAAATTTGGTTTGTATTTTATCATATTACAAGTTTTTATTAGGATTTTTTCAATACTTACTATTTTTTATAAAATACCTCGAAGTTCAAGCAATGATTTCAATTACGAGTTCCTAGTTTATTAGCGCTCTTTCAAGGATATAAATTCCCATTACATTGAAATATTTCGGTTAATGCAATTATTAGTACATACAAGATTTTGATTATTGCCAACTAGTGGCAAGAAGTTACCGGAGCTTTTAGAATTTTTGATTCTCTAAAAAATATGAATCTTACAACTCTTTTTTCAATTATACAACGTAGATCATTTTCTTAAATAATATTTGAACCATTTTATAGCTTCGTACTATTACAAGTTGAAAAGTACCTGTAATTTGCTTTGAGAAACAACTATATTTTGGTATAGGTGTTATATTTATTTCTACCACATATTAGTTTAAACAAAGTTAACACAAAATAAAATGAACCTTGCGCCACCCCTACTTTTAGAATATAAACTTATTTTTTAATTTAGTAAATTTCTTTTTAAAAATCAGTCAGAAATGTTACCGAACGATTATCAGTTTACTAAACAGTCAAAATATTACAGTAATTATGTATCAATATATTGCAAACTAGTGTAAATCATCATTACAATGGTGATAAATGCAATAGTGACTATTATCTGCTAAACTTTTGTGAAGCCAGAAATCGCATGTTCATTGGGTCTTGATCCATTCTAAGCCACCCTTACTTTCATAATATGAGCTTTGACACACCAGAAAGAATCTTTATTTTTTCATTACATGTTCAGATTTTCAACCGACAGTCATAAAAAACATGTCACCTCATACTCACAAAATTTGTTCCAAACGTACCCAAAGCACACTTTTGAATGAGAAATCATAGTTATGTTTGATCTAAATTACCTACGCTAAAACTAGTTGCTGGTAATTAATTGATAATGCCCAACTTATAGCAAAACTTTGACTTTTCAAAATCAAAACGATCTACAAATCATGTTAATATAAGGCGCAGAAAAGCAATAATCGAAACATGTCTAAAAAACATACTACATCTTTTTCCCTCTTTCTCAAAATCAGAATTGTTTAATTGTTGCAACGACTGTCACTACCGTACCCTGGTAAATACTAAATAGTACATAGTCTCCCCTAATTTAAAAATCATAAAATATTTTCAAAGTTTGCACTTCCACAATACATACAGAGTCCATCTGCCGAAACAGAGGCCTCGTCCCAGACCGGTAGTGTGATCCAAGTAGAATCGAAGGCATCACCCGCACCAGCCGTCAACGGCAGACTGACGCCCGCGGGCAAAATCAGTACGGGGCTGTCACAGAGCGATTTGAGCCTCAGCTCAGGGGAAAGTTATAGGTAAGAACAATAATCATAATTCAGAATATTCAGAAAACACAAGTATTTGTCATTATAAATTGCAAATGTTCTAATTCTATGTAAATGTTCTAAATTTTCTAACAACCTTACAACTTTAACTCGCTTGCATTAAAGTAGTTTTTGAAGCTAAAATTTTTGTAACCATTATTTTTCACAAATCTTTGTTTTATGTTTTTTTAATATATTTAGTTGTTTTAACCCTCACTGCTTTACAAAAAAGAAAATAGTAGAGCAAAGGATGTAACAAAAGAAAACTAAACTCAGAATAAAAAGATCTACTATATAACTATATAATTAAAACATCAATAAACTAGTTGGTATTGGTATTTAGCCTTAAGGCAAGTTACATGAACTTCCCGATATGTGTCAATAATCGACTTAATCAATAAAAAATAAATTAATTTATGAGCGGATTTATTACACATAATTGAAAACGAACGAACACGTTAACTCGGAGTATTTTCAAAAAGCAACTTTTCAAAAATCAACAATTATTATATTTGTACCAGTTTCCGTAGGATTTTAATGTTTTAATATGTTTATTAAGACCAAGTACTATATTGTTATAACAAGTAAATCGGCTTATTTTAATTTTAGCTGACGTCAAAAAAACTACTCATTTTCTCAAACTTTGATGATTTTTTAAAATTAAACTACTTGTCGTAAGACCGTAATATTTTTAGTAAGTTCTATAAGACCATGATATATATCGCTAAAAAGAATCCATAAAAATCGGCTTACATTTTTTTTCAACAGTTAATTACAAGAAAACGGCTCGGTAGATTTTCACCTAAAACTAATCAGTACCATTCCCAACTAATATCTTTCGAACAGTTTTTGATTTTTTAAAATCGGTTCGGTAAGATGAGCTTAAATGTGGACGAAAAGTTTAACACTTTTTTTCAAATTACAAAGAAACAGCTTGGCAGATCGTCGCAAAAAACTGACAAACGATAGTCCTCATCGAAATACATCAAATGGCTTTTAAATTTTTGAAATCGGTTCAGGCGTTTTTGAGAAAACGTCGATGAAAGGTCTAATTTTGACAAATGCCAAAAAAAAACGATACCAATTTCTGCAAACTTTGACGAATTTTCAAAGTTGAACCAATTGTCGTAGGGCCTTAATATTTTAGTATGATCTAGAAAACTATAGTATCTACCGTCAAAAAAATAATAATAAAAATCGTCGAAAAAATTTTTTTTAACAATTTATTACAAGAAAACGGCCCGGCCGATCTTTACCAAAAACTAATCAGCACGATTCCCAATCAATATCTTTCGAAAGGTTTTTGAATTTTCATAATCGGTTCAGAACTGCGGGTTAAAACGTGGACGAAAAATTTTTCACTGTTCTGCTATTTATGAAGAAACTTTTCAACCGATCGTCTCAAAAAGCTGACAAACGATAGTCGTCGTCGAGATACATCGAATGGCTTTTAAATTTTTGAAATCGGCCCAGCCGTTTTCGAGTAAACGTCGAATTACGGCAAAAAATACATACACACACACGCACATACACACACATACTTTTTCCAAATTTGGTCTCATTCGATTCAGAATGGCTTGAAACGTCGAGAAAACATAAAATTGGCGAATCGGATTTTTTTATGAAAAATCCGATTTCCATATACACATACAACTCATTATTCATATGTTTTTAGGTACGGGTCACAATTGGGTTACGAAGCTGGTTACTATGGTTATCCCTTAACCGACGTATCGCCTTGCGGCCCTGATATCATAACTGACCATCCTAGACCGCCTCCGGTAGAAGGCGACAAACCGATCATCAGATCTGCTCTTCTGAAGCAGGACTCTCAGCAGGTCGATGCGCACCAGCAAAGGCTGAACTCAGACGCCTGCGCCTTCGAAAGGCGGATGGAAGCTAAACGAGCTTTAGAAGAAGAAAAAGAAAAACTATTGCCGGATATTCCTGATGAACTTCCGTCACCTATAAAAGATGCAGCAGAAGAATGCAATGGTCTTATAGAAATCGCCCAAAAATCTAAAGAAACAAGTGAAATCGAACTTGAACAAGACGGCACAGAAACGTCTAATGGTAATGAAAACGATTCTGAAACCAGTGAGGATATCAGTCCAAATCACAATTGATAGAAAAATCAAGATAATAGATCCAAATTTAAGTTATAAGATATACATTTAGAAATAAATCGTCAATTGTGTTATAGCGAAGAAATATTTTTTGAATAAAACATAATTATCCTTGAAATTGCTGAAAATGGTCAGTGTCGACCCAAATAGAGATATTTATTCAATATAAAGAATACTAGGACTGACAAAAACAATCCAGTAAGTATTAGCTATGAAAATGCCGAAATATAACGAAATATATAATGGAATTTCTAATTTATACTTATATTTATAATTATATAAGTTTGACGCTGTCTAAAGACTCTTTATACTTGACTGCAAAAATTTCTTCAATACAAAGCCTTTTGTTAATTGTAGTTCAGTTTTATATTGGAACAGTTTCAGAAGGGCTATTTAAGCTTGGGAATGAAGTGCAAAATAACATACAAAATATAAAATCACGAATTGAAACATTGAGGAATCTAAGATAATCATTATTTTGATATAATGGTGGCAATTTTCAGATAAAATAGATATATTATGGCTATGTTACGGTCCAATCTTTGTATCAATTGGTAGTAAAAACTGTCAAAATAGCTATGTAAACCTAACTAAAAACTATAAAACCTAGCTTCACGTGTTTGTTAACAAAGGCACATTAGAAAGATGCACTTACGATTACGTTTGTGCATTTTTCAGGAGATTTAGATATAAAACGCCTAACTACACAGTAAAAACATAGCTTTTTGTTATTTTTTACTGCTAATTCTGCTCTATGGTATAGTACCTTAATAATATTTATTCGAATTACCATAGAAAAAGCTTGCAATACTGCTAATAATATATATTTATATAAATGATGCAAATTATGACATGTTAATTTAAAATTTCAGTTCAACAAATGAATTTGAAATATTGTATTTTTCTTAAACAAACACGCATATCTCAAATAAAGGCAAAATATTTGTGTTCAACAATTTGGAATAACTACTGAAAATAGTTACTTTGTTAGACGATTTAATATGAATTGCTCTTCATGAATATATCATAAATAATCTTGGAAGTATCCATAAGGTTTGAAGAATATGACACATAGTATACAATTTGACAGAAAAAAATAGTTGTTTCGTGTGAGAAAGCTCAGAAATTAATCGATAAAAAATATTATCGATATGAACCAAAAGCAATCAGACTAAACAAATATAACCTTTTCAAACGACAATAGTTTTTAGTCATTTTCTATGGAACGCTATTGAAAGATAATTTTCACTCTTAAAGCCTTTTAAAGTCTTTAATTAGATAAAAATTATTGTCGACAAAACAGACCTACAAATCTGACCCCAGATCTGCTTCATAGACCCTAGAATCATTTATAATAAAAAGACTTTTTATCGACAAAATATGAAACCTCAATGCAATGGAAAATTTTATTCAAAATTGGTGCATTTTCCGAATAAAACATACAACAACCCAAACAAACATTTTTTTTAAATTCAAGCAATTTATAATTCAAGTTGTACTCTTTTAGAAAATTATATAAGCAGGTTTTCATAAATTTTTTGACACAAAAACGTCAAATGGGCCCAAATAATAATACATTAGCTAACGATAAGTATCGTTTTAGATTTTTAAAATTCTAATATTACGTAAAATGAAAAACACACTTTTAAATCTAGAGAACTTATCCGTTCATTTTTTCGAACATTATATTTTGTAACATCGGTGTAAAATTAAATATAAAAAAGCAAATGATTTTTTTATATTTAATTTTGAACAACGTTTCTCAAATGTATATACAAACAAATAATGCTAATGTTTTCATTTGATTAAATCAATTAGCAAATGTAAAGAGAAACGTTAAAAAATCATACCAATAGTAATATACCATATACCAATAATCATAAAAAATCGTTTTGAAAAGACAAAAGTTGAGATAATTTATCTCCATATTGAAAACGTATGGTCAGTAAACGGTGTGTCAAAAACATTTTCATTCATCAAAAAAATACAAATATGAATATTTATATTATAAATATTCATCAGTTTGATTAATATATTCATCATCATGTGGTGAGGACACGATTAAAATTATATTATATTTTAAAAAAATCCTCATTCTATAGGACACACTTTCAAAATCTGCATTGTTATAGCATTATTACAAAGACATAAAAAGTCTTAGAATTTAGAGAGGAAAATAAGCTTTTGATGTATTTATAAATAATTAAATTTCTAGTTAAATATATTTAAGAATCGTGTGTTTTAGTTTGTGAAAATTTCAAACTATTACTACTTTTTATATTTAATGTTTATTAAGCAAAGTGAACATGTGCCAGATTTAGGGGCTAATTCTCCGATAAACTAGACCGAAACATAGCGTTGTTATGGCAACGTCAATAGTATTTGTTTCATATAAATGCTATAAGGTGCTGTAGGGCATGAGTATACATAACATGAGGACTGCCAACTTCTTCAAATTCGTTTACCTTAGATGCCAAACAGAAAGAAAACCCATGTTGCCAGCTTTTTTTCTGGTAGGATTTTCCTGTACCTATTTTATCGGAGAATCGACTCTTTAGTATCGACATAAAATGCCCAGTTTGTTGGCACACACAATCACAACATAAAAATTATACTTCAAAGTAATATTATATTTGACTAAATTT
This sequence comes from Ctenocephalides felis, assembly GCF_003426905.1. Classification (NCBI taxonomy): domain Eukaryota; kingdom Metazoa; phylum Arthropoda; class Insecta; order Siphonaptera; family Pulicidae; genus Ctenocephalides; species Ctenocephalides felis. The sequence continues at coordinate 6,724,543 of NW_020539725.1, read as the reverse complement.
TGTTCAATACAATAGAACTTTAGAGATTGTATGGTTTTATTAAGAAATAATAAAAAAAATAGTTAACTATCAGACATGCTTCTAGTTCTGCAATAGTAAACTTCTGGAGTACCATATACTTTTTTTTAATTATTATGTTCTACAAAATACGTTTGTTTTAAAAAAATGCAATTTGAAATAATTGAAGTCGTGTTTCATTAGATTTTGACTTACACCTTTATAGACTACTACTAGTTTTTTTGAAAAAGATTATGATTTTTCAAAGTAATATTGTACGACCGATCAATATCAACCGCACCAAATTATATTAATTTTTGTTTCGAAAATAACTTTGCGATTTTTATTTAAGAGTTCAAATAAATCCTACTTCTTAGGTAACTCTTAAAATAAAAATAAAAAACTGTTGATTAAAATATAATTGTATTTATAATAATTATATTTATAATGTGATAACTTAAACATACAAATAAATGTTGATTTGCATCGTGTGAGCCAACAATTTTTATTATTATACAGTATGTATAACATATTGAACATTATTTATTGTCGTTTTCAAATATCTGACCACAAGTGAGTATCTAAAAATATAAATGACCATTGTGACTTAAATTTACTGAAATTAATCTTTTTCTTGCTAAGGTAAATGCTTCTTTTGAATTTTTTTGTTCATGATAAATTATGACAGTATATTTAATCAGCCCGATTATTTCCAATTACTTAATAATTTGCTATAAGAAAAAATGTTATTATATTTCTCACATATTTTTTTCAAGACTTGGGTTTGGGATTAATCGTTTCATACGTATTCTTATTATTTTCAACTTGATATTTTTCTCTTATAATTTACTGTTGATACTGAGGATAGATTTTTGAAAACGCAATAATTACTTTTGTGTATAATTTTCTATAATATGTCATGCATGAACACTAAAATTTGTATAATTTATCGACAAAAACTTGATGTACCAAATTTAAAACTGTTCTTACATTTCTTTCTTAAATATATAGTGCAAGTAAGAGCAATTACTGACGCCATGAAAAATCTTTTTTGATGATTGGTGACAATTTTATAAATGTGATTGAAATTTAGAATAAACTTATAATATAATATTTTATATATTATTTGCTATTGGCTTAAACGTAGCAAATTGTGAAATGTTTTATAAAATACAAGTTTTTAAAACTGCATTGTACCATAAAATATGTTTCATACCTTTTTCAATATCTCATGCATGTACATCCTTTGTATAATTTATCCACATCAAAGTGGCGCACAATCTTTCAAATTTGGTCCAAGAATAATTTAAATTTGTTTATTAAAAAATAGAAAGCAATTAGATATAATTACTGAAAGCTATAAATATTTACTATAAGATATTTTAATAAATACCAACAATTTTTATGCTATGATACTTTACTAAACATTGACGATAATTTTGTAATTGTAATGCATCTAAAAACTTATATAAAATTTATAAAGACAAACTTTTAAATTATTCATTATAGATTTAATAATAATTATACGCAGCAATATGTAAAATGCTTTATGAAAGGAAATAGTAAAAAATATGTTGATAACGCATTATTATAGAAATGTATTATATTTGTTAAAAATAATTATGTTGATTGTATTTTACCAGATGTATGAATTATTACGGAATTGCTTGTGAATTATACATGATTTTGGAATCATTTTTGGGATGAATAAATTATTTGAAATTATGTTTTGTTATTTAAGAAAAGAAAATTGATATCACAAATTTTGGTTTGCTGTTTTGTTTTTTTTTGCGTTTTTATCTACTTTACTAATATAGCAATTTATATTTCCCATTATAAAAATAATATAATATGCATATCAAGTATCCACATATAATTAGGAGCAAAATACAACAAATTAAAATTTTATGAATATAAAGATTAATCAGCTAACATCATTCATGAAATTTACTAAAAAGCCAAAAAGAAAATTGGTTCACTCTAAAAAGAAGAAGAATTAAATATACAATTTGGAATTTTTATGGATGAATAACTTTAAATTGTGCATTAGGTTTTTTTAACTGCATAATCTCTATATTTGAGAGGAAGAAATTCTTATTTTAGGATGCTGAATAAAGAATCCTATATCTGAAAATATGAGTAGGTATCTTCATACTCCAAAAATATAAAATTTTACATAAAAATTTGAAGGTGGTTTTGCGAACAAGTGGATTTAATAGGCAAATGATGTTTGGTAATCATTAGATAAAATATATAAATATTACAAGTTAAGCAAATAATTTTAGAGCAATGTTATCTCGCGTTCAGAATATTAATTATTTCACAATAGTAGTTTCCTTATGGTATTATTCAGGTATCATAAACTAAATAGCAGGGATTCAGAACTCTAAAAACTACTAGAGAGAAAAAAAAGTCTAAATTAAAGTCAAAATTTCATATGGTCACATTTTTTGTCATCTACTTTAAATTAGTATCATTGAACAATTCTATATCACTTGTTAACTTCCCGAAAAATATTGGTTTTTCAAAAAAAAATCCGACTTGCTAATTTTATGTTTTCTCGACGTTTTGAGCTATTCTGAATCGAATGAGACCAAATTGTGAAAATAAATATGTTTGTGTGTAATTTTGTCCTTTAGTCGTTTTCTCAAGAACCGCTAAACCGATTTCAAATATGTATTTAAAAGCTATTTGATGCACCTCGACAAATAGTCCGTCATTATAGAAAATTCACTTCGGAATTTGAGATACCCAGCAGTAAGTCAATTGACACCCTACCATATGTAGGTTTTGAGACAACCTTAAGATGTCAATATACATGTATTTACAGATTTACAGCTGGATATCTCGAATTCCGAGATTCTTACCTAATTTAAGTTTAAATGACTGGACTAAAGGACAAGCATCGATTAGTTTCATTGTAATTAGCAAAAAAGTGTAAAATGCTTGTAGTGTGAATTGATTTAGAAATTAATTAGTTATTGGTAAAGATCAGCCAAACTGTTTGAATTTTATGAAACTTTGTACAACGATAGATGTCATACTCTGAAACAACACATTGAAATATTATAGGCCTATGATAAGCCGTTGAATTATAAAAATTCTTCAAATTTTAGAATTTCGTCGCGGGCTCAAGCGATTATAATCAGAATTTATGCCAAAGCATATGCACGTTTGTTGGTAGCTACTGATTACAGTTTACATCCATCCTCAAATAAAATACATTTTCAGTAGACGAAAAATATGAAATGAAATGTGTTAAAAAAATTATTTATTTTATACAATTATATATATAATTATGTTTCAAAAATATTAATTGAAATTGATTTTAATGAAAGCGAAATATTTATTTTCGATGAATTTAATTTAATTTAATGTAATTATGTACACGTATCAGACAGTGCTGGTGGACCTTTAAACCCCTCTAAAATTTAAAATAATAAATATTCAGTACTAGTCATGATAAAATATTGAAAAGAAATTAAAATTTTAACAAGGTTATCGGATACAAATTACTATTTTATAACATTTATTACGGCTCTATATCAATAATAATAGAGTGATGATAATTATGGTTGTATGAATGTATATATACCTATTTAAAATTTTAATAAAAATAATTATTTCCACATATCGCAATTTAAATTTACAGTTATAAATAATTAAAAGTTTCTTTTTTCAAATTAAATTTTTGACTGATTGAGTCCTTGCTATATTTGGTTGAAGCACTATCTATGAAGATGGCGCGAATATTACCAACGGTTACTAACTATGTGATAAATGAAAATATTGTATAAACCGGTAATAATTATTTTCATTATAATAAATATAAATAGAATTTTAATAATTACATCTATATGTAAGAGATTGTTCCAAAAATGATTATATTTTAATGACATGCATGTAATTCGAGACATCGCATTCGTACAATATATGAGATCGTTAGGTTAAATATAATGAGTTCATGCATGAAATTTTATATATCGAATTATTAATACCTATATGTAAATAAATATGCTTAGATAATCGTATATATACATATACTATACATGTATATGTGTGTAATTAATGATCACTGAAATAAAATCGAATATTTATAACAAAGTTCTGAATAATGGTGAAATAATAGTAGTATTTTATATCAAAATATGATTTTCTACTTGTTTGTTTTATTTAATTTAATAAAACTACAACACTGTATCAGCCAGTATATATAATTGATATGCATCAATATCAACAATACTACACTCATCAATTTGTATTTTGATTTCATTTTGCTTCAGATTTTTTTTGATTAAAATAAGTTTCTATACTATATACCATTTTAAGGATGAGAAAGAATATAGGAAATAATTAAAGAGTATGTATAACGGCTTTTTTCTTCAATATGAATTAATAACATATAATAGCTGGTGTTTATGCGAACTATTAAGTAAAAAATAATATAGTTTTTTAACTTAAATCAAATAGTTATTAAAAATAAATAGTTATCATTATCAAAGTTTGAAATATAATATTTTGTTTTCAAGTGGCAAATTCAGAAAATACTTGGTTTGCAGAATTGATCTGCATTTTAAAAATATTTTTCCTTTCTGTGCAATAAAAATTTTTATTCAAAAGAAAAACTTAAATTGAATAACCCAATTATCAAAAAACTGCAGAACTTTGATAAGTAAAAAATTGCTTGAATATTATTTAATGAATTATATAATTTATTGTACTATTTAATTCAAAATCATTTATTAATTATACCAAATAAAATCTGAAATAAAGCATGCTCGTAGTTCGTAACACATGCTTAAAAAAAAATGGTAAGCTAACTACAATTCAATGAATTTTTATCATATTATTTTTCATATTTAAAAAATAGTCTATATAAATAGATACCCCAATGAATACTTAAAAATTTGATCATATACTTATTAGTATTAGTAGAAATGTGGCTGAAATACATGCAGTGTATAGATTGATAAAAAAGTTCTAAAATTTATGTTAACAAGATTTAAACATTGAAATAGTGAGGTGGTAAAATAAACCATGTCGCGTTAAATGGTTTTTAACTTTACATAAAGTAAGTTATAGTAATCGCAAAAAATCGAAAATGATTTTTTTATATAACTTTACGTTTCAAAAGTCTCTGAGAATTTTGGCATATCTTAGAAAAAATTGATTGCGTGTTTGTGTGTGTTTGTATATGCGGATATAATTTTTCGTCAACGATTTTGAGAACAAGGATCAACCAAATTAAGTGATTTAAAAAACATTCAATTTCTATTGATAAAGAGACGTGCTGATTAGTTTTTCACAAAGGCAGGCTAAGTCGTTTTGAAAACACAGAGCAAAAGTGCTAAAAATCGTAAATAAATTCTTGAGAGAACGAAGCGTCCGATTTGAGAGATTAAAAAAACATTTTATCTGTATTACCGAAATGAACAACTGTTTTGGGAGGGCAGATCTACCGGTTTTGGAGATTCAATAAACAAGTAAAAAAAAAGTGCCATTAGGCGGACAAAAATGATTATTAGACATACGCACAACAAATAATCAGCTATTTTATAGAGATTTTAATAATAAGTATAAATTTTGTTTGTATTTATATGGGTTCCGTACATAAACATAAACCTTGTTCATCCGTTATACTGCGACGCGGCGCTTACGCGCTTCAATTTTCATTTCTATGTATATTTCATTGCTAACGTATCGCGATTGCTTTAAAAATAAGTTCAAAATTTCCAAAATATTTCAAAGTATAAAAAAATATTACATTTTCGAAAAAGTCTAATGTTATCAAAAATTTTAAAAATTTCAAAAATCTTGTTTTTCATAGTTCTAAAAAAATAGAATCATTTTTAGAATTTTTGGTTATTTTATTTTTGGTAAAATTTTAATTTTTGGTACGGAAAGTTACAGAAATTTGCCTTAAGGCACAATGCCAGACAGAACTAGTTTTCTTTCATCAAAGCACTTTAATACTGCATATTGCCAATAAAAATAAAGCCACATTTCAACTGTAGAATTTTAAGCAACAAGAAAATCTGATGCATAGATCCGTGAATCATACAATGCACTTATATAAACTTTTTCCGAAGTGACAAAACAACGACAGTATCAGAAATAATCAATGAAATTTAGAAACCTAATTAAAAATAATATATCTTTAATTATTTTTATACAATAACTTTTGATATAATTTTTAAAAATCCACCAACGCCAGTTTTTTTTAGAGAAATCTACTATCATGTAACCTACGTCACAAAAATAAGTAAGACTTGTTACCTAGTTTTGTACTACCGATATATTTTACCGATTTTATTTTTCCCAGTAAATCATTGTAAATAATATAGAACAAACTTTCGCGAATCATTAACAGCATCCCATGAAGATCTTGCTGATTCATAACCAGATGAATTCGTGCCAAGGTAATTGATTCATTTAGCGGAGTCTTATGACGTTCACACTGCAACGCAATGTGTTAGCAAACACTAGTGTTACTGTTGCTGCTCAGTTGAGAACATTGCACTTTTTTGCAGAGTGAAATAAAATTTAATTAAATCAAGGCCATTGCAATTGAAATAAATGATGAAGGTTTGCGAACTACTCGTATGAACAGATAATAGTGAGGTCAGCCAAACTATAAACAAATCATATACAAACAAATAAAATATGCACACTCACACAAATATATATATATATATATATATATATATATATATATATATATATATTTTAGGGTGGTCCTCAAAATGGTCATTTTCGATAAAAATAGAAAAAAAAAACAATTCACTGAAAGTTTTAGCTCTCAATATTAACGTTTAGATAGAGCGCAATTCAATCAAACTTCATATGGAAAGAGCATAGAAAAATTTTTGAAAATTAAAAAAAATGTTTTAGGGATCACTTAGCGACAAATGAATGAGTTTTATTCATTCATTTGTTCGCTAAATTACATCTAAAAAACATTTTTAAAATTTTTGAAAATTTTTCCAAAACAAAAAAAGTTTTTTAATAAACTATTTCTTTCTTTATTTATTTACTGTCGACGTTTCGGAACTAGGTACGTTCCATCTTATATATATATATATATATACTAGCTGACCCGGCAAACGTTGTTTTGACATAAAAAATATTTCTAGTATAAAATATTTAGTTTAAAAATAACTACCTGATAGCAAATGTGTTATATAAGTAAAAGAGACAACTAACAAAAAATATATAAATAGTTTACCCACTGCAAAGCACGCCATATATGCATGTTTCTAGATTATATTAATAGTCTTTGCAACCTAATATGAAACTGATTCTATTTAAATTGAATTGGCACATTTAAAGTTTCAAGATATATTATATTTTTCCCACGTTCATATTAATTTCGGATTATTCATTTTTAAATTATATTGTTATTATAAGGCATGCCCCGTGAATTGACTGAGATTAGAAAAAATTGGACAATTTTACAGCTGTGCCATAGATTTGTATAGTCCCTATAAAACAGTTATATCTTCAGATTTTACAAAACTTTTCATACAAAATATTGACAAAGCCATATTGTTTCAGTCAGGGTTTTTCTCAGATTGTCAGACAGGAAACCTAACCTAGAAACCGCACAAATGTCAAAAAAAAAAAACGATGTTAGATCTGAATGCACAGCAAATACATGATATTTTGACAGTATTCAATATAATGCAGTAGCATAATGTATGGAAGTTGAAGCGTAACATAGCCTTGCGTAACATTGGCCTGTTGTGCAGCAGAATCGGCCCATCTATCTCTTTGTTTTTTTGGCCTTCCAAAATTGTAAAAAAGTTAGAGGTGGATAACCCTTGATAAAAATAAATATGTTTTTAAAGTAAAAAGAGTTCATTGTATTTTTATTTATTATAAATATAAATATAGTATTTTATTAATATAATTATCTGGGTTGTATATAAAAAAAATAAGGGTGAACAATTCTTGTCATTTTGTTCGCGCCGTATCAAAGGTTGCGGTTATGTTGATATAAAAAAATCATCAATCGAAAATCATAAAAAAATCAAATAAATCAATACGTTATCAAAAACAATATTAAAATTATTGTAAATATTCCTATAACTTGTAATTAACATAAAATAAATATTACTAGTTACATATTAAAGTATTTTATAATTGGTCCTTCAAAAAGCAATCAATCACAGAACCATTGAAAAATATATAGTAGCCGATTCTCAGACTTACGGGTATGAACTTGGTGACATGGAAAATGGTATATATAAACAAATGACACAGCGGCTCTGTTTAAAGATTGACTAGTTTTATTAACAAT
>NW_020539725.1:6684467-6715247 GCF_003426905.1 Ctenocephalides felis | reverse complement strand
CTTGGATAATAGTCAAAACCAAGTAATGTTAGCTTTATATTTATTTAAAAAAATATAAATTCAATATTAACTATGCAAGGTAAAAATATGAAAGAAATCCATTAGACAAATTAATGATTTAACTATATTTCGTCTTTTGATATAAGAGTTATATTTATTGCTAGCACATTAGTTTAAACAAGCTAAGAAAAATAAACTGAACCTTGCGCCACCCCTATTTCAGATATGAGCTTATAATTAATAAGTCACCAACACGACTAGTGTAATAATTGTGGAGCGCATGGCATCGTGCCTTAAGGCAAATTGCGAAAACATCCCGTACCAAAAATTATTTTTTTTTAAATATTAAATTCTTTTTTAAACTTTGAAAAAATAAATTTTTGAGATATTTTAAAAATTTTGAAAAAAATGAATTTTTGGAAAAAAAAACTTTTGGCAAAAAATTTTTTTTTTATTTTGAAATATTTTGGAAATTTTGAACTATTTTTCAAAGCAATCGCACTGCTTTAGCTGCATAGAGACAAAATATCGAATCGCGTAAGCGCCGCCGCGTCGCCGTCTAGCGGACAAATGACGTTACGGAACCCATAGAAAGCAAACAAAATTGATACACATTATTAAAATCTCCACAAAATATCTCACAAAATATGATTCATGTGCATATGTCTAATATCATTTTTGACCGCCAAATGGCATTTTTTTTACTTTTTTTACTAGATCTCTGAAACCGCTAGACCTGTCTTCCCAAAATCAGTTTGTTCATCTTGTCAATACAAATAAAATGTTTTTTGAATTATTAAAATCGGACGCACCGTTCTCCTAAAAACTGAGTTACCGTTTTTAGCACTTTTTGCCCCGTATCTTCGGAACGGCTAAACCTGCCTTTGCCAAAACTAATCAGCACGTCTTCGTATCAATACGAATGTTTTTTGAATTATTCAAATCAGTTGATCGGTGTTCTCGAAATCGTCGACGAAAATTTGTATCCGCACACACACACGCACACACACATACACACACCATATGCACACACACACATATGCACACATATACATCCATTTTTTTCTAAGGTATGCCAAAATATTCAGAAATCATTAAAACGTAAAGATATATAAAAATTTTCATTTTCAATTTTTTTTGCGATTACTATTACTTACCCTACGGGAAGTTAATAAATTTCTTATTAAAATCAGTCAAAAATGTTGCCGAACGATTATCAGTTTACTATACACTCAAAATCTAACAGTAACTATGTAATGTACCAATATATTGAGAACTAGTGTAAATCATCATTACAATGGTGACATATGTAATAGTGACTATCACCTGCAATTTTTTTGTGAAGCCAGAAATCGCATGTTCCTTGAGATTTCATCCATTTTAAGCCACCCTTACTTTCAGAATATGAGCTTTGACAAACAAAAAGAATCTTTATTTTCTGTTATTGCTTTTTACTTTAATTTTGTCTTATTGTTAGTTCAGTTAGATTTTTCATTATATGTTCAGCTTTTCAACCGAAAAAGACATAAAAAACATGTTACCTCATACCCACAAAACTTGTTCCAAACGTACCCAACGCATACTTTTGGAGAAAAATCATGGTTATGTTCGACCTACGTTACCTATGCCCAACTTATAAACGAAGAATGAAAATAGTAATCTGCCAGTAATTAACATTAATATTAACAACAGTTATTGTTAAAAGAAATCTATCGAAAAAACTTACTTTTGACTTTTCGTTAATATAGGGCGCAGAGTGAAAGTAATGATGAGAACTCGTTAAAAAAAACATACTACCTTTCTCGCCCTTTCTCAAAATCAGTATTGTTTAGCTGTTGCAACGATCATCAGTATTGTTTACCCTGGTAAACCGTACATAGTGTACCCTAATTTGAAGACGGTGAATATTTTCAAATTTTGCTTCACAATATATTCCAGAGTCCGTCTGCCGAAACTGAGGCATCGTCCCAGACCGGGTAGTGTGATCCAAGTAGAATCGAAGGCATCACCCGCACCAGCCGTCAACGGCAGACAGACTGACGCCCGCGGGCAAAATCAGCACGGGGCTGTCACAGAGCGATTTGAGCCTAAGCTCAGGGGAAAGTTATAGGTAAGAACAATAGTCAAATTCAGAATATTCAGAAAACACAAGTATGTTATTATCAATTACAAATGTTCTAAATTTTATCAATTTGTTTTGAACAACTTTACAACTTTAACTCGCTTGCATCAGAGTAGTTTTTGTAACTAAAATTTTGTAACCATTATTTTTCACAAACTTTATTTTATGTTTTTGATTAAAACTTCTTTAGGCGCGACATGGGTGTAAATCCGTATAAAATGCAACGGGAATATTACGCCAAGCTGAAGTGAGAGTCATTCGCTCTCGATGATATGATTTCTATACGGGTGGATTCTGATTGGTCGTATTTGTGCGAGGCTTCTTTGTATACGTGACTTTATACGTGCGTACGTCCCCGAAAGCGTGCTTTACACGTGCATACGATACCGAAAGCGTGAAGCATATTGTTCAAATTTCCGGTGTTATGTAAAAACATTTTAAGGTTAAATAGTGGTATAAATCGTGAGTTAATAAAAATGTCAGGATTGGAAGAATATTTATCACGTCCCCCATAAATAATTGTAATGCAAATAATCGCAAATGATGAAACAAATAAAAAATCTGCGTGCGTAAGAAAATGTAAGTTTATTGAAGTAATTTGTATTATTCGAGTTTTTCGAGCTTACTATATACCTTTGCGGTTATTACTAAAATGAAAATATTTTTACAAAGGACAGATACTACAGCGAAATAGTCAAAACGAACAAGCAGTCAATAATGAAGTTCTACAAACACTATAACATGATAAGTGAAATGTTAAAAACAATATTTCTCATTATGTATTAATGATTCTACATATAATGTGACTAATAACGTGATAAGAACTGATCTTTCGCAAGAGTCAAATGAAGTATTTGAACTCCCATATAAAGACTTCAATTTGTTTAAGAATGTTTGAAAAACAATTTACAAATGATAGCTTTGGTTATGTATGTTTTGTGTATGATAGACTTGGTTTCAAAGTGACTTAAATTTTTAAATAAAGCTCAAAAACAAATTTTTAATAACGGTTTTCTGAATATTGATTCAAATAATCAGGTTGGATGTCAATTTGTCGAAAGGCATTCAATTCGTGTAAAATTCCCACTTTGTGTAAATTTACAAGGTTTTTATTTCGACCTATACCAAATTATCTACCTAAATTAGATACTGTATCTGAAAGGTTAATTTCACCTAGGTTATGTTTCATGCAAATTAGACGATTGCGGCATGCAAATGGACAATTTGGAATATTTGGCCAAACTATAAATGTGCCTGTTGACGTTAATAATATGGTTAATTTATTACCCCGTAATATTGATGATGATCATTGCATTAACGTTCACATAAAATATGCAGGGCTTGATAAATAAAACCAATATAAAAGTATGGCTTCAATTTTGTAGGCAAGACAGATATTACAGCTGTTCAAAGAATGAGATTATATCGCCAGCGAAAAAGTAAAAAAAAATACAAACAGTCAATGAATGTATGTTAATTTTAATTACAGGAAGTTCTTCAAACACATTTATTACGTGATGAGTGAAGTTATGAATACAATATTTGTTTAGGCGTTGTTTAACATAATCCATTGCGCGAACAAATATTATAGAATTTATTAATTAGCAATTACTTTATTTCTCTAATGAAGGTTTGTTTCTGAACGCTCATTACAATGACAAGCCAATCATGTCATATTTCAAGGATGACTTTGATTACATTATTGTTTGTAAATATTATACATATTTTTATTGCTATCTTAAATATATAATTTATAATTTATTATTATACAAATGTGTATTATAATATTACCATATTATTACCATATAATAAACATTATTCAAAATTGTTATATGATGTATTTATTTTTACTTAACGTAAATTTGCTACTTTGTACATTAGCAAATAAGTTTTACTTCAAACGCGGTGATCCTTACGCGCACTCTTTTTTATATGTTTATTTGTTTAGTTGTTTTAATCATTTTATTTTTTAGTTGTTGAGCAAAGGATGAAACAAAATAAAACTAAACTCAGAATAAAAGATCTATTATATAACGTATTGTTTAAGACATCAATAGCTAATATCAAATTATAAATCGAAATCCAATTTCCATATTCTCATACAATCTATTATTCATAATTTCTTAGGTACGGGTCACAATTGGGTTACGAAGCTGGTTACTATGGTTATCCCTTAACCGACGTATCACCTTGCGGCCCTGATATCATAACCGACCATCCCAGACCGCCTCCGGTAGAAGGCGACAAACCGATCATCAGGTCTGCTCTTCTGAAGCAGGACTCCCAGCAGGTCGATGCGCACCAGCAGAGACTGAACTCGGACGCCTGCGCCTTCGAGAGGCGGATGGAAGCTAAACGAGCTTTAGAAGAAGAAAAGAAAAACTATTGCCGGATATTCCTGATGAACTTCCGTCACCTATAAAAGATGCAGCAGAAGAATGCAATGGTCTTATAGAAATCGCCCAAAAATCTAAAGAAACAAGTGAAATCGAACTTGAACAAGACGGCACAGAAACGTCTAATGGTAATGAAAACGATTCTGAAACCAGTGAGGATATCAGTCCAAATCACAATTGATAGAAAAATCAAGATAATAGATCCAAATTTAAGTTATAAGATATACATTTAGAAATAAATCGTCAATTGTGTTATAGCGAAGAAATATTTTTTGAATAAAACATAATTATCCTTGAAATTGCTGAAAATGGTCAGTGTCGACCCAAATAGAGATATTTATTCAATATAAAGAATACTAGGACTGACAAAAACAATCCAGTAAGTATTAGCTATGAAAATGCCGAAATATAACGAAATATATAATGGAATTTCTAATTTATACTTATATTTATAATTATATAAGTTTGACGCTGTCTAAAGACTCTTTATACTTGACTGCAAAAATTTCTTCAATACAAAGCCTTTTGTTAATTGTAGTTCAGTTTTATATTGGAACAGTTTCAGAAGGGCTATTTAAGCTTGGGAATGAAGTGCAAAATAACATACAAAATATAAAATCACGAATTGAAACATTAAGGAATCTAAGATAATCATTATTTTGATATAATGGTGGCAATTTTCAGATAAAATAGATATATTATGGCTATGTTACGGTCCAATCTTTGTATCAATTGGTAGTAAAAACTGTCAAAATAGCTATGTAAACCTAACTAAAAACTATAAAACCTAGCTTCACGTGTTTGTTAACAAAGGCACATTAGAAAGATGCACTTACGATTACGTTTGTGCATTTTTCAGGAGATTTAGATATAAAACGCCTAACTACACAGTAAAAACATAGCTTTTTGTTATTTTTTACTACTAATTCTGCTCTATGGTATAGTACCTTAATAATATTTATTCGAATTACCATAGAAAAAGCTTGCAATACTGCTAATAATATATATTTATATAAATGATGCAAATTATGACATGTTAATTTAAAATTTCAGTTTCAACGAATGAATTTGAAATATATTTTTCTTAAACAAACACGCATATCTCAAATAAAGGCAAAAATATTTGTGTTCAACAATTTGGAATAATTACTGAAAATAGTTACTTTGTTAGACGATTTAATATGAATTGCTCTTCATGAATATATCATAAATAATCTTGGAAGTATCCATAAGGTTTGAAGAATATGACACATAGTATACAATTTGCCAGAAAAAAATAGTTGTTACGTGTAAGAAAGCTGAGAAATTAATCGATAAAAAATATTATCGATATGAACCAAAAGCAATCAGATTAAACAAATATAACCTTTTCAAACGACAATAGTTTTTAGTCATTTTCTATGAAACGCTATTGAAGGAAATTTCACTCTTAAAGCCTTTTAAAGTCTTCAATTAGATAAAAATTATTGTCGACAACACAGACCTACAAATCTGACCCCAGATCTGCTTCATAGACCCTAGAATCATTTATAATAAAAAGACTTTTTATCGACAAAAAATGAAACCTCAATGCAATGGAAAATTTTATTCAAAATTCGTACATTTTCCGAATAAAATATACATCAACCCAAACAAACATGAGAGTTGTACTCTTTTAGAAAATTATATAAGCAGGTTTTCATAAATTTTTTGACACAAAAACGTCAAATGGGCCCAAATAATAATACATTAGCTAACGATAAGTATCGTTTTAGATTTTTAAAATTCTAATACTACGTAAAATGAAAAGCACACTTTTCAAATCTAGAGAACTTATCCGTTCATTGCTTCAAACATTATATTTTGTAACATCGGTGTAATATTAAATATAAAAAAGCAAATGATTTTTTTATATTTAATCTTGAACAACGTTTCTCAAATGTATATACAAACAAATAATGCTAATGTTTTCATTGGATTAAATCAATTAGCAAATGTAAAGAGAAACGTTAAAAAATCATACCAATAGAAATATACCATATGCCAATAATCATAAAAAATTGTTTTGAAAAGACAAAAATTGACATAATTTATCTCCATGTTGAGAACGTATGGTCAAAAACATTTTCATTCACCAAAAAAATACAAATATGAATATTTATATAGTATATAAATATGCATCAGTTTGATTAACATATTCATCATCATGTAAAGGCTATTGAGGACACGATTAAAATTATATTATATTTTAAAAAAATCCTCATTCTATAAGACACACTTTCAAAATCTGCATTGTTATAGCATTATTACAAAGACATAAAAAGTCTTAGAATTTAGAGAGGAAAATAAGCTTTTGATGTATTTATAAATAATTAAATTTCTAGTTAAATATATTTAAGAATCGTGTATTTTAGTTTGTGAAAATTTCAAACTCTATTGCTATTTTTTAGGATTTAGGTAGGGGCTAATTCTCCGATAAAATAGACCGTAACATAGCGTTGTTATGGCAACATAATGTTACGCTCTTTTCTTTGTATAACTTGGTAAGGTCAATCTGTCAAAATATTCAATGTATTTGCTATGCGATCAGGCGTTTTGCACCTAACCTAACTTCTCATATATGTTATTGAGACACATCAGAGAATGCACTTTGGATAACATTCTTTTTTTGAAATTGTGCATTTTCTGGTTAGGTTTTATATCTAAAACGTCTGACTGCGCACCAAATACATAGCACTTTGACAGTTTTTTCTATTATTTACATGAAGAAAGAAGCAAAACAGCGTTGCCATAACAACGCTATGATACTGTCTATTTTGCCAGGAAATTGGCCCCTAAGTCTCGACATGAAATTCCCAGTTTGTTGGCGCACACGATCACAATTTAATATAAACAAATAGTACTTTGAAATTATATTATGTATCTTTGACTAAATATTGTTCAATATAACAAAATCTTTGGGATTATAAGAGTTATATCAAAAAATAATAAAAAAAATAGTTAACTCTGACAACATGTTTCTGGTTCTGCTATAGTGAACTTCTGGAATATTGTTGTACGTTGTACAAGATACATTTTTTTAAAATGCAATTACACCTTTATAGACTACTACTAGTTCTTTGGAGGAAGAATATGATTTTTCAAAGTGTATCAAATTGTTTTAATTTTTGTTTCGATAATAACTTTGCGATGTTGATTCGAGAGTTCAAATAAATCCTACTTTTTAGGTGACTCTTAAAATAAAAATAAAAAACTATTGAATTATAATTGTATTTATAACTAGTGGTGTATGGCATCGTGCCTTAAGGCAAATTGCTGGAACTTTCCATACCAACAATATTTTTTTTAAAATAGATTAAATTTTTTTTAACTTTGAAAAAATTAGATTTTTGATAAATTGTAAATTTTTGAAAAAAGTGACTTTTTTGGAAAAAAAAAACTTTTGGAATTTTATTTTATTTTGAAATATTTTGGAACTTTTGAACTTGTTTTTAAAGCAATCGCACTGCTTTAGCAGCATAGAGACGAAATATCAAAGCGCGTAAGCGCCGCGTCGCCGTCTAACGGACAGACGTTAACGGACAGATGTTACGGAACCCATAGAAATGTAAACAACATTGATACACATTATTAAAGTCTCCATAAAATATCGGATAATTTAATGCACATACGTCTAATGATAATTTTTGACCGCCAAATGGCATTTTTTTACAAGATCTCCGAAATCGCTAGACCTGCCTTCCCAAAAATTTGATCAGTTCTATATTAAAATCGGACGCTCCATTCTCTTAAAAACTGAGTTACCGTTTTTGGCACTTTTTGCCCCGTATCTTCGGAACGGCTAGACCTGTCTTTTCCAAAAACTAATCAGTACGTCTCCTCATCAATACAAATCGACTGATTTTTGAATTATTCGAATCGGTTGATCGGTGTTTCCGACACCGTCGATGAAAATTTGTATCCGCACACACACACGCGCACACACATACACACACACATACATCTATTTTTTCTAAGGTATTCCAAAATGTTCAGAAACCTTTGAAATGTAAAGAAATATAAAAAAAAATATTTTCGATTTTTTTGCGATTACTATAACTTACCCTACGGGAAATTAATAATTATATTTAAAATGTGATAACTTGAACGTATACTAAAAACTGTTAATTTACATCGTGTGAGCCAACAATTTTATTATTAAACAACATGTATAACATATTGAACATTTATTTATTGTCGTTTTCAAATATCTAACCACAAGTAAGTATCTAAAAATATAAAAGATCATTGTGACTAAATTTATTGAAATTAATATTTTTCTTGCTAAGGTAAATTTAATTAGCCGAATTGTATGCATAAATTGCATATAAGAAAAAATGTTATTAACTTCTCACACATTTTTTCAAGACTTGATTTTGGTATTTCATACGTACTCTTATTATTTTCAACTTGATATTTCTCTCTTAAAATTTGCTGCTGCTATGGGGGATAGATTTATGAAAACGCAATTCTTACTTACAATTTCTTATTTCTTTTATTTTTTTTTTAATATGTCATGCATGAACACTAAAATTTGTATAATTTATCGACAAGAACCTGATGTACCAAATTTAAAATTGTTCTTACATTTCTTTCTTAAATATATAGCGCAAGTAAGAGCAATTACTGACGCCATGAAAAATCTATTTTGATGATTGGTGACAATTTTATAAATTTGATTAAAATTAAGAATAAACTTATAAAATAATATTTATATATTATTTGCTATTGGCTTAAAGGTAGCAAACTGTGAAATGTTTTATAAAATTGAAGTTTTTAAAACTGCATTGTACCATAAAATATGTTTCATACTTTTTTCAATATCTCATGCATGTACATCCTTTGTATAATTTATCCACATCAAAGTGGCGCACAATCTTTCAAATTTGGTCCAAGAATAATTTAAATTTGTTTATTAAATAGAAAGCAATTAGATATAATTACTGAAAGCTATAAATATTTACTATAAGATATTTTAATAAATACCAACAATTTTTATGCTATGATACTTTACTAAACATTGACGATAATTTTGTAATTGTAATGCATCTAAAAACTTATATAAAATTTATAAAAACAAACTTTTAAATTATTTATTATAGATTTAATAATAATTATACGCAGCAATATGTAAAATGCTTTATGAAAGGAAATAGTAAAAATATGTTGATAACGCATTATTATAGAAATGTATTATATTTGTTAAAAATAATTATGTTGATTGTATTTTACCAGATGTATGAATTATTACGGAATTGCTTGTAAATTATACATGATTTTGGAATCATTTTTGGGATGAATAAATTATTTGAAATTATGTTTTGTTATTTAAGAAAAGAAAATTGATATCAAAAATTTTGGTTTGCTGTTTTGTTTTTTTGCGTTTTTATCTACTTTACTAATATAGCAATTTATATTTCCCATTATAAAAATAATACTAGCTGTAAGTGGAATTCTGTCTTAAGGCAATTAAAGCATCGTGCCTTAAGGCAAATTGCTGGAACTTCCCGTACCAAAATTATTATTTTTTTAAAAACGATTAACATTTTTGAAAAAAAATTACTTTGAAAAAATAAGATTTTGAGAAACTATAAATTGGACAAAAAATTACTGTTTTTTGAAAAAAAGTTTTTTTTAATTTTTTTTTTTTTTGAAAAGAAAAATTTTTTTTCTTTATTTTGACATATTGTGGAAGATCTGAACTTTTTTTTCAAAGCAATCGTACTGCTTTAACTGCATAGGACAAAATATAAAGCGCGTAAGCGCCGCGTCGCTGTCTAACGCATAAGCATTGGTACGGAACCCATAGGAATGTTAACAAATGTATACTTATTGTTAAAATCTCTATAAAATATCTGATAATTGATGTGCATATGTCTAATGATCATTTTTTGACCGCCAAATGGCTCATTTTTTTACTTTTTCCTCCATATCTCCGAAACCGCTAGACCTACCTTCATGAAAATTTTATCGATTTTTCATC
This sequence comes from Ctenocephalides felis, assembly GCF_003426905.1. Classification (NCBI taxonomy): domain Eukaryota; kingdom Metazoa; phylum Arthropoda; class Insecta; order Siphonaptera; family Pulicidae; genus Ctenocephalides; species Ctenocephalides felis. The sequence continues at coordinate 6,704,728 of NW_020539725.1, read as the reverse complement.
TTGTCAATACAAGTGAAACGTTTTCTGAATTATTCAAATCGGACGCTCCGTTCTCTTAAAAACTGAGTTACCGTTTTCGGCACTTTTTGCCCCGTATCTTCGGAACGGCTAGACCTGTCTTCGCCAAAAACTAATCAGCACGTCTCCTTATCAATACGTATCGAATGTTTTTTAAATTATTCAATCGGTTGATCCGTGTTCCCGAAATCGTCGACGAAAATTTTGTATCCGCACATACATACACACACGTACATACACACACACACACACACACACACACACACACACACATACATCCATTTTTTCTAGGTATGCCAAAATGTTCAGAAACCTCTGAAACGTAAAGATATATAAAAATTTTCATTTTCGATTTTTTTGCGATTACTATAACTTACCCTACGGGAAGTTAATAAGAACAAACTACAACAAATTAAAATTTTATGAATATAAAGATTAATCAGCTAACATCATTCATGAAATTTACTAAAAAGCCAGAAAGAAAATTGATTCACTCTAAAAAGAAGAAGAATTAAATATACAATTTGGAATTTTTATGAATGAATAACTTTAAATTGTGCATTAGGTTTTTTTTAACTGCATAATCTCTATATTTGAGAGGAAGAAATTCTTATTTTAGGATGCTGAATAAAGAATCCTATATCTGAAAATATGAGTAGGTATCTTCATACCCCAAAAATATAAAATTTTATCGTCCGTATTATATAGTTATATAATTATATAGTCCGTCATTATAAAAAATTCACTTCGGAATTTGAGATACCCAGCAGTGAGTCTGTAAATACTTGTCTGTAAATTGACACCCTACCATATGTAGGTTTTGAGACAACCTTAAGATGTCAATATACATGTATTTACAGATTTACAGCTGGATATCTCGAATTCCGAGATTCTTACCTAATTTAAGTTTAAATGACTGGACTAAAGGACAAGCATCGATTAGTTTCATTGTAATTAGCAAAAAAGTGTAAAATGTTTGTAGTGTGAATTGATTTAGAAATTAATTAGTTATTGGTAAAGATCAGCCAAACTGTTTGAATTTTATGAAACTTTGTACAACGATAGATGTCATACTCTGAAACAACACATTGAAATATTATAGGCCTATGATAAGCCGTTGAATTATAAAAATTCTTCAAATTTTAGAATTTCGTCGCGCGCTCAAGCGATTATAATCAGAATTTATGCCAATTTATGCCAATTTATGCAAGTTTGTTGGTAGCGACTGATTACAATTTAAATCCATCCTCAAATAAAATACATTTTCAATAGACGAAAAAGACGAAATGAAATGTGTTAAAAATTGATTTTAACAATTATAAATATTATATTTATGAATCAAAAATATCAATTGAAATTGGTTTTGATGAAAGCGAAATATTTATTTTCAAAATATACAGTTAAAATAGTTTACCTAATTATCTAAAGCTTATTAATTAGGTTGATTATGTTTAAGTACGTATCAGATAATGCTGATGGATCTTTAAACCCCTTTCTCCCCTATATCAATTTAAATTTAGGGATATGCATGATATATATCTTATTGATTTTTCTAGTAATTAATTTATGTAATTGAGATGGAATATATAAATACTAAATAATTAGTATAGTATTAGTATATTAAATTTTAACAAAGTTATCGGATACAAATTACTATTTTATAACATTTATTACGGCCTTATATCAATAATAATAAAGTGATGATAATTATGGTCGTATGGGTGTATATATACGTATTTACAATTTTAATACAAATAATTATTTAACATATGGTAATTTAAATTTACAGTTATCGATAATTAACTTTCTTTTTCCAAATTGAAATTTCAACTGAGCGAGTCCTTGCTACATTTAGTTGAAACACCATCTATGAAGATGGCGCGAATAATACTAACGATTACTAACTATGTGATAAATGAAAATATTGTATAAATCGGTAATAATTATTTTCATTATAATAATTATAAATAGAACTTTAATAATTACATTTATATGTAAGAGATTGTTCCAAAAATGATTATATTTTAATGACATGCATGTAATTCGAGACATCACATTCGTACAATATATGAGATCGTTAGGTTAAATATAATGAGTTCATACATGAAATTTTATATATCGAATTATTAATATCTATATGTAAATAAATATGCTTAGATAATCGTATATTATATATATATATATATATGTATATATGTGTAATTAATGATCACTGAAATAAAATCGATTATGTATAACAAAGCTCTGAATAATGGTGAAATAATATAGTGCAGTAAACGGAGCGTTTAGGGTCTGAATTTTTTTACTGTGCTCCGAATTGAATGAAATTTTGGAATTAGGTTCATCTTACCCTCAAGTTCAAAAGTGAAAACAATTCGGGTTGCGCCATCACCCTCCGGGGGGATGACCCCCCTTCTAAATTTTGTAATTACATTTTTCCAAAATAACATCGGAAATCGATAGAAGAACTAATTATAAGAAAAAAATGTCTATAATAAATGTCCGTTTACTGCACTAATAGTAGTATTTTATTTCAAAATATGTTTTTCTTTTCTGTTCGTTTTATTTAATTTAATGAAACTACAACACTATGTATCAGCCAGTATATATAATTTGATATGCTTTAAAATCATCAATAATATTACATTCATCAATTTATTTATATATTAAAATCATCAGTTTGCATTTTTCCTTACACTTCGTACATTTTTTTAGTTAAAATAAGTTACTATATTTTGTTTATCATTTTAATAATAAGAAAAAAAGGAAATAATTAAAGAGTATGTATAACGGCTTTTTTCAATATGAATTTATAACATATATATAAAGGATTTGGAAATTTGCCTCAATCAGCTGGTGTTTATGCAAACTATTAAGTAAATAGTGGTATATGGCATCGTGCCTTACAAATTGCTGGAACTTCCCGTATCTTAACGAAATGATCGGGGAATATTAAATGTTTTCAAATAGATTATTATAAATATTGTAACATTGTCTAATATTAATAAGAATTATATAAACTGAATTGCAAAGTTGAAATTATTTGTTTAAAGTATATTAGAACAGAATTAAAATTAAAATCTGAATTATTTTCGATATACAAAAAAAAATGAAAAAAAAAATTACAAACAAAAAAAATTTTTTTTTCAAAAGCAATTATTTTGTTGAAACAAGTAGAAAGTTTTTTGAATAATTCAAATCGGACGCTTAGTTGTCTCAAAAACTGCCATTTTTTGCACATTTAGCCCTGTATCTTCAAAATGGCTCGACCTGCCTTTGCTAAAAACTAATAACCTCTTCTCCCAATCATTACAAATTGAATGGTTTTTAGATCATTTCAAATCGGATACTCCGTTCTCTCAAAAACTCGATTTCTATTTTCTGCACTTATTTATCCGTATCTCCGTAACGGCTGGACCTGCCTTTGCCAAAAGCTAATCAGCACATCTCCCTATCAATAGGAATCGAATGTTTTTTGAACCAGCAAATCGGTTGATCCGTGCGGCCGAAAACGTGAACGAAAAAATGCGGACACACAAAACACACACACATATCCATTTTTCTGAAGTGTGCCAAAATGGTTTTAGGACATTTTGGCATACCTTAGGAAAAATGGATGTGTGTGTGCGTGTTTGTGTATGTATGTATATGCGGATATAATTTTTCGTCAACGATTTTGAGAACACGGATCAACCAATTTGAATGATTCAAACAACATTCGATTCCTATTGATAAAGAAACGTGCTGATTAGTTTTTGGCAAAGGCAGATTGAGTCGTTTCGAAGACACGGAGCAAAAAGTGCTAAAAGTGGTAAATAAATTCTTGAGAGAACGAAGCGTCCGATTTGAAGGATTAAAAAAACATTTTATTTGTATTAACGAAAAGAACTGGTGAAATTTTTGGGACGGCAGGTTTAGCGGTTTTAAAAATCCAATAAAAAAAAGTAATAAAAATGCCATTAGGCGGACAAAAATGATCATTAGGCATATGCACATCAAATAATCTGCTATTTTATAGAGATTTTAATAGTAAGTATAAATTGTGTTTATATTTATATGGGTTCCGTAACAATGTTTATCCGTTATACTGCGACGGGGTGCCTACGCGCTTCGATATTTCATTTCTACGCAGCTAACGTATCGCGATTGCTTTAACAAAAGTTCAAAATTTCCAAAATATTTCAAAGTATAAACATTCGAAAAGGTCAATTTACATAGAAAAATTTATAAATTTAAAATATCTTTTTTTTTCAAAGTTCCAAAAAAAAAATGATCTTGTTTAAACAAATTAATTTTTGGTAAGGGGAGTTACAGCAATTTGCCTTACGACACGATGCCAGGAACCTCTAATTTTCTTTCATCAAATAAAGCCACATTTCAACAGCAGAATTCTAAGCAACAAAAAAATTCGATGCAGAGATCTGTGTACCATACAATGCACAAAAATATAATTTATTTCAAACTGACACAATGAAAATCAATTAAAGATAATCGATGAAATTTAGAAACCTAATTAAAAATAATATATCTTTAATAATTTTCATCCAACAATTCATTTTTTATACAATAACTTCTGATATAATTTTTAAAAATCCACGAACGCTAGTTTTTTTAGAGAAATCTACTATCACGTAACCTACGTCACAAAAATAAGACTTATTATTTAGTTTTGAACTAACGATATATACATACAACGATTTCATTTTTCCCAGTAAATCATTGTAAATAATATAGAACAAACTTTCGCGAATCATTAACAGCATCCCATGAAGATCTTGCTGATTTACAACCAGATAAATTCGTGCCAAGGTAATTGATTCATTTAGCGGAGTCTTATGACGTTCGCAATGTGTTAGCAAACACTAGTGTTACTGTTGCTGCTCAGTTGAACATTGCACTTTTTTTGCAGAGAGAAATAAAATTTAATTAAATCAAGGCCATTGCAATTGAAAAAAATGATGAAGGTTTGCGAACTACTCGTATGAACAGATAATAGTGAGGTCAGCCAAACTATAAACAAATCATATACAAACAAACATATGCATAAAAATAAACATATATATATATACATATATATATATACACTAGCTAACCCGGTAAACGTTAGTTTGTCCTAAAAATTATTTCTAGTATAAAATGTTTATTTTAAAAATAACCAACTGTAGCAAATGCGGTATATAAATGAAAGCGACAACTAACAAAAAATATATGAATAGTTTACCCACTGCAAAGCACGCCACATATGATTGTTTCTAGATCATATTAATAATCTTTGCAAGAGCCACCCTAATATGAAACTGATTCTATTTCAATTGAATTGGCACATTTAAAGTTTCAAGATATATTATATTATTTCCACGCTCCTCATTAATTCGAATTATTCATTTTTAAATTATTATAAGGCATGCCTAGCAAATTGATTGAGATTGAAAAAAAGGACAATTTTACAGCTGTACCATAAATTTGTATAGTACCTAGTTCCCTATATAAGAGTTATATCTTCAGATTTTAATATTCATAGACCGATTCTGCCGCATAACAGACAAATGTTATGGCAAGGCTATGTTATGAAGACAAATGTTATGGCAAGGCTATGTTATAAAGAACTTTCCATACAAAATATTGACAAAGCCATATTGTTTCAGTCAGGGTTTTTCTCAGATTGTCAGACAGGAAACCTAACCTAGAAACCGCACCAATGTCAAAAAAAAAACGATGTTTGAAAGTATTCAATATAATTCAGTAGCATAATGTATGGAAGTTGGAGCGTAACATAGCCTTGCGTAACATTGGCCTGTTGTGCGGCAGAATCGGCCCATCTATCTCTTTGTTTTTTTGGCCTTCCAAAATTGTAAAAAAGTTAGAGGTGGATAACCCTTGATAAAAATAAATATGTTTTTAAAGTAAAAAGAGTTATTTGTATTTTTATTTATTATAAATATAAATATAGTATTTTATTAATATAATTGTCTGGGTTGTATATAAAAAAAATAAGGGTGAACAATTCTTGTCACTTTGTTCGCGCCATATCAAAGATTGCGGTTATGTTGATATAAAAAAATCATCAATCGAAAATCATAAAAAAATCAAATAAATCAATACGTTATCAAAAACAATATCAAAATTATTGTAAATATTCCTATAACTTGTAATTAACAAAATAAATATTACTAGTTACATATTAAAGTATTTTATAATTGGTCCTTCAAAAAGCAATCAATCACAGCAACCATTGAAAAATATATAGTAGCCGATTCTCAGACTTACGGGTATGAACTTGGTGACATAGAAAAATGGTATATATAAACAAAATGACACAGCGGCTCTGTTTAAAAATTGACTAGTTTTATTAACAATTCTGCAACTGTATAGCATGAAGAAATCCATTATCACAATCCTGTCAGATGTTGAGCGTCATTGTCACAGTCGTCAGTTAGTCTTTTTTTTATTATGAGGGTGTTTTCTCATGTTTTTTTGTGGACCTATTTTTCAATATTTAAAATTATTTCAATTAAAATCAATAAACTTATGCCAGAACTCATGACTTTGATCAATTATGTTGCAATTATCAAGATTGATCGAATTTTGTTTAATTCTTTTTTCTTTTTTCGTTTTTGTTCAATTTTGGACAAAATGACATATTTATACAACTGGTTGAAATGAGTACTATTTTGCAAGCATTATAGAGTCAAGAAATAAAATTAAGACCTGTGAATGATAAAGCGAATTTAATGATCATTCCGATACATATAAAACGACTTAATTACTAAGAAATCAATAATCAATATATTAATTTATGAGTTGACCGAGTTCTAAATATTAGCGATTTTTCATAATTGTACCTCTTGTTGTAGAACGATATTATTTCAGGAATGGTTGAGACAATATAATTTTGATCAAGACCATCTAAATTTTTTAACAAATATTTACAAAAAAATGCCCCGCCCGATCTATACCAAAAACTAATCAGCATGATTCCCTAATGATTCTTTTGAACACTTTTCGAACTTTCAAAGTCGGTTCAGGATTTTTGGCGAAAACGTAGACAAAAGATTTTTCTTTTCAAAAGAAAGACTCTTCTGTTAATTCTAAAAAAACGCATTGTATTAATTGTCGGTTTGCAATGAAAGATTTTTCAGAATTTGGTACAACATCAACATCAAATCGAACATTTCCGAATCGACACTTGTAAACTCGTTCTGTACTATAAATAATCATCTCCCTATTCATCGTATAATTTTTTAAATTTGTTAATTAAACCTTTATAAAAGTAAAACGAAAATCATGATGATGATTTAAAATATTATGTATTGCATTTAACAACTAATTATCTAATTAAAAGCTGTTTATCATGTAAAAAAAATGTTACGGTTAAAATGTAAACGGTAAACAAAAGATATTACGCAAAAATTTTATTTTATTTTATATGTAGATCTGAATATAGTAAGTTAGCCTCCCTTAGCGTTTGTTTTTGACAAGCTGAGAAAAAGAAGAATCAAGTTTGATCAAACATAGAACCTTGCAGATAATCGTGCTGATATATATATATATATATATATATATATATTATATATTCGCAGGCTAATTTAGTAAGAGGTTTTATCTTTTATTTGAAAAATTTCTCTTAACATTTAAAAACTACAGTGAGAATGATGTTTTAAAGCAAACATAACAGGACTTCATACTATATCTGTTCAAAATACATCTCTTCAAATTTCAAACATTTTGAAAACGTTTATTTAACGTTTGTATATTTCAAAAATACGTTTATACAACGCTTGATATGATGGTATTTTAGACACATTTCCGCAATCATATAGAAAATTTGATACATGTACGAATATTTTGTATATATAAAGTTTGAAGAAAACTTGAATGCATATTTGACAAATTTGGCAAGTCTATTAGAAATATTGAACGAATAAAAAATGTACATGTGAGTACTTACATATGCATATATGTTTATAATTAATACCCTATGGCAGGTGAGTGAGCAGAGCTAAACTCCAACTCGATTCAGGGATAAATAGTGAGAGATTTCCCATTTCCATTTCACACCGCAGTACTCGAACTGGACTATTTTCAATCGGAAACATATTTTTAATATATCTATCAAATGAAAATGGACATCGCTATGGCACCATATCAGGTTGTCCAAAGCAGAGGCTCGAACTCGCAACCCTGTCCACACAGGGCAGTTTAAAGTTAATATATAATTGATATATTTTAATTATTATAATTTCTATACTGATACTGATGATATAATCTCAAGTCGAAACAACAATACCAAGAAAGGCTATTTCCAGGAAAAATATTTTAAACTGTTTTCAAAATCTATATCAGTAATGCTATTAGGCAGGCAGCGGTGGAAATCGATTCTGGAATATATGCATATTGCATGTACTTCACTAATATACTTTAAAAACATAGAAAATGTGTGCAATGTGAAACAGATTGCAGAATAAAATTAAAATTAAAAAAAAGGAGCTAGAAGCTTATTGTAACAGGGGTAAGTAGTAAGTATTTTTTCGATTTAATATGAAAACCGTTCTGCATATTATTGCTTTAGCTACTCTTCCGCAGGGCCACGCAGTCAACAAAAGTGTGCAAATCCATCATATCTTCCCGTTTTAGAGGTTTCTGAACATTTTGGCAAACCTTAGAAAAAATGGATTTGTGTGTGTGTTTTGTATGTCCGCATTTTTTCGTCCACGTTTTCGGACGCACGGATCAACCGATTTAAATGTTTCAAAAAACATTCGATTCCTATTGATAGGAAGATGTGCTGATTAATTTTTGACAAAGGCAGATCCAGCCTTTTTGAAGATAAAGAGCTAAATGTACAAAAAAATGCAGTTTTTGAGAGAACTAAACATCCGATTTGAATAATTCAAAAAACTTTCTGCTTGTTTTGGCAAAATAATTGCTTTAACTAGCTTTAAATGGAATTCTGTCTTAAGGCAATTAATGCATCGTGCCTTAAGGCAAATTGCAGGAACTTCCCGTACCAAAAATTATTATTTTTTTTAAAAACAATTAACATTTTTGAAAAAAAAATACTTCGAAAAAATTAGATTTTTGAGAAACTATAAATTTGACAAAAAAATACTTTTTTTAAAAAAAAAATTTGTTTGAAAACAAAATTTTTTTGAAAAGAAAAATGTTTTCTTCATTTTGACATATTTTGGAAATTCTGAACTTTTTTTCAAAGCAATCGTATTGCTTGAACTGCATAGAGACGAAATGTCAAGGCGCGCAAGTGACGCGCCGCCGTCTAACACATAAGCATTAGTACGGAACCCATAGAAAAAAAATATTCTTATCGTTAAAATCTCTATAAAATATCTGATAATTTGAGGTGCATATGTCCAATGATCATTTTTAACGGCCAGATGGCATTTTTTTTACTTTTTTCATTAGATCTCCGAAACCGCTAGACCTGCCTTCATGAAAATTTGATCAATTCTTCATCTTGTCAATACAAGCTTTTTGAATGTCAATTCAATGCTCCGTTCCCTTAAAAACTGAGTTACGGTATCTTCGGAACGGCTAGACCTGCTTTCGCCAAAAACTAATCAGCACGTCTCCTTATCAATACGAATCGAATGTTTTTTGAATTATTCAAATCGGTTGATCAGTGTTCCCGAAATCGTCGACGAAAATTTGTATCCAAACATACGTGCGCACACACGCACACGTACATCCATTTTTTCTAAGGTATGCCAAAATGTTCAGAAACCTTTGAAACGTCGAGGAATGCAAAAATTTTCATTTTCGATTTTTTTGGGATTACTATAACTTGCCCTACGGGAAGTTAAAATTTTTTTTTTGTATATCGAAAATAGTTCAGATTTTAATTCTAATTTTGGCTAAAGTTCTAAAGCTCACTTATATACTTTAAATAAATAATTTTAACTTTGTAATTCAGTTTATATAATTCTTTCAAACAAATATTATACAATGTAACAGTATTTATAATAATCTATTTAAAAACATTTAATTTTCCTCGAACATTTTGTTACGCTGCGGGAAGTTCCAGCAATTTGCCTTACGGCACGATGGCATACACCACTAGTTTTGTTTTATGTTCATCAATCGCTGGAAATTTGTAACAATTTTTATTTAAATAGCTAAATCGTTTAAATAGTTATGATTAATGTGAAAAAGAAAACATATGTGGGAATAGTTGTAACAAAACCTGGCATCAAGTTGTAACACGCAAGGATGGTAGTGTCTGATATGTAGTGAAGCCTATACAGACTTAATTAAAGAAAATTAAGTGGAATGTATAGTTTGTAAGATGCAACTGTATCTTACTAATTTGTTATAATTGTAGTTTAATTATAGGAATTTCTATTACAAAAGGCACTATATATTTCTGATTTACTATTAAAATTACTAACTTTAGAAACATGTTAATTTTCACAAAAATAAGCAAGGAATAATTTGTCAAAGGTGTTATTACCGTTTTTGTCGTTACTACTTTCCTCAGTACATGTTACAACTAGCATTAAAGATAGGGTAAGTTGTAACACCGCACTTTTTCTAGAAAATGTTTAACTGTTGAAAAATGAACAATAGTTATGAAATTGTTTTCACTTGATCCGGCAGAGAAATAGTTACAGCAGTTATAGTTAGAATTAGCTAGGAGTTTTACTGGACATAGTCAAATAGCTTCTTGTTGGATATGTTTTATTTGTTATGATATAATTGGTTAGGTTTATACAGTATAATTGTTCAAAAGTCAAACTTTATACTCCGCCCTACCCTAATGATTTAATAAACAAAATTCTTAAAGCTTAATGAAATATCTAAAATTGGAAATTTTTATTTCTGAATATCAATTAATTGATATCCTTTCAAAATCATCTATCATCGAAATACTCGGCTCTACTATTCCTCCGAACTATTTCCTTTTCTAAAGATCAATAACATCCGTTTTAGAAACATCCGTGCCGCCGTGCCGCGCTTTCCTATCCCATAGAACAAACGCGAATTATGATGTCCTCCGCGGAGTAACAAGGACGCATTCGTAATAATTTCACAAAACCACACCCAATTTTTAACAAAATTTCTGGTCCTGCCCCACCCCGCGAAATATATATAAAAACACATAGCCGCGTGCGCAGAACTTACGCCGTTAAGTTAGCACTACGCATTTTCGCTAGCGCTAATCTTCTAATCATTACTACCGCCCGCGCTGTAACGCTACCCCTGGCTGCAAAATGGGGTGGGAAACCTTTGGGATGGGGCCGAGGGTCGAAAAATAGACTCATACCGCCGCAAATGAAAACCGCTGTTAAAAAATATAATGTTGCGCCACAGCAACAAGAGAGCAATGTGGAATTAGATGTTCATGGAACACTGAGTTATAGAGATTGTTGCAATATTTCAAATTGAAAATATAATCAACTTTTTGCTTGGTAATATTTTGGCATTAATACGATAATAAAAATAAACATTTTTCGATTTTTTTCTATAACTTTTTGGTCATAATTTAGAAACATTAGGTATATATGTATGGTGTATGCATATATGCATGTTTAAATTTGCCACGTATGCCAGAACCTCAAAGTCAAAAAGCATTTGATTCGTATATAGATAATGTGCTAAACCCATTAGTTCTTGTATTGTTGGAACCCATTGGGTTATTGAGTTGAACCTCTAGATATTTTGCGCCAAAAACGTATATTCCATGTAATTTTTTTTAATATTTTTTTAATATTATAATATAAATGTAATATTTTTTTAATTTTAATTTGCATTTCTGCAACAAATTTTTAACAAATCTTATATATGAAAATGAATCGGAAAATGTGTTGGTAAGCGCATAACTCAACAACGCCTGGACGAATTTGGCCAATTATTTCTTTAAAATATTCGTTGAAGTCCAAGGATGGTTCTTATGGCGAGAATAAAAACAGCCCTTTTATTTTTCTCATACAAACATACAAACATTTTCTCTAAATTTCTTAACTAAAGTGTAGAATCAATTTGAGCTTTATTGCTATTATATAAAGTTCATATTAAATTACAAGCACTCACTGTATACTCCTCCTAAATGATTATTCGGATTTTGATAAAACTTTGTGAAGTTTGTTAAGGAAATTTTCTAGGATGTATGTGATTATAAAGTACTGGGATGCAATATTGTAGAAATAAATAGAAAAAATAGCAAAAATCGACATGTCATGTTTGCATTGAAAATAAATAAAAACTATCATCTGCCAAAAATTTTAATTTACTTATGAACCTAAACAATATTAAAATATGTATAATAAATTTACGATTATTTACATTATTATTGCTGAAAAGCAGCTGAAATGTGCCAGAAATTAAAATAATATAAAATGCAGTATATGTATGGCAGATTGAATGATATACATATGAACAAATATGACAAATTAATTCACTTAAAATTATTTTTTTTTTTTTTTTTAATTTTTATTTTCAATAGCAATCAGAATACATGACTATTCTATGAGCTATTTGGCTTATGTCATTCACTCACACACATACACACACACACTTGCAAACACACATATAAATTTATCGGATCAATATTACAATCATATTTAGAGAATCACTTCAATGAATGATTCAATTATTCTGTTCATATTATCTAAGGTTCCTCCATATTATCTTCGGGCAGCTTCTTCTTCAGTCTTCTTGAAGTTGATGTCTCAAGAAGCAAACCATATAGGTTTGAATGATGTAGTTTTTGAAAATGTTTTATACTGTTGATTTGTATTATTTTGTTTATAAAATCAATATGAAGATCGTCGTGTAAAGTTTTGTTACTTAAAATATGAAATTAAGTATTAATCAGGGCCGGTTCTACCTTTAATGCGATGCATGCGAAAAACACAAGCGCACGCCTTAGGGGGTGCAAATAATGTGTATGCATTTTGCTGTGAAGAGTAATTTAAAAAACAATAATTATTATTTTTAGATAAAATGTAAATATTAGTATATTATATTAAAAAATTGTAGACATGGGTACAGAACAGCGTCTGTCGGAACATCTAGTATTAAATAATATTATGAATATTCATAAAAATAATATTAGCGAAAGTGAATTGAAAAAACGAAAGGGTATACCGAAATAAGTGTAAAGTGAAAAAGTATACAATGCATACCAAGTGAACATATTTTTTCAAAAAAAAATTATGTTATGTATTTCTTAAACTTAATTCTATTTCTAACCTATAATGAAAATTCTCCAAATATTTATGACTTATAATAAATATTGAGTTGTACTGGAAATATTGTAATAAAAAAAAGAGTTAATTATTGCAAAAAGTCAATATTAGCTTATTGTTCTAACTATTATATTATTTCAACGTGCTGATAATACTTCAAATAGTCAAATATTTATTTCTTGTTTTATAATAGAAAATTCTAAAAAAAAGGTTGGACTTAAAAAAATACAAACTGCAACTTTCCAAAAATTCAGTACCTACTATTAGAGAAAAATATAACGATTATCTTATAATTCCTTAAAAATCAGGAAGTTTATTAACTTCCCGTAGGGTAAGTTATTGTAATGGGCCGAAAATCGGAATTGAAAATTTTTACATTTCTCGACGTTTTGAAGGTTTCTGAACGTTTTGGCATACCTCAGAAAAAATGGATGTGTGTGTGTGTGTGTGTGTGTGTGTGTATGTATGTATGGATACAAATTTTCGTCCACGTTTTCGGGCGTACGGATCAACCATTTGAATGGTTTAAAAACATTCGATTCCTATAATAAGGAGAAGAGCTGATTAGTTTTTGGCAAAGACAGGTCCAGCAGTTACGGAGATAAGGAGCAAAGAGTGCAGAAAATAGAAATCGAGTTTTTGAGAGAACGGAGCCTCCGATTTGAATGATCTAAAACATTCCATTAGTAATGATTGGGAGAAAGGGTTATTAGTTTTTCGCAAAGGCAGGCCCAGCCATCGGAGATACAGAGCTAAATGTACAAAAATGGCAGTTTTTGAGAGAACTAAGCGTCCGATTCAATTGATTCAAAGAACTTTCTGCTTGCCTTAACAAATAATTATTTTGGAAAAAAAAATTTGTACCATTTTTTTTTTTTTTTTTTTTTTTTAATTTTTTGTATATCGAAATAATTCAGATTTTATTTTTAATTCTGACTATAGTTCTAAATATTTTTAAACAAATAATTTCAACTCTGCAATTCAGTTTATATAATTATTATAAATATTAGACAATAATACAATATTTATAATAATCTATTTGAAAACATTCAATATTCCTCGAACGTTTCGTTACGGTACGGGAAGTTCCAGCAATTTGCCTTAAGGCACGATGCCACCCACCCCACTAGTTTACTTTTTCGAAAACTTAAGTTCTGATAAACAGGTATTTACTATACCACAAAATATTGAAAAAGCGTAACGATATCATGGTCAGAGTGAATATTTGATATTAACCATTAATTAAGTCTTCCCAAAAAGAGTCCCAAACAGGAATTAGCAATGAATTTAAACGATTTAAGTGCCATTTTCAAAAAAATTATAAACCAATTTTAAATGCAATATTTTACCATTGGGCCCACATATTACTAAAAAAAATGCTAGAAATTCGACCACTTTTCCAAATATTCTTTTTGTTAGAGACAAACGATATAAGATACAAACTCAAATCTAAAACTTTTAGTAGAAACAATGTGAATTATATTGTTAATAATAAATAATTAACACTTGAAATAGTGAAAATAAACAATAAACTGCATTTATCATTATTATTATAAACACGTGCTAGTATCTAATATGAAATTCTAATTAAATATGAATAAAGAAATTAAAATTAAATATTATATATAAGTATTTAATATAAAACAAGTTTAAATAAATGAAATTAATTCGCAAATAAATCTAAATCTAATCGATAGTAAATAACTTGAAGTAACACTCAACCCCAACAAAATATAATGCGATTTAAGTTCAGAACGTGAATTCAATCTGTGTCACAAATTTGATCGAAGTAATTTATTTGCAAATGATTTATTGGGGTTTGGGTTGATATATTGATATCTATTTTTAAAGTAAATGGAAATTAACATTTACTAGTCAAAGCTCCATAAAAAAACATCAATTAATGCAATATTTACTTTACTTTAATATTATGATAAATAATTAAATTCTCTATAATATTATGACAAATCGTTATATTTCTTTACCTACAATAATACATTCATGAAAAAATCTTTTAATACACAAACCGTTAATTTTGAATATAATATTTCTTATATATATCTTACATCTTATATATTATCTTACACATTGCGATAAATATGAAGTATAAAATAATAGAGATGATTTGTATTTTTAATGTTTTATGAAAAAGGTAGTTACTTAATGTTTGTTTCGTACCAATTGTTAAAATTTTTTTCCAGGATAACTTAAACTGGATTATGATTATTACTAAATATTGCTATATATTTATTTACTTACTAGAGTACATTTTTAGTCATAAATTCTATATTAGAATATAATATTGACAAATCAAGATATAATATATCCGTTATTCCCACCCTGCCAATACTTGAAATCATAGTTGAGCTGCTTTTGATGCAGATTTGAAGTGCCCTTACATGAGGGGCGAAAGTGTCTCATGAAAACTATGCGGAATAAAATCTATGATTAAACTAGGGATTATGTTTGATGAAAGTGTTCATGTGACGTATAAAATCAATATTTTTTAGATGTTAGTAATGGTAAATAATTGAATGATTAAAAAGTATACAACAAGCATTGTAACAAATACAACGGAATGAACAATAACATTTGCATTTAGGACCCAAACACAATATACGCAAACGAACTTTCGTATTTTTGATATAAATGATTTTTATGGCAAGATGTCAGATGTTATTATTTTTAATTTTCATACTTCTGTTTTATCAATTCTTTAACATAAATTATGCTATTTCTCAATATCAACTTAGTGATATGTATAAATAAAAAAAAAAAAAAAAAAAAAAAAGTAAGTGTGAAAGATTATAAATGCAATAATGGGTACGAGATGATGCCCTAGTAAAATATTTTTTTTAATAAATCTGACTAAAAATAAGTAAATAAATAAATAAATTTAGGATGTACATATATAATAACAAAATGTATAGAATTAGCTCCTGAAGAATGTAGAAGGTCAAAGATCAAGGTTATATTTTTCAATAGGAAATGAATAAATCAGGAGCAATTTGTTATTAAAAATCAAATAATTTGGTAAAATATTAGATGATACATTTTGCTATCAGCATTTTTTTTATATTTAAATTATGTGAATGTAAATTTTTATATTTAAATTATGTAAATTAAATTCTCATATTATACCGTTGTATCATCATAAATTTGGATTTTATTTTCAGATGAATAACGATATATAATTCGATATGTATTTTTACAAATAAAACAATATATAATTTGATATATGTTCCCATAATTTTTTTCTTTCTAATATTCCTTAAACTTCAGGGGTCTGACTCGCCTGTAGGCCAAACAGATTAAAATACGAAGTTGCGTTAATTGGAAGGAAAACTAAAAGAAATGAGACGATTCTAGCGATGTATAATACTTTAATAGGATTTTTTAGGAAATTATAAAACAATGTTGTCCAAACTTATTGACACTTTGCATTTAATCATCTGAACATTCACACATACTCTATTTTACAAGGAAAACGGTAGGAAAGTTTATTGGAAGGTAATATAATTATTTCCAGACCATACAATATTACTTAAATGCAAGGTGTCTAACTCGCTCATGGGCCAAATTCGAAGGTGCAATATACAGAATAAAAACTGAGAATTCTTAGAAGAACCTGACGATGTATAATACTTTATATAGTTTCTCTACGATTTTATGAAATAGTTTGGATAGTTACTCAAACCTATTCGCACATCTAAATATTCACACATATTCTATCGTGCTTGCCAAATACGGCATTTACGAAAAAGAGAGCGTTACTGACGAGCAAACTGAGAATTCTGGATCATAGCTCTGTACGGATCAGAGACATGGACTCTGAAAAAGGCCGATTAAAACTATCCGGAGATTTTTCAATTGTAATGCTGGTGGCAAATGGAAATGATAAAAGCAGACAAAATAACAAATGAAGTAGTCCTGAGAAGAGTAGACAAAAAAGACTCATCTGAGCACAGTCCTAAAAAGAAAAGGAAACTGGTTCGGGCCCGTTATGCAAAATGACCTCCTGGACAGCGTAGTCGATGGTAAAATAAAAGAACTGACAAGAATGGGAAGATAAAGAATGCAGACGGTTGATGAATTACGCGAAAAGAGGAAATACTGGGAACTGAAAGCCGAAGAGTATGGACAAGAAGCATGTAAGTAGTAGTTTGGAAAGGAAATACATAAAAATCTATTTAAAAATGGGGGTAAATAGTGATAATAGGAATGACAGACAAGAAAGGAATAGAAAATCATTAATTTGTGGTGGCTCTCAAACCATGGACCGGCCTTCGGGCAAATTACCATTTATTAATATTTTTGTTTTCTACAAGCTAAACGGTTAGAGTTTCCCGAAAAGTTTGTTCAGAGAAAATATGCAGAATAAAATTATCAATAAAGCAATAGATAATTCGATATATGTGAGTATTTAAATTGTTGGCAGATTTTCATTTGTGGGCAAGCAACCATCGTGGACAGAAGCACCCAAGTGGCAGGAAAAAGCAAACAGATAAACAAAAAGACTGACAGATGACAGTAGAATGTTTATTCTGAGCGGGTAAGTAAAAATATCGCAAGCAAATTTTGTAAAATTTTTATTGCTAATGATTAATTTATACTAAAATGTCCTCAATAGAAAGGAATTAGCTACTTTAAGTGAATAAACTTACATATAGATAATGATAATGATAAGAACTTTAATTTCTTTTTAGATTTTATTATTTCAAACCTCCAAAGTCTAGGTACCGTTAGGTTGTTGCGTAAACAATGAATGAGCATCGCGTGCATCGTTAAAATACAGTTCGATTTAATTCTGTCATGATTTTTAACGATGATTCATATTTAGACTAACTCTGACTGTGCAGTAATAGAAAATCAAAAGTGAGACTTTATCGTTAATCACTACCATAATGCCATTGAAGCTAATTAATATCTTGAATGTCTTCAAATACAAAACGCACAAAAGTATCAAAGCCTCATCGGATTGAAAAGGCTTCGCACACCGCAAAGGTCTGGCAAGTATAAAATCTCTGTCATCCCTTTGGCGGATGCCAGGTTATTCCGCTTGCGGAAAACAAGTGAAAATATTCAAATCATATATCCAGCTCCCTGTGCCGGCTCCAAACCCCCATAATGACGCCGGCAGCCATATTGCTAAACATTTAAATCTATACACACATATTATACGTGCGTACAGAGGTATAATATAAATATGAAGTAAAACTGCGGGCCTACATTCGCGGCGTGCACGGAACACAGAGCGAAAGTATTGCTGCGCGCGCGTATTAAAAGTAATGGCGGGTCTATGTACACGATCTCTATGGAGATATTTTAATGGAGGGGATAGCAGTTTGAATATACTTTGTTTGGAGCTACGCGCTTTTTCGACGAATGGTTTGGGGGCGCCGAGGGGGGCTCGCGAGATTTTAGCCCGGGATGTTTGAATAAATGAGGAAATTATAGGATGAGGCAAGAGAGCAACGCCAAGCAGAGGCTTTATTTCGGGGTCGTTAAAACTGAGAGTATGAGTAGTTTCGCGCGCCGCCGCTCATATTTTGAAATATGGCGCTGCGCGGATGCTTAGATGCCGAGCATCGATAACCCGTAGGGAAATGAGATAAATTCAAAGAGCAGAGTTTTAGAAACCGTCAGCATCATATAAAATTGGATACACGATTTCTATTTTCAAAAAAAATTAACATTTTCACACTAATGGTAATTAAGGCTTATTAGAATAGCTTGAACAGAGTACTGGTTATAAAATATAAATATTATATTCTCAATATATGAACGGTGAATTAAGATGAATTAGAGGTTTATAAAATCATACAAAATACAAATTTACAAATATGTATAGTATTTAGTGTCACTTTTTTATCAACTATAATTTTGTTAATTTACCAGTTAGCTGGAAGAAATCTAATTTAATTGACGACTTGTATTGTCGTTAATAACAATAATATGTGAAACAACACAATATAAACATTTAAACAAAGCGTATGAATAAAATATAACAATATATAATAAAACATATTTTTTCAAACAAATTGACAAGAATTCTCGGTGAAATCTTTTTTTTATGTTTCATGTTTCTTTTTCTTTCTCTTTCATATTTTGGTTAAGTTAAACTTTTTTCATCACCCGACAAGGACAAGAAATACATGTCACAACCGTACCCAAGAAATTTGTCACAAACGTACTCAACGCATTCTTTTGAAAATAAATCATCGTTATGACTGACAAGGTAACCATCAGGTTTACTCTTCTGGGATTTTGATGAAACTTCGCATGGTTGTAGGGTTGATAGTCAAACCGAACACCTTTAAATATTAGAGTCCTATGGGAAGCGGTTTAATTAAAAAAATTAAATAAAAATTGAATAAAACTGCTAAAAACGCGCTATGCGCTATGTCTACGCGCGTTGCGCTTTGTATTAATATGTCGAGATAGCCCAGTGGTTTGCGGCGCTTACTCTCAACTTTTTGTTCGAGGCCTAGGCTCACAGTCGCCAGTTCGAACCTCGCCAGAATATTTTTTTTTTAATTTATTTTTACATCTATGTGGTTAAATATTATAATAAATATTAATAATTTGTTACATGTACTACACAAATATGTGAAATTTATAAATAGTAGATATTTATGAAAGCATTCTGAAAATAAATACATTTGCATTGCATATTGATAAAATAAAATAAAACATTTTTTTTTATAAATGATATGTATTTAAACTAATATAATATCAAACATAAATAAATAATAATATAAAATAAAAACTTCAGGGCTTACAATTTGCTCTTATGTAACACAGCAGCATTTTTAAAGTGTGCTCACCGCAATATATTTTTATGTTTTTCATGCTTTTATGATAAATATCATCTAGCAAATTGTAAGCCCTGAAGTTTTTGTTTTATATTTTATTTATTTATGTTTGATATTATATTAGTTTAAATACATATCATTTATAAAAAAAAATGTTTTATTTTATTTATCAATATGCAATGCAAATGTATTTATTTCAGAATGCTTTCATAAATATCTACTATTT
>NW_020539725.1:6667999-6683467 GCF_003426905.1 Ctenocephalides felis | reverse complement strand
AGTTTTGAATATACTTTGTTTGGAGCTACGCGCTTTTTCGACGAATGGTTTGGGGCGCCGAGGGGGGCTCGCGAGATTTTAGCCCGGGATGTTTGAATAAATGAGGAAATTATGGATGAGGCAAGAGAGCAACGCCAAGCAGAGGCTTTATTTCGGGGTCGTTAAAAACTGAGAGTATGAGTAGTTTCGCGCGCCGCCGCTCATATTTTGAAATATGGCGCTGCGCGGATGCTTAGATGCCGAGCATCGATAACCCGTAGGGAAATGAGATAAATTCAAAGAGCAGAGTTTTAGAAACCGTCAGCATCATTATAAAATTGGATACACGATTTCTATTTTCAAAAAAATAATTAACATTTTCACACTAATGGTAATTAAGGCTTATTAGAATAGCTTGAACAGAGTACTGGTTATAAAATATAAATATTATATTCTCAATACTATGAACGGTGAATTAAGATGAATTAGAGGTTTATAAAATCATACAAAATACAAATTTACAAATATGTATAGTATTTAGTGTCACTTTTTTATCAACTATAATTTTGTTAATTTACCAGTTAGCTGGAAGAAATCTAATTTAATTGACGACTTGTATTGTCGTTAATAACAATAATATGTGAAACAACACAATATAAACATTTAAACAAAGCGTATGAATAAAATATAACAATATATAATAAAACATATTTTTTCAAACAAAATTGACAAGAATTCTCGGTGAAATCTTTTTTTTTATGTTTCATGTTTTCTTTTTCTTTCTCTTTCATATTTTGGTTAAGTTAAACTTTTTTCATCACCCGACAAGGACAAGAAATACATGTCACAACCGTACCCAAGAAATTTGTCACAAAACGTACTCAACGCATTCTTTTGAAAATAAATCATCGTTATGACTGAGTTAAATAATCCAAGCAAAAACTAATTCCCGATAAATAACTACTAATGTTGAACTTAAAGCAAAAGAACATACAAGGTTATCTATCTCTATACAATTAACAGTTATTATTAAAAGAATTTGAATATGAAAACTTACTTTTGACTCTTTAAAAGCAAAAGCTTTCTTACTATTATGGTAAAAGTAAAACAAAATGTTGTTACTTTGTACAAACAAATGTGTAACAATTAATTAATAAATAATTAATGATTTTAAAAATGAAACATAATAAATTAATATGAGAACGCTATAATTGAAAAAAATCTATAATTTGCGATCATTAATTAGTAACGCCAGTCGCAATATCTAGTAAAAGGAAGCAACGAGTCTATGTATTTTCAATTCTCTCAGCTGTTTAGCGCGGTACGGAAAAGCGGTGGTATGAAGTTGACGCCGGGTGGAATGGTGTTGCCGCCCCCCGCCAATGATTTTAGAAAAGTTGAGACAGCGACAACGCGCACGCATAGAACGGGACAGGAATAATATCGCCCCCCGCCCGGGGGATACTTTACATCGTATCTAAACATGTATATGTGCGTTACTCTCTGGCCTCGCAGATGATGAAGGTGGCTATGGTTTTAAAATACAAGGTTTTCGCGCGTACACTACCCCCATAGTGGGGCGAGAGTGTGGAGCACGTAGATGTAAAGTTTCTATGCAGATATATAGATATGACGAGTTAGCGCACGGGAGGGTGGCTCGAGAAGGGCGGCCGGAGCTTTTTTCAATGGTTTGAGGCAGGGGGTAGCGTTGCGAATGGGGTGTAGTTTTAGTACACACGGTGGGGTTGATTACGCATTACGCAATTTTATACGAGGCCCTACGCGATTTTCAAGCAAAAAAGAGAAGAGGAACGAACGCACTGCGTATTCGTACGCGCGCACCACTAAAATATGAATTCGCAAAGCGAATGAGTATGTGCCACCTGTTTTGCTACTGTTTTCTTCTAAAAGGGAAGTTGAAATATAATTTATATAAATGTAAGTGTTATATACAACATACATACATCAAATTTTGTTATTTGCTCAGATGTACATATCCAGAATTTAGAATATCTTAAAAATACATTTATTTCCCTTTAAACATAATGTACATGCCATATTACAAAATGTGACTTTTTTGAATATTAAAAAATACTTGTTTTTGGTATATACGTTGTAAATTTATTACCATTTTTTCAATTTGGTAATTTATTATAATACTTTCTTTTAATATTATTACGAATAATCTATATTTTTTTATTTTCATTACTTTAATTCCCAAACAAATTTGTTGGTTTGTATTGAGTGTAAAAAACTCAATAATGGTATTGTTAAAAAAAATTAAATATTATATTAATAATATATCTTGTATATGAAAATTTATAGTATATTATAATATATATTATATTATTAAACAAATTAGAACATAAACGTATAAAGATTTGTTTACAAACCAAAAGTGGTAAAAATTCTAAGATACCAAAATAAATTACTTAAAAAAAATTGGTCGTATAAAAATATGAACGGAATTGGTTAATAAATAAACACGACGATTTAATTACGAACACATACAGACAATTTCCAAATCCGCCTTGAGGATCATCCAAACTCACTTGCCAGAGAACAACGCCAAAACACTACCAGAAGTTCATTTTATATTAAAATATGCAAATTTTCAAAATCTCTGACAATGGTCAGAATAAATTGTATTTTTAAAATAATTTTATCCCTACAGTTCTACTTGGGGTCCATTTCAGGGATGATGTAAAAATTACTTAATAAAAGAATCTCATATACTTTGTATTTGAGATAGTTTATAAAAATAATATAAATTCCTTATACAAGATATACCAATAATATTATTGTTTAATTTTTTATTAGGGTTATCGAATGACACTAGAATATAAAACAAAAATTTGCATATAATTAAGTAACGACAGACTCAAATTTGAAGCAATATGTGACTACTATTTTTTTGCTGATGATATTTAAGCATTAATTAAACATATCTTACTAGACTCAAATACTTAACAATTATTAAAGTGTAAATTACAAGTATATTATGATGTGTTAATTTTTTTCATTATTTTATATTTTAATGTCATTCCAACGTTATTATTTAGGTTAGTTAACCCATAATAAATTCTATTTCAATTATACAATTATAGGCAAAATGTACATACTCTTAAGCTCCTGCCAACCATTGCACGTACAAACATTTTTGAAAAATGTCCAATTATATAACAAATAAACATTAAATTTAATAAACACTAACAATAAGTTAATTTTAAATCCAATTTAGAATTTGTGTTCAATATTATGTTGACAACCAAAACCATAGAAACGAAAATACATGGGACAGGAATCTTCAAATGTTTATGATCTCTAAATACAGTAGACAGAGAGATATATTCATAGATAAAAGAAGAGTATATATTAAATCATAGATAAAAGAAGGGTATACTCATAGATGGTATACTTAAATTACTTGATATCGAAATAGCAAACGATTTTCTTCAAGTATGCGACGATTATCCAATATCAGTAAACATTCGAGCAGAATGGTGAATAAATGGCGAATGAAGACTAGACAAATCTATTTCTTTTCTTTTCTTAGTTGCGTATAGATGATTCTAATTTGATTGTATAATATCATCAATTAATAATTATATTTGAACAATAATCTAATAATGTTTTTATTCAAATTACTCTTAAAATTTATAATATAGGAAAAAATCCCATGTACCCATATGCTAATTCAATATTTTGCACCATAATTTATTCAGAAGAAGAATATACATAAACATAAAATCGATATATTATATCGATCCATATATTCAATTTTTTGTAGCCCATTTATGCTCAATTCAAATATAACAATCATGGATTTTGAACATACGTTTTAATACAATCAATTGATTGGGATAATAAAAAACAATATGTTTGATATCTAGACACTAGATGTGCTTAC
Organism: Ctenocephalides felis; assembly: GCF_003426905.1. Taxonomy (NCBI): domain Eukaryota; kingdom Metazoa; phylum Arthropoda; class Insecta; order Siphonaptera; family Pulicidae; genus Ctenocephalides; species Ctenocephalides felis. Next base: position 6,679,578 of record NW_020539725.1, on the reverse strand, counting down.
TTTGTACTTGATGTTAATCAAATATATACTAGAGTTACTAAATTTGTAGGTTAGGTTTTAATATATGTCACGCCCGCGAAAAAAACGATATACCATTATAATTAAATCACATTTTCTTGATAATTTGATGTAGAAATTAATCTATCACTTACCATTTAGCCGATTCATCTGCACACACCAGGATCTGAAACAATATTAAAACTATTAGAAAATTGGTTATTTATTTAGTATTATTTCACTCTAGTATATTCCTTCTATATTATTGAAAATAATTATTTAGTTACAAAAGTTTAGTTACAAGTTCCTAAAGTCAGTTTGAAGGTATTAAGTTACAATATTTGTTCATTTATTTAAACTTGTAATGAAAACAGATAATTTTTTTTAACATTGGTATAATTCTAACAAAATTTATGATAAAAATTATATTCAAAAATAAAATTGTTGACATATTATTGTACATAATTATAAGTTTCTGAAGTCAGTTTCAAATTTATGAATTACAATATTTGTTCATTAATAATTAACAATTAACCTACAAATTTTGTAATAAAATTATTAAAATTTTTACCATTGGTGTAATTCTAACAAAATTTATGTTAAAAAAAATATTAAAAAATAAAATTCTATATATATTAATGTAAATAATCATTTGTGTGTAACTATATAGTCCTTGAAGTTATTTTTAAAGTTTTGAATTACAATAATTACAATATTTTTATATTTTGACAAAAAATATATTCAAAAATAAAATTATTTATATATAATTATAAATAATCATTGTTACACAATAGTTTCTGAAGTCAGTTTTAAAGTTCTGAAAAAAAAGTTTTGAATTACAAACATTACAAACATTTGAATTACAAACATGCAAATTTTGTAATAAAAAAATTTGTTTCTTCAACATTAGTATAATTCTTGAACACGTTATGAAAAAGTAATAAATTCCATATACACATATTTCAAATTTTATATAAATAAAATAAATGTACTTCTAAATAAAAATAGTACTAACTGAAAGATTTTTAAATAATTTTGATATATCATATCATTTATAGGTGTATTTTTTCTCTTAATATGAAAAATTTTATAAAGCAATAAGATCTTATCCACGAATTAAACATTTTGATTACTAAGCATTACACAAAATTGAAACTTTTCTAAAACTGTTTACATATGCGAAAGCAGACAAACAATATAGCATGATATACCTCATTGAAGATTATTTGAATATTTTTATTTCATCAACTGAAATCTTTGCTTAGTTTATCAGTTATGTTTTTTCTATTTGTTGTTATAATTCACAATTTATACTCATTTATCTCATAAATCATTTTATTTTTAAGTTTATAATATATAATCACATATATATATATATATATATATATATATATATATATATATAATCACAAAATTTTAATTTAATATATCAAAATTGACAAGGCTTACTACTGGGTAACCTTTTAGATTAAATGTTAATATTTCATATATCATCAAAATTACTGAATGTCTTCCTTTTTGTAAAGACAGATTGTAATTCAATAAAGAGAATAAAAAAAACTGAAATCTTTAATACTTTACATTTTAGGGCAAAATATATCTTTTAGAATACTCAAGTTTTAGAAAAAATAGACATACATCGAAATTTATATTTAAGAGCAAAACTTTTAGATCACTCAAGATTTAGAAAGAAAAATATATATAGCATACTGATAATTTTTTAATAAGTAAGAATATAAATAAATACAAATTTCACTCCCATAGTATCTCAATTAAGCGCAACAAGTGACCTACTTATACATACGACACAAAGATCATGTGTGCCGAAAATCTTGCGAATGACCCTTTGTTGACCTCGAACTTGCTTGCATTCCCTTGAGTTTTGGGATAGGTCATGTGCCGAAACCACCCTTCTTAGTGGAACATCTGACAGGTCAAGGGTCAAGCCAAAGCCTCTCTGTTCTGTATATGTGTCAGACGTATAAGGGTGGCACACACGTGGACTTATGTCACAAACACATGCGCGCATGTCAGACGCCGAGGGCAGGGCAGGGCAGGGGTTAGGAATGGGCGAAGTCCGCGGGGCCGACTAACCGAAAACAAACACTTGGGTGTGAAGGACACGCAGGATTAACTTGTTGTTAGACTAATACGTGTCGGAAGCCGTTTATGGAAATTGTAATGTAAACGATCTGTTATGTATAGATATATGTTAATATTGGTTATCGGGTTCCGTAACTCGATTTTAGACAAGAAAATCTTACATATGCTCCGTAGTAGGTGCAATCTACATACGTTTTTTTGGTTGTTATTTGTAGCATTTAACCACTTACAAGATATTTTATTTTATATTTAACTTCTATTCGATATTCTATAATATATCAATTTTCAAATGCTTTCTTCTCTCTTCAACTTCCCGCATGGTGTAGAATAAAAATCGCTAAAAATCGAAAAAAAATATATATATCTTGTTCTCTCAATCTCAATCTGACATATCTTATGTGTATGTGTGTGCGGATACATAATTTCGTCGACAATTTTAGGAATACGGATCAACCGATTTAAATAATTAACTAGAGGTGCTTGGCATCGTGTCTTGCAAAATTGCTGGAACTTCCCCTACCGTAATGAAACAGTCGAAAAATTTTGAATGTTTTCAAATAGGTCATTATAAATTCTACAACTTTTATTATTCGTATTTTATAGACAAAATATAAGAGTTTATACATTGTACGACGACTTTTATATATGTTTACATGAAAAGTAAAAAAAATAAAGCAAGCGGAGTTAGAATTAAAAGACTTTATTTCATTTTTCTAAGAATTATATATACTGAATTTTAAAGTTGAAATTATTTATTTCGAGTATATGAGTGAGTTTGAGAATTTTAGCTAGAATTATAATTAAAATTCGATATTTGAAAATAAATAATTTATTTTTTTTTGAAATTTTGAAATTATTTTTTTTTGATTTTTTCAAAATACTAATGATTTCTTTATACTTACAATACAAGCAAAATGTTTTTTGTATCATTTGAATCGAATTATGCGTTTTCTCACAAAATGAAATATTAGCACTTTTAGCTCCGTATACGAGGTCCCGCCGTTTCGGACCCGTTTTCGTCAAAAAATAATTAGCACGTCTACTCATCAATGGGAATTGAATGTTTTTTGGACCCTTCAAATCGGTTAATCCGTACGCCCAAAATCGTTAACCTAAAATGCTCAGAAACCTAAAGATATGCAAAAATTTCATATAAATAAAATAAATATTTTATTTTCGATTTTTGAGCGATTACTATAACTTACCCTTCATGAAATTAAAATAATATTTGATTTGTATTATTGGGAAAGATTAGTATTTGTCAAATACAGATCCAGGCGTCGTGAAGGTACGCGGCAAAAATGCCAAAATTGGTGATTCAGACAAATAATATTTTATTTGTATTGAAAAAGCGAAGAACTGTTGCAATTTTTGGAAAAGCAGTTTCAGCGTTTTCGGAGAACCAATAAATAAAAAAAAACTTTTTTTCAAAAATTTGATTTCCACTACGGAAAGTTCCAGAAATTGCACGATTAATTTTTAAATCACGATGCCATGCACCACTAGTTTTACATATTTTGCCATATCATTTTCACATCCACCTTTTTTGAATACTCAATATTATATCGTCAGCCCCTTAAACAAACTGTCACATTTTTACTAATATTAATAAGCTGCATTATATTATATTAATATGAGTCTTAATATCTTGTGTTTTAGCTTTATATTTTACTGTAATTAATTTAATTAAGATAAATTATTTTCTGTAGTGAGTCTAATCCTTTATCCGAAGAATATGAAATATGCAATATCCTAATCTAATCAACGTTCTGCAAATATATTAGTTTAACATATTAAGTTATTCAATATATTATTCAACAAATCCAGTTTAATATTCAGAATTACAGCTATGTAAGTATCAGGACAGAAAGTAGATAGTTAAGGTAACTACTGAGCACGATCATTAAGAGAAAAGGAAACCGGATTGGACCTATTTTGTAAAAATAGTGCGTTGTCGATGATACAATAGCAGGACTAAAAGAACTGGGAAGAAGAAGAATGCAGATGATTGATAACTTATGCGATAGATAAGATAAAATACAGGTAACTGAAAGCCGAAAGCATACAAGCAGTAGTTTGGAAAAGACAATGCATAACAGGGTATAAAACGTGAACAATAATAATAAAATGGTAACGATAATAATAGACAAGGGTGGACTAGGGAATCACTGATTGTGGTGCATCTTGGACCTGCCTTCGAGCAGATCACCATTTGTTATTATTACTAGGAGTCTACTCGAATACTTCTGGCATAAGAGTCGGGCATGATGACACTAATCTTATGCCCGCCGCCAATCTACTCAATACAATCTATATCAATACTGACTTTTTATCGAATTACAAGTAATTTTTAATTAACCGAAATTTTTATAGAATTGAACCTTTAAAAAAAACCTTAATAATTTTAGTTTAATGTTTTGTTAGTTATAGAAATATTCAGATCTGAAGCAAATCTTTTTAAATTTATCTAGATGAAAAGTTACAGAAGTTTCAAACGGTTGTTAATTTAATATCAAATTTATAAAAAATTAATATTATTAACTTCCCATAAATTAGTAAACAGAAGCTAATAATTATTTTATTCTATTTCGTTTGAGAAACTTTATCATGTAGACATGACTTTAAATTCATTTTGTAAGCAGGGTAGGGTGGGGCATAAAATTCCACTTTGACTTTTAGTAATTACATAAACTATCTAAACTTATATAAGTATGTATATCGCACTATAAAACACGTATCGAACAACCAGCTATCGAACTATGTTCAGTATAATTATAAGTAAATTCTTGATTAAAGCATTGTTTTTTTTTACTATTTTTCTAAACAGTCAGGAGACAAACTGTTCTAATATTTCATCTCTAATTTTACAAGGATTTTACAAAATAATAGATACTTTATTTAGCCAATGCAAAATACACATTTCAAAGGAACATTTTTTGCAAAGATCGCATTTGGTAAAACCTTGATCTGGCACTTCATTACATATATTCATAAGAAAAGTTGAATTACTATTAAAATAATGTATGAATTAATGCAATAACTGCATGAATTAAAATGATAAAAATTTCATAATCTCTACAGAAAAATTGTAATTTTATTCTACTAAAGAATGGACATGACTTTGGTAGATGTCAGGCAGAACACGAGTTGGCGTTAAATATATCAATTTTATTATAATAATTTTAAAGTAATAATTTAAAAAAAAATTATAAAATAATGAACTTCCTTATATTTAGTTTATAATTGTATAAAAACTGACAAAAATTTTGTTAGCTATTAGTATACTTCGTTCAAGAGAATTTGTCTAATTCTTGTAATATTACTTCAAAATTTAATTTAATTACGTACCAAAACATAGAAAAAACAGTAAAGGATCTGTAAACAGTAAAACTTTAATTTGTTTATTTGTTTTCAGTACATTTCGGAAACGCGACGCTATATAATTATTAAAAATTAAAATGCAATATAAGCTATTTAAAATTAATTTTATATTTCACGCTGGACAAGATTATGTTGCTAGCCCAGTTATTACAAATTGTATATTTATGTATATTAACGAAATTAGATTTATCAATTAGAGCTATAAATAATGCAAATAAATTTTTTGCTTGGTTAAAGATTATGGCCTGAATCAGACATTTTCGTTGAAGCTTAGTATTCTACGAGACATTTATTTTCATTAATAAATAATTATGTCCTCCTTCTATTCATAAGCCATAATTCACTTGATGGTTCTTGCAGATTATTCCAAAAACCGAGTCTACGGTAAAGAAATGTGTATTATGAATACTCAATGTAGCAAATTCCTAATTAACTGTATTATATATTCATATACATATTTATACATTATATTCTATAGTTCATTAACTTTAGCAACATCCCTTCATTTATGGAGACATTCGAAACGGCACATACACATTAGCATGTTACTACAAGGGTATAGAAGAGGGTTGAAATTATAATGACTAGTGTGGAAAGAAATTTCAATGGAATTGAAGCTGATGATTTTCTTTCAATCTATAAACGTTCTATTATATTATTTTAAAATAAAAATTTTAATTTTAATTTTTAGATTGTAACTCATATTATCATAACATAAATACTAAAACAACATTAATATCAAGAATAAAATTATATAAATTATCATAGTATTTTAAGACTATGAGCATAGGCATCTTTATTAAGGTGGAGGATTCACTCATAATCGATTCAAAATCAATTCGCTAAATTGAATTCGGTGTAAGTTAACTCTTTCAATTAATAGGTCTGACATAGTTCAAGATATGATAATGTTGATAAATATTAATAAACATAGCTTTAAAAGTCCATTAATGTTATCTCAAAAGTAATATAAGTAACATAGAATTTTTAAACGATACTAATTTAAAGTAAAGTGTAAATAGCTACCATCCTAATTTGTTAAACAATTAATGTTTAAATATCCATTACAAAAGTAGTTTTTATGATGTTAGTTTTGTTGATTTTGAGCTCTGTTATTTAGTTTCTGATAGGGTAGAACGGAGCTTGAAGTTTTGCAGTCCACAAAAAGGTCCACCACCAATATCTCAGAAACCGGTAAAGTTAAGAATTTTGTAACAACAATATTTGCAAGTAGAGAGAAAAAGATGAATAACCAGCCATCATCTTAAATTCTTACTTTGGCATAAGCGGCAATGTTTGAAAATCCATAACACAAGTACTTTCTTTCGTTGTTGGTTTTCTTTTGTTGTGAGCACTGTTGTTTAGTTAACGAGACCTTAATATAATTTTTATGACTACGTTATTTAAATGGTACGATCATTGTTAACCTTCACACTGACAAAGGTATAAAAAATAAAAAAAATGTGAACTAGTGGTGTGTATGGCATCGTGCCTGAAGGCAAATTGCTGAAACTTCCCTTACCGTAACAAAATGTTCGAAGAATATTAAATTTTTCAAATAGATTATTATAAATATTGTAACATTGTCTAATATTTATAAGAATTATATAAACTGAATTACAAAGTTGAAAATATTTGTTTAAAGTATATTAGAACTTAAGTCAGGATTACAATTAAAATCTGAATTATTTCCGATATACAAAAAATTTTTTTTTTGAAAAATAAAAATTGAAACAAAAACTTTTCTCCAAAGCAATTATTTTGTTGAAACAAGTAGAAAGTTTTTTGAATCATTCAAATAGGACGCTTAGTTCTCTCAAAAACTGCAATTTTTTTCTTATTTAGCTCTGTATCTCCAAAACCGCTATTCCTGCTTTTGCCAAAAACTAATCATCACTTCTCCCCGATATTACGAATTGAATGTTTTTTGGATCATTCAAATCTGATGCTCCGATCTTTCAAAAACTCAATTTTTATTTTCTGCATTCTTTGCTCCGAATGTCCAAAACGGCTTGACCTGCCTTTGCCAAAAACTAATCAGCACATCTCCCAATCAATAAAAATCGAATGTTTTTTGAACCATTAAAATCGGTTGGTCCGTGCGCCCGAAAACGTGAACGAAAAATTGTATTCATACATACATACACACACACACACATCAATTTTTCTGAGGTATGAAAAAATGTTCAGAAGCTTTCAAAATGTGAAGAAATGTGAAAATTTTCAATTTCGATTTTTGGACGATTAGAATAACTTACCCTACTAATTAAGTTAAAAAAAAGATGTGATGAATATGCCTGGCAAAATACCAGATCAAGGTTATTTTTAGTGTAATCTCTGTAAAAATGCACCTATGAATTTTATATTTTGCATTAATTAAATAATGCAGCCTTTATTTTGTAAAATTCCTTTGGAATTAAAATAAGACATTGAGCCGTTTGCCGCCTGGGAGTCTCAATTTACCTAGCCAATGGGTAAAAAAAACAGGTTACAAATTTTTGAAAACAGCAAATTTGTTTTTGCTACATTTCTACAATGATAAAATAGCTAGGTGTTTTCATTTCCACAATATAATTGCCTATGCAAATTTATTTTTTAGGCATAAGTTATTTAGTTGTTCCATGACATGAATTTGTCAGTTAGATTCAACAGTTTTTTTATACAACTTCTATAAAAATCTTACATTTGTATTTTGTATTGGTTAAATAATGTATGATAAAAAATTAGATATTAAGTCTGTTTGAACCGTTGACTGTCCCTAAAAAAAATAATAAATATGTCAATTTTTAAAACCGTAATAAACATTTTTCTACAATCATGAATTAACTGGGAATTTTTTTAACATTATTATATAGTTGCCTGTTTGATGTGTTATGTGCAGTGATGTAGTTCATATGGTTTACACAGTATAATTAGTGGAATTCAAATTAGACCCTTGTGTGACCTAACCTCTTCTATGACTAGAGTTAAAAAGTTTAGTACGGTATGCAGGTTAAAATATAAATCTTATTGTTCTTTTTTACATTTTGCAACAATATCTAAAATTACAAAATGATATTCCATTCTCGGCAACTATTCAGCATTACACCCCACACCAAAAGTTTTATCGTCTATTCACAAAACCCTAAGAACGTCTATGGCCATATCCCATATACAACTACTTACAGACACATATTCACCCCCATTCGTATGTCCCATCTAATATACATACTTATACAAGTTTTGTCTTATTCGTTTCGTCCTATTCGGTATCTAGCTATGAAGAAATTTTCCCCGTCTCTTTCCTCATCTACATCTTAAGAAACTCTCTCGCGGTGCCGAATTTTCTTCATCCCTTACTTTCCCGGCAGCCACCACCAGAGCTCTGCTTCGCCTCTCGTACGTACTTTTCATCTAAGAAAACCGTCGAAGGAAAAGCGTAAAGCGTGCCACCCTTAGAAGAAAATCAACCGCCCTTCAGAAGAAAATCGTGCCCCGTCTCTGGTGCATGGAGTTTCCGGACTTGTTACAACTCCCAGAGTTAGTGCTGATGACGAGGGGGTGAGAATTTTACATGAAGAGGAAATCATAACGCGTAGTTTTAGTTAACAGTGATAAAAAATCATTACTCTATTAACTGAATTTAGAAAATATTTTTGCAATGTTTCAGTTTGTTGCTAAAAATATGTAAACATTTTTTCATTAAAAATATTTTTTTTATTACGAAAACCATTTTAATATGAGAAGATTTTGAATCAAACTATGCTTAGATTATTTCACATTATTACTAGAAATTTGGGGCAAATTTTTATCAATATTTATTAATATTATAATTATTAATATTAATCTAATAAATTTATTTTTTGTTTGCTCGTTTGCTATGTACTTAAAACTTTCAACATATATTCGAAAACCGGCGGCATGAACGTCTAAATAATTGAATATTTCGCACTTTTTAATTCAACGATATATTTACAACTGTCCTACATTAGACATTTAATAAATCTTTTGGCGAATGTTTCGCAAATCATGTACGTTTTTAGTGGTAGGGTTGGGCACAAAAGTCCAACTTGAATTTTGACATTTATTCTGTGAAAATCAAACGAACTACATCAAGACAAACGGCACATATAAAAAAACAACTATCTGACTATGATCAGTAAAATTGTCAGCTAATTCATCATTATAAAACTATGCTTTCTTGCTAGTTTTCAAAAATTTATCTCCTGGTCTTTTTTAACCCATAGGCGTGGTAAAATGACCAGCCCGGATGCAAATGGATACAATATCTTCTTTTTAATTCTACAGGGAGTTTATGAAATAATAACTACATTATTCAACCAATGCAAAATATAAATTTCATAAGCACATTTTTACTTATATAACTTTGATCTAGTATTTCATCAGAAATATTTATCACCAAAGTTTGAATAACTATTCATTTAATTTATCTATTGTAAAATTGCTTTTCTGAACTAACAACAATTACTGAATGCCTTCTCAGGCAGTTGTAGTTTAGATGAAAATAAAAAAAAAATAAAAAAAAATTAATTGTTTACATATTTGGCAGGGTAAAGATTAGTTGGTCCTCTTTACCCCACCTATATGTAAGCCTTTATAAAGGTTATATAAACCATATTTAGAATCTAACTTAGAAACATACAATACATAGCATAAAACAATTAAACGTTTACATAAAAAATATATCAAGGCCTCGTAAACTAAACAACAGTGCTCACAACCAAAAAAACGATCAACGAAATAAAATACTTTTGATATAGATTATCAAAAATGGGCGTTTATTTCCTCGTAAGAATTAATATGATGGCTTTTTACACATTTTTTGCATATCTGCTATTACTTTAGAATAGTATCGTTTAAACATTTTTAACTTTACTTGTTTTTGACATAATGGTGGTGAACCTTTTCTTCGTAGACCTTTAAGCCCAGCTCTACCCTACTTTGAAAATATTTTTTTTTAATTACACAAAATTATTTAATAAAATTTGTTAATTAGTATTATTAGTATAGTATTATGAATAAGAAGCATAAGTATATTCTTTACTGTACAACAACTATATTTATGTGAAACTCAAAATTTCAAAATAATTCTCAAAATTAAGTAATTTTACAATTAAATAAATAGATAGTATTATATAAATTTATTTCTTAGAAATTTTATTACTTGTATTATTCTGATTATTATGAATTATATTATATAATCTTGACTTCTTAGAAAATGATTAAAATTGGAAAGTTGCTTAAATTTATATGTCATAATAATTAATTATTGAAGTCAATATAGTACAAATATATATTCAGATTTTAAACATTTTCTTTAGCACCAAACATTTAATTCTGATAAAAAAATTTAAATATTTTGAATTGATATCGACTCAACAAACGACAATATTTATTATGAATTCTAAAAAAATATTTAACATTCAAAATTGTGTCATAATTTGTAACAATTAATTACTATGCTGATATAATTAATTAAAAAATATTGTTGTAAAAATTTTGAAAAATATTTAACATTAAAATATTTGTAATAATTATCTAAAACTGATAATAATAATAATTATATCTAAACTATGAGGGATCCAAGATTATAAATTGTCTTCACGTCGATGTTAAATAATGTTTAGTAACTATTAATTTGTAACTATTGCTGTTTGCGATAAATATGTGCATAAATTATAACTATTTTGCGCATGTCAAAAAATCATTTTAAATTAAATATATAAAAGTTTATAATGTATAAAGACTCCGACATAAGCATAAGAAACGATGAACTACGAACACATTTAGATAATTACAAAAACCGTTTCGAGAATCACCCAAACTCATTTCCAGAGAACTTCGCCACAACACTACCAGGGTAGATCAAAAAAGAAATTCATGTTACATTAAAACATCCCATTTTCAAAATCTCTGACAATGGCCAGAAAATTTTATATTTTTGAAGTATTTTTTCCTACAGTTTTACTTGCTGTCCATTTCAGTACAGGTAAAAATTACTAAATAATAATAATAAAAAATAATAATAAATATTCCTAAATGTGGATGAAGTGCTCAAAAAAATATTAAGGTTAAAAAAATAATTCAGAATAGCTTAA
>NW_020539725.1:6652990-6666999 GCF_003426905.1 Ctenocephalides felis | reverse complement strand
TAAATTATTTACACATATCGGAAAGTTCAAGCAACTTGCATTAGCACAAAATGCCACTTACACCTAATTCTGTGTTTGTTTCAACAGAAATCTTAAGTACTTTGAGTTATATTGTTTTATCAGCTGTTTATATAGTAAATGTTCTTAATTATAGATGATTATTTTAGTTTGATAAATAATTTTATTTTGCTTTTGTTTCTATATCATGATTTTTCAAATAAATTAAATGGAAAGTCTTGTAATAATTACAGAATTATAATTTTGTAAAATATATAACAATTGATAACAGTTTATTTATTTATGTATAACGATGTATGGTGAATATATTTACCATTTCTTTCATTTTAAACACAAGAGTTCATAGCATTACAATTCAACTGCAGAATATTTAGTTACTAAAATGGATACATCTAATTTTAAAATAACCGTGTATACAATCCATTATTTCTGCGCGAAAATACTAATAAACGATTATAACAAAATCAATTTTATTTTATCAGCACAATTACTAAATGTCTATGCTGACAACTTGTAATTTATATTGAATAAAAAAGAACTTCTTAGGAGAAGTAAATAGTGATATGTCCAATGATTTTGCTGATAGTTTAGTTACGGATCTTTTCATATTATATTTATAGGAGTAAAAGAACTTTGTCTTATCAATGGAATATTAAAGTCTCCACATTATATCATTCTAAACTTTTGCAAATATAATATTTGCTTGACGCAAATATTTAGAAATAATATATGTTCAATTCAAATTATAAAACACTTGCTGGTCACAAAAAAGAGTAATGGGACAGTAATGAATAAAAAAATACAAAGTTACAATATTCACAAAAAATAATTTATAAGTACAAGTATTCAACCAAAAAACAAGTATTCTGTTAAATTTAATTAGTTGAGACTTCCATTTACTGAATCTGCATGTATTTAAGTTTCAACTGCAGATAGAGTAAGTTATAGTAATCGAGGGAAAAAATCGAAAATGTTTTTTTTTGTTTTAACGTTTCGGAGCCTCTTCATCCTTTTCGTATACCTTACTTAGCATAAATGAATATATGTGGGAGGGGGACATTTCGGAGATGCACAAAAAAGTAAGAAAAGTTATTACTTGGTGGTCAAAAATTGTCATTGGACATATGCGCATCAAATTATTATCTATTTTATATAGATTTTAGTAATAAGTACAAATTTTGTTCTATTTTTTTAAAGGAATTATTACATTTGAAGATCACTTCTTCATAATTAAGAATTTGTTAGTAAAAAATATCACATGTGCCAGGTAATCAAAAATTTTAATTTCATAATTTTTGATAATTTTAGTAAAATTGAAAATAAAATTTCTAACTTATTAATGTGGGAGACTAATTTAATCCGCCTTTGAAATATTGCTTGCGGCAAAATTTTTCTCATTGTATATATTATTTTTAGATATTTGATGGATAGTTGTAATTTGATTACCAAAAGTAATTGTAAAGATTCAATTTCAAAGAAATTTGAAATTATATCGTAATAATCCTTTAAAATAAAAACAAGTCATTGGACCTACTTTTCTAAAACCCGGAGCAATCCGGGACAAAAGACATAAATCCGGCCAAATATTGCTTTCAGTAAAACCCGGGACTCAAGGTAAAAATCCGGGACTGTACCGGCCAAACCGGGACGTATGGTTACCTTACCAAGGCAGTATGCCATGCACCACTATTTTTTATATTTATTTTTACTTAGACATTTATATTAAAAGAAAAAAAAATTAAAAGCAAAAAAAATCTTTTACATCAATTCGGATATTCGGAAGTCAAATTTAAGGTTGCAAATAAAATCAGCGGCTAATGAGTGCCAATTAAACGAGTATTTTTTTTCTCATATTTTGTCGTATTATTTCATTGGGATTTAATAAAATAAGATTTATCCGTTTCCTCTCGATATGTATTCAAATCTTTCGTTCGCCCTTAAAACCATCGAATCGTATCAGCATACACCTATAATATCTTCGTCTATCTTCCTATCGCGCTAATACACACATTACTCACACAGTCGCCCCCGCGACGCCCCAGAGAGGTCCTAGGAGAGGACGTAAGAAGTAAGGAGCGCGCGGTACAAGGGAGAACGGAGAAGGCCTCATATTTTAGAAATGGCGACAAGACAAGAAATACATCTTGACTACCCTTTTAAATATATATATTTTAGAACGCGGCTATTGATCGCGAATATAGTAATATAAAACGCACACACACGTCGTCTATGAGCTAGTCGGCATTGTTTCTAAACATGCGGGTTGCGGTAATTACCGCTATATCAATTAAAATTGATTGACTTCAATTAGTATTGTAATTAAAAAGTAACTATGTGTATTTTTAAAATGCGTTTTGTTGGCAACTACTCTACTCTTCTCGGACCTTGTTAAAACTCGCGATAATTTTGTGAGAAAAAATTAAAGTGATTTTAGATCGAAATTGGAATGTATTGAAATTATTTTTATAAATACTTTGGCCGTTCTATATTATATACTGTTGAAAAATAGAATATTTACTTCTTTATCCTTTCCATTATAAATATTAATTGAATAACTATTTTTGATAAAAGTATAAAAGCTATTAATGCTGAGTTCAAGAAGTTTACGTTGGCAAAAATATTTATTAAAACTGGTGGTGCATGGCATTGTGCTTTAAGGCAAATTTTGAATCATTCTAATCGGGTGATTCGTTCTCTACATAACTGATTGACCATTTTCTACAGATTTTACTCCGTATCTCCAAAGCGGCAAGACCTGCCTTTCCCAAAAATTTAATTCCAATAAACATTTTTGACCGCCAAATGACATTTTTTAAACTTATTTTTATTGAGTGTCCATAACCGCTGTACCCCCTCCCAAAAATTTAATCAGCTCTTCTTCTTGCTAATACAAGTAAAATGTTTTTGAATTATCAAAATCAGACGCCCGTTCTCATAAAACCTGAGTAACCGTTTTTGGCACTTTATGCCCCGTAACTTTGGAACGGCTAGACCTACCTCCGCCAAAAACTAATCAGCATGTCTCCTTATCAATACAATCAAATGTTTTGTAAATTATTCAAATTGGTTGATCCGTGTTCCCGAAATCGTCGACGAAAATTTGTATCCGCACAAACACATACACATACATCATTTTTTTAAGGTATGCCAAAATATTCAGAAACCTTTGAAATATATGTATCTTTAGTACATAAAAATTTTCATTTTCGATTTGCAAATGTGATAATAGACTAGTTCCGGCCCGGTTATTCTTTAAAATTTGATACATTTATTTATTGATATTTATTTCAGATTAATTTGCTCACATTTCGTAAGGAGAGTTATAGTAATCGCAAAACATCAAAAATAAATTTTGTTGCATATCTTTACGTTGGATAAAGTGGGATGTATGTGTGTGTATATATTTGGATACAACTTTTCATCCATGATTTCTAGAGCACAGATTAACCAATTGAAATATTGACGAGGAAACGTAATGATTAGTTTTTGGCAAAGGCGGGTGCAGCCGTTTCAGAGATACGGCGCAAAAACGTTTTGTAACAACGTAGCATACTATTACAGTGATTTAAAAGATATATTACTTGTGCTGACGGTGTGAATTTTTGAGGAAGATAGATTTTTGATTCTTTAAATTTTATTAAAAGCAAGTATTATTTTTGATATTTTTTGTTTTTATTAAATTTTTTTAAGTTATGATAAAAAAGTTGATATTTTTAACAATTCTGTTTTTTAGAATATAATCATAACATATATTACTATGGAATAGAATTAATTAAATGAAATGGCACTAGTAACTATTGTTTTAAATATAAATATCAACAAGTCAAAGTAGTATACAATGTACCTTTTCGGCGGACTATTGTAAATCCATTAAATTTACTGAATGTCCTATACTGGACAGTTGTAAATATAAGAGTTAATAAAAATATATATATACATATATATATATATATATATAAATATTGGATGATTATTAAAACAATTATTCCCAGCTGCTGTATTTAATTATAGAGTTATAATTGAAAATAACAATTTTTAACTATTTACTTTTTTAAGCAAGTGCAGTTTTAAAAATGTTGAGAACTGACGATCATCGCTATATAATATATAATATATATGATATAATGTGCAAGTAACTCACACACGATTCGTAATGAAGAACAGAGACGAACGTAGTTTCTGAGATGAGTTATATCCTGCGACGGGGTTGATTTTATTCCGATGGGGTGGGCAAGGGAGACTTCGAATCTTCTTCCGTAGACATTTTGATTGTTATTCAATATTAGAAAAATTAATAAAAAAATGTTGTTTTAAATAATTGATTGAAATATTTAATTTTGTATAATACGAGTTCATATGTTATATAATTTCAAATAAAATTTATTAATTTATTATAAATTAATATGCATTATATTTATTTACATAAAAATAATGATTGAATACAATATTGATACAATAATGACTCTGTACCAAAAACCAATGTATTACGAATAGAGTTTGTCATTTGTTTTTTTTTTAGAAAATTATTAAATTCAATGAATATCAATTAATTGTAAAACTGAGAAGTTCTCATTGGAGTTCTTCTTAGGCATCACTCATAAATATTGTCACTTTAGCTCATAGGAATCTTTATGTATTTCTGATTGCTAAATAAAACTGAGTTAAAAAAAAAATAAATGAATATCATATCACTTAAAAAATTGAAAATTGATAAATTTTGTCAAATTTTACAGACTGTAAATTGAATTTGAAATTTACTTTTTTTTTATTTAATTTGTTTGTTTGTTATTATTTTAATTGAAATTTTATGAAATTTAATTTTAAATTTTGAAATTTAAGTTGAAAATATTGTTGCAAGCGATTTAGTTCTTGGAATCTTGCAAAAAATAACCAAAATAATTAACCTTTTGCTCATTTACATTTGAAACTAAAATTGATTTTTTAGATAATGTTTGATTTTGTTTGTTTAGGTAATGTTTTATTGCAATCAAAATCCATATCAGTAAATTGTCGGTTAAAAATTTTTGACGAACTTTATTCGAAAATATTGGAGCAAAAAACTTTTTTACAAAAATAAATACCGGTTACAACTGGAAAACGAAAAAATTATTACCCAAAAAAAACGATTTTCTAAAATGTCGGTTTTTGCATATACCCTAATAATATTTTTGTCAATGCCTTTATATTATTAATTGTTGAGAAATTGATGTCGCTGTTTTTTATCTTCTTCAAGAGAAGGTTATGTTTTTACCAGAAAGTTCTACTTGCTTTTTTTTCAATTGATTTTTGTTGATTAGGTTAGCGGCCAGGCCCTTTTTTACAATTACCTATTAAATTTATTTTTGATTATTTTGATGGAAGTTTCTATGATGATGGGTCTTAACGAACATCTTAAAATATCATACGCCTTATATAGAATTATAAAAAAAATTTGAAATTTGGAATACGCTTCGAAGATAAACTCTGGGAAAGGTTTTGATCATTTAAACATATCATGGAGTTGACGTATTTGCTTAAGGCAAAATTAAAAATACAACTAACCTTTTGCATCTTTTGCATGCCTAGAACTATTTTAAATGGAAAATATAATTGAGATCAATATTTTCCTGAGACCAAATAATTTTCTATGGCATTCAAAATACCTAATATTAAATACCATAATAAAATTGAAACAATAATAAAACATAATAATGATCAATATAAGGAATTCTTCTATCATCGATAAGTGCTCAAAACGCAATCTAGAGTTGTGTAAATGTAAAAAAATTGCAGTTTTTGAGAGAATTAAGCATCTGATTTGAATATTCAAACAACTTTATGCTGGTGTTGATAAAACAATTGATTTTAGAGAAAAAATTATTTCAATTTTTTTTTCTAAAATATATATATATATATATATATATATATATATATAATAATTCAGTTTCATATTCATAAGTTCTAAAAATCACTTATATACTTTAAATAAATAATTTTAACTTTGTAACTGTTTATATAATTCTTTTAAATTGTAGACAATGTTATAAAATTTATAATAATATATTTGAGAACATTTGATATTCCTCGAATATTTCCTTACGGTACGGGAAGTTCTAGCAATTTGCCTTAAGGCACTTTGCAATACACCACTAGTTTAATTTATTAAAACTTTTGGAATATCATATCTGATTTGTGTACTAGTTGTGTAATATATTAATTATATATCTTTTAATAAATCTACGCAGGCAATTTTTCTCTCATTTGTTTCATAAATAATTTATTATTCTTATTAAGAGATGTTTACATGTTGGCCTTTGATTCCAGACAACAGCCTGATTAGATCTTAGTGATCCTTTGAAGATTGGGTATTTGCGAACGCACTTAGACTTGTCCCTTTTTAATTTATCAGATCAACCGGAGTAAGAACTGAAGTTTTTCTCAGAAGATTTTGTGAAAGCAACCCTTAAGAAAATCTATTAAGCTATTCTGAATTATTTTTTTAACCTTAATATTTTTTTGAGCACTTCATCCACATTTAGGAATATTTATTATTATTTTTTTATTATTATTATTTAGTAATTTTTACCTGTACTGAAATGGACAGCAAGTAAAACTGTAGGAAAAAATACTTCAAAAATATAAAATTTTCTGGCCATTGTCAGAGATTTTGAAAATGGGATGTTTTAATGTAACATGAATTTCTTTTTTGATCTTACCCTGGTAGTGTTGTGGCGAAGTTCTCTGGAAATGAGTTTGGGTGATTCTCGAAACGGTTTTTGTAATTATCTAAATGTGTTCGTAGTTCATCGTTTCTTATGCTTATGTCGGAGTCTTTATACATTATAAACTTTTATATATTTAATTTAAAATGATTTTTTGACATGCGCAAAATAGTTATAATTTATGCACATATTTATCGCAAACAGCAATAGTTACAAATTAATAGTTACTAAACATTATTTAACATCGACGTGAAGACAATTTATAATCTTGGATCCCTCATAGTTTAGATATAATTATTATTATTATCAGTTTTAGATAATTATTACAAATATTTTAATGTTAAATATTTTTCAAAATTTTTACAACAATATTTTTTAATTAATTATATCAGCATAGTAATTAATTGTTACAAATTATGACACAATTTTGAATGTTAAATATTTTTTTAGAATTCATAATAAATATTGTCGTTTGTTGAGTCGATATCAATTCAAAATATTTAAATTTTTTTATCAGAATTAAATGTTTGGTGCTAAAGAAAATGTTTAAAATCTGAATATATATATGTACTATATTGACTTCAATAATTAATTATTATGACATATAAATTTAAGCAACTTTCCAATTTTAATCATTTTCTAAGAAGTCAAGATTATATAATATAATTCATAATAATCAGAATAATACAAGTAATAAAATTTCTAAGAAATAAATTTATATAATACTATCTATTTATTTAATTGTAAAATTACTTAATTTTGAGAATTATTTTGAAATTTTGAGTTTCACATAAATATAGTTGTTGTACAGTAAAGAATATACTTATGCTTCTTATTCATAATACTATACTAATAATACTAATTAACAAATTTTATTAAATAATTTTGTGTAATTAAAAAAAAATATTTTCAAAGTAGGGTAGAGCTGGGCTTAAAGGTCTACGAAGAAAAGGTTCACCACCATTATGTCAAAAACAAGTAAAGTTAAAAATGTTTAAACGATACTATTCTAAAGTAATAGCAGATATGCAAAAAATGTGTAAAAAGCCATCATATTAATTCTTACGAGGAAATAAACGCCCATTTTTGATAATCTATATCAAAAGTATTTTATTTCGTTGATCGTTTTTTTGGTTGTGAGCACTGTTGTTTAGTTTACGAGGCCTTGATATATTTTTTATGTAAACGTTTAATTGTTTTATGCTATGTATTGTATGTTTCTAAGTTAGATTCTAAATATGGTTTTATATAACCTTTATAAAGGCTTACATATAGGTGGGGTAAAGAGGACCAACTAATCTTTACCCTGCCAAATATGTAAACAATTAATTTTTTTTTATTTTTTTTTTATTTTCATCTAAACTACAACTGCCTGAGAAGGCATTCAGTAATTGTTGTTAGTTCAGAAAAGCAATTTTACAATAGATAAATTAAATGAATAGTTATTCAAACTTTGGTGATAAATATTTCTGATGAAATACTAGATCAAAGTTATATAAGTAAAAATGTGCTTATGAAATTTATATTTTGCATTGGTTGAATAATGTAGTTATTATTTCATAAACTCCCTGTAGAATTAAAAAGAAGATATTGTATCCATTTGCATCCGGGCTGGTCATTTTACCACGCCTATGGGTTAAAAAAGACCAGGAGATAAATTTTTGAAAACTAGCAAGAAAGCATAGTTTTATAATGATGAATTAGCTGACAATTTTACTGATCATAGTCAGATAGTTGTTTTTTTATATGTGCCGTTTGTCTTGATGTAGTTCGTTTGATTTTCACAGAATAAATGTCAAAATTCAAGTTGGACTTTTGTGCCCAACCCTACCACTAAAAACGTACATGATTTGCGAAACATTCGCCAAAAGATTTATTAAATGTCTAATGTAGGACAGTTGTAAATATATCGTTGAATTAAAAAGTGCGAAATATTCAATTATTTAGACGTTCATGCCGCCGGTTTTCGAATATATGTTGAAAGTTTTAAGTACATAGCAAACGAGCAAACAAAAAATAAATTTATTAGATTAATATTAATAATTATAATAATTAATAAATATTGATAAAAATTTGCCCCAAATTTCTAGTAATAATGTGAAATAATCTAAGCATAGTTTGATTCAAAATCTTCTCATATTAAAATGGTTTTCGTAATAAAAAAAATATTTTTAATGAAAAAATGTTTACATATTTTTAGCAACAAACTGAAACATTGCAAAAATATTTTCTAAATTCAGTTAATAGAGTAATGATTTTTTATCACTGTTAACTAAAACTACGCGTTATGATTTCCTCTTCATGTAAAATTCTCACCCCCTCGTCATCAGCACTAACTCTGGGAGTTTGTAACAAGTCCGGAAACTCCATGCACCAGAGACGGGGCACGATTTTCTTCTGAAGGGCGGTTGATTTTCTTCTAAGGGTGGCACGCTTTACGCTTTTCCTTCGACGGTTTTCTTAGATGAAAAGTACGTACGAGAGGCGAAGCAGAGCTCTGGTGGTGGCTGCCGGGAAAGTAAGGGATGAAGAAAATTCGGCACCGCGAGAGAGTTTCTTAAGATGTAGATGAGGAAAGAGACGGGGAAAATTTCTTCATAGCTAGATACCGAATAGGACGAAACGAATAAGACAAAACTTGTATAAGTATGTATATTAGATGGGACATACGAATGGGGGTGAATATGTGTCTGTAAGTAGTTGTATATGGGATATGGCCATAGACGTTCTTAGGGTTTTGTGAATAGACGATAAAACTTTTGTTTTTGTGGGATGTTGCTAAAGTTAATGAACTATAGAATATAATGTATAAATATGTATATGAATATATAATACAGTTAATTAGGAATTTGCTACATTGAGTATTCATAATACACATTTCTTTACCGTAGACTCGGTTTTTGGAATAATCTGCAAGAACCATCAAGTGAATTATGGCTTATGAATAGAAGGAGGACATAATTATTTATTAATGAAAATAAATGTCTCGTAGAATACTAAGCTTCAACGAAAATGTCTGATTCAGGCCATAATCTTTAACCAAGCAAAAAATTTATTTGCATTATTTATAGCTCTAATTGATAAATCTAATTTCGTTAATATACATAAATATACAATTTGTAATAACTGGGCTAGCAACATAATCTTGTCCAGCGTGAAATATAAAATTAATTTTAAATAGCTTATATTGCATTTTAATTTTTAATAATTATATAGCGTCGCGTTTCCGAAATGTACTGAAAACAAATAAACAAATTAAAGTTTTACTGTTTACAGATCCTTTACTGTTTTTTCTATGTTTTGGTACGTAATTAAATTAAATTTTGAAGTAATATTACAAGAATTAGACAAATTCTCTTGAACGAAGTATACTAATAGCTAACAAAATTTTTGTCAGTTTTTATACAATTATAAACTAAATATAAGAAGTTCATTATTTTATAATTTTTTTTTAAATTATTACTTTAAAATTATTATAATAAAATTGATATATTTAACGCCAACTCGTGTTCTGCCTGACATCTACCAAAGTCATGTCCATTCTTTAGTAGAATAAAATTACAATTTTTCTGTAGAGATTATGAAATTTTTATCATTTTAATTCATGCAGTTATTGCATTAATTCATACATTATTTTAATAGTAATTCAACTTTTCTTATGAATATATGTAATGAAGTGCCAGATCAAGGTTTTACCAAATGCGATCTTTGCAAAAAATATTCCTTTGAAATGTGTATTTTGCATTGGCTAAATAAAGTATCTATTATTTTGTAAAATCCTTGTAAAATTAGAGATGAAATATTAGAACAGTTTGTCTCCTGACTGTTTAGAAAAATAGTAAAAAAAAAACAATGCTTTAATCAAGAATTTACTTATAATTATACTGAACATAGTTCGATAGCTGGTTGTTCGATACGTGTTTTATAGTGCGATATACATACTTATATAAGTTTAGATAGTTTATGTAATTACTAAAAGTCAAAGTGGAATTTTATGCCCCACCCTACCCTGCTTACAAAATGAATTTAAAGTCATGTCTACATGATAAAGTTTCTCAAACGAAATAGAATAAAATAATTATTAGCTTCTGTTTACTAATTTATGGGAAGTTAATAATATTAATTTTTTATAAATTTGATATTAAATTAACAACCGTTTGAAACTTCTGTAACTTTTCATCTAGATAAATTTAAAAAGATTTGCTTCAGATCTGAATATTTCTATAACTAACAAAACATTAAACTAAAATTATTAAGGTTTTTTTTTAAAGGTTCAATTCTATAAAAATTTCGGTTAATTAAAAATTACTTGTAATTCGATAAAAAGTCAGTATTGATATAGATTGTATTGAGTAGATTGGCGGCGGGCATAAGATTAGTGTCATCATGCCCGACTCTTATGCCAGAAGTATTCGAGTAGACTCCTAGTAATAATAACAAATGGTGATCTGCTCGAAGGCAGGTCCAAGATGCACCACAATCAGTGATTCCCTAGTCCACCCTTGTCTATTATTATCGTTACCATTTTATTATTATTGTTCACGTTTTATACCCTGTTATGCATTGTCTTTTCCAAACTACTGCTTGTATGCTTTCGGCTTTCAGTTACCTGTATTTTATCTTATCTATCGCATAAGTTATCAATCATCTGCATTCTTCTTCTTCCCAGTTCTTTTAGTCCTGCTATTGTATCATCGACAACGCACTATTTTTACAAAATAGGTCCAATCCGGTTTCCTTTTCTCTTAATGATCGTGCTCAGTAGTTACCTTAACTATCTACTTTCTGTCCTGATACTTACATAGCTGTAATTCTGAATATTAAACTGGATTTGTTGAATAATATATTGAATAACTTAATATGTTAAACTAATATATTTGCAGAACGTTGATTAGATTAGGATATTGCATATTTCATATTCTTCGGATAAAGGATTAGACTCACTACAGAAAATAATTTATCTTAATTAAATTAATTACAGTAAAATATAAAGCTAAAACACAAGATATTAAGACTCATATTAATATAATATAATGCAGCTTATTAATATTAGTAAAAATGTGACAGTTTGTTTAAGGGGCTGACGATATAATATTGAGTATTCAAAAAAGGTGGATGTGAAAATGATATGGCAAAATATGTAAAACTAGTGGTGCATGGCATCGTGATTTAAAAATTAATCGTGCAATTTCTGGAACTTTCCGTAGTGGAAATCAAATTTTTGAAAAAAAGTTTTTTTTTATTTATTGGTTCTCCGAAAACGCTGAAACTGCTTTTCCAAAAATTGCAACAGTTCTTCGCTTTTTCAATACAAATAAAATATTATTTGTCTGAATCACCAATTTTGGCATTTTTGCCGCGTACCTTCACGACGCCTGGATCTGTATTTGACAAATACTAATCTTTCCCAATAATACAAATCAAATATTATTTTAATTTCATGAAGGGTAAGTTATAGTAATCGCTCAAAAATCGAAAATAAAATATTTATTTTATTTATATGAAATTTTTGCATATCTTTAGGTTTCTGAGCATTTTAGGTTAACGATTTTGGGCGTACGGATTAACCGATTTGAAGGGTCCAAAAAACATTCAATTCCCATTGATGAGTAGACGTGCTAATTATTTTTTGACGAAAACGGGTCCGAAACGGCGGGACCTCGTATACGGAGCTAAAAGTGCTAATATTTCATTTTGTGAGAAAACGCATAATTCGATTCAAATGATACAAAAAACATTTTGCTTGTATTGTAAGTATAAAGAAATCATTAGTATTTTGAAAAAAATCAAAAAAAAAAATAATTTCAAAATTTCAAAAAAAAATATATATTTTCAAATATCGAATTTTAATTATAATTCTAGCTAAAATTCTCAAACTCACTCATATACTCGAAATAAATAATTTCAACTTTAAAATTCAGTATATATAATTCTTAGAAAAATGAAATAAAGTCTTTTAATTCTAACTCCGCTTGCTTTATTTTTTTTACTTTTCATGTAAACATATATAAAAGTCGTCGTACAATGTATAAACTCTTATATTTTGTCTATAAAATACGAATAATAAAAGTTGTAGAATTTATAATGACCTATTTGAAAACATTCAAAATTTTTCGACTGTTTCATTACGGTAGGGGAAGTTCCAGCAATTTTGCAAGACACGATGCCAAGCACCTCTAGTTAATTATTTAAATCGGTTGATCCGTATTCCTAAAATTGTCGACGAAATTATGTATCCGCACACACATACACATAAGATATGTCAGATTGAGATTGAGAGAACAAGATATATATATTTTTTTTCGATTTTTAGCGATTTTATTCTACACCATGCGGGAAGTTGAAGAGAGAAGAAAGCATTTGAAAATTGATATATTATAGAATATCGAATAGAAGTTAAATATAAAATAAAATATCTTGTAAGTGGTTAAATGCTACAAATAACAACCAAAAAAACGTATGTAGATTGCACCTACTACGGAGCATATGTAAGATTTCTTGTCTAAAATCGAGTTACGGAACCCGATAACCAATATTAACATATATCTATACATAACAGATCGTTTACATTACAATTTCCATAAACGGCTTCCGACACGTATTAGTCTAACAACAAGTTAATCCTGCGTGTCCTTCACACCCAAGTGTTTGTTTTCGGTTAGTCGGCCCCGCGGACTTCGCCCATTCCTAACCCCTGCCCTGCCCTGCCCTCAGCGTCTGACATGCGCGCATGTGTTTGTGACATAAGTCCACGTGTGTGCCACCCTTATACGTCTGACACATATACAGAACAGAGAGGCTTTGGCTTGACCCTTGACCTGTCAGATGTTCCACTAAGAAGGGTGGTTTCGGCACATGACCTATCCCAAAACTCAAGGGAATGCAAGCAAGTTCGAGGTCAACAAAGGGTCATTCGCAAGATTTTCGGCACACATGATCTTTGTGTCGTATGTATAAGTAGGTCACTTGTTGCGCTTAATTGAGATACTATGGGAGTGATATTTGTATTTATTTATATTCTTACTTATTAAAAAATTATCAGAATGCTATATACATTTTTCTTTTTAAATCTTGAGTATTCTAAAAGTTTTGCTCTAAAATATAAATTAGCATGTATGTCAATTTTTTCTAAAAGTTGAGTACGTATTCTAAAAGTTATATTTTGCTCTAAAATATAAAGAATATAAATGCATGAGGTATTTTACTTTTATGTTTAATTAAATATGTCTATTCATATATTAAAGATTTCAGTTGATGAAATAAAAAAATTCATATAACCCTCAATGCTAT
>NW_020539725.1:6613745-6652890 GCF_003426905.1 Ctenocephalides felis | reverse complement strand
TTCAGTTTTAGCTGCATTTTCCAGTCTGTCTCTAAGTATTCTAATGGTATAATTTTTGTATTATTAATTTATTTGTTTGTTCTATTAATTCAAATTTGAGACGACTAGCTCTTTTGTAGTTAACTAAGATCAATAACTATTTGGGCAATGGATTGTAGCACAGAAAATGCTATAACTATGGTCTAGTATCAAGGATGATTATAATATAATGTATTTAGGATAATATAGAATTGTTTTATAGTTTACATATTATCATAAGAATTAGTAAAAAACAAAATTCAAAAGGCTAAGATAGAAAAGTATATAGTTAATAATAGTTCTATATAATACATTCATAATATTTTTTTTAAGAAGTAGTTAATGTTTTTGTTTCAATTTTGTTCACTTTTAGAGGGATCGGTTTAATGATTTGCTTTTACAACTATGTAAATTTAAAATTTACTTCCGACAAGAGTAGCAGAATAATTATTTTTTTAAGTAATTGGTAATCTACATTCAGTAATAAACACACCATTAATACTAACACTATTTATTTTAAACCAACTTCACGATCACAATATGCATAAAATTAATATTTATTAAAAAATTATTAAAATATTAATTTAAATTTTATTATTTTCAGGCAATGCTTATTACTCAAAGACGGGATGCTGACTTTCGATGAAATTTCATATTTATTTCCTATATAAATAAATAAATCAATTTTCTAAATTTAATCTCATATTTCAATAAATACGCACATAATCATAATATATTTATATCATTTGAAAATGAAAATTTTTATATATCTTTACATTTCAGAGGTTTCTGAACATTTTGGCATACCTTAGAAAAAATTGATGTATGTGTGAGTGTATGTTTATATGCGTATACAATTTTCCGTCGGCGATATCGCGATCACGGATCAACCTACTTGAATAATTCAAATAATTAAAAAAACATTTGATTCCTATTGATAAGGAGACGTGCTGATTAGTTTTTGGCAAAGGCAGGTCTAGCCGTTTTGAAGATACGGCGCAAAAATGAATCATTCGAATACGATGCCTTGATTCTCAAAAACTGTATTATTTACACTTTTAGCTCATTATCTCTCAAACGGTTGAGTTTGTCTTAGCCTAAAACTAATCTCCTCTTCTTCTTATCATTACGAATTGAATATTTTTTGAATCATCCAAATCAGATGCCCTGTTCTTTCAGATCTTAATTTCTATTTTCTGCACTCTTTGCTTCGTATCTCAGAAACGGCTGGACTGACCTTTCCCAGAAACTAATTAGCACATCTCTCTGTCAATAGGAATCTATTGCTTTTTATTCAATTATTCAAAACGGTTATAAGGTACTCCCGAAAACGATGACGAAAAATTGTATCCACACATACATACACACACACATTCAATTTTTTCTCGCCATAGACAGATTTGCGAGAGATGTGCTAGTTGACCTGCATCTATTGAAAGAGGAAGAGCGAATGGGACTTTGCTCATTTGAAATATAAGTATAAAATCAGTGCAAAAATTTTAACGTTCTAGATCCTCCCCCAAAGTAATGTCTAACGGCGGATTCCGTGGTGACCAGAGGCAAGGGCAAAGCGGAGGTTTTAGTCGGTATTATACCCAGGCGGTAATGATTCCGACATACCCAGACAATAGACCAAACTGTGATGCATAAATGCATTTCCTTCGCTATACCAAAAAAAGACTTTCACTTTTTCTGAGGTATTCCAAAATGTTCAGAAACCCTTGAAACGTGATGCAAAAATCTTCACTTTCGATTTTTGGACTTGGATTACAATAATTTACCCTACGTAAGGTTAAAAAAGTGAAAAAATAATGTTTATAAAAATTATATACACAATTAATTTGAAAAATTAAACAAAAATTAAATATAAACGCGCGACTTGTTTAACACATAAAAGATAATTTCATAAAAGAAACATGATAATTTTTTTATGATTTTCATCAGAAGTTATTTAAATTCTCATAAAAGTATAAACATCAATACAAAGTTCGTGCATAATCGTTAAGTTTCGGATCGAGCGATTTGCAAATCACAAAACCGAAACAAAACATAATATTGAAACGTTTTAACTGTTAACAGTTGCTGTCAAACGACAGATAGAGTAAACACGTTGGCCGATCGAGTTGTTTCAAACTAAACTGACTGCAGTTTCGGTTTAGTTCTCAACATTTTATTAATTGATAATAATAGTTTTTAATATTAAAAGCATAGTGAAGAAAATAGTAGTTATTATTTAAACAAACACTTTGTTTAAAAGAAGTGAAATAATTGCAAAATTTGACATTTGTGCATTTCATAAATATATGTGGTGGATCAATAGTGCTGCATTAGAAATATATATCGGAAACATTTGAAGAAAATGGATATTCTCTTAATAGTAAGTAATTATTTGTATTTATTTTAATTTATTATAATTAATTGACCTTTGTAACTAGTAACTTAACAATGTTTTCATGACTTTAGCGTTAGTAATATATTTAAATAATACACACATAATTTGCGCATGTTTAATAATAATACTAACTATGTAATTTACTATCAAATGTCATTAATTTCTTAATCAATCGAATTTAAAATGAAGGACATTGTTTAATATTTATAAGAATTATATTAGATGAAGTGCAAAGTTAAAATGATTTATTTGAAGTATTTAATAGAGTTTTAGAACTTGACTAGAAAAATTAAAATTCGAATTATTTTTTATATTCAAAAAATTATTTTTATTTTTTGAAAATAAAAAAAAAAAAATTTCCCCCCAAAATCAATCGTTTCGTCAACACAAGCAGAAAGTTTTTTGGATCATTCAAATCGGATGCTTGGTTCTCTCAAAAACTTGATTTCTATTTTCTGCACCCTTTGCTCCGTCTCTCCGTAACGGCTGGACCTGCATTTGCCAAAAACTAATCAGCACATATTCCTATCAAAAGTTAGTTAGTTTTTTGAATTATTCAAATCGATTGGTTGGTGCGCTCGAAAACGTGGACGAAAAATTGTATCCATACAAACCCACACACATAGGTTCAGAAACCTTCAAAACGTGAAAAAATGTAAAATTTTCAATTTCGATTAAGTGACGATTACAATAACTTACCCTACGGGAAGTTATTAATATTAAAATCATATAATTTATATCTAAACTAGTTGTTTGTAGCATTATGCCTTAAGGCAAGTTGCATAAACTTTCCAAGACGTATACATAATTAACTTAATCAATAAGAATCGAGATTCAGCTATTTACATAAAATATTCAACTGTTTATTTCAAAAATGACATTTTTGCTTTCATCAAACAATAATCGATATGATTTTCAATTGATGTTTTTCAAACATACTTATAATATATGTATTTGTTTACAAGACATGTATTTTATTAAAGTGGGGACGTCATCTGTAATCAGTAGTTACCTGCGCAACACCAAAGAACGAGCATTTGCTTTGGCACAGATTCTGATGTAAAATTGCTTAAGCGCGCGTAGAAATTCTAAATTTCGATGATTTTTTATAATTTAACCATTTATCATAAACCTATTACCATAATCATAATCATAATTAATAATTCATAATCATAATCATAATCATAGTATGTTATTTCATACTATGAAACCTACCGTCGTAGAAAGTCTCATCAAAATCGTCAAACTTTTTTCAACCTAATTTCTTCCTAATTTTTCAATTCCTTGAACAATTAGAAAGAAACAGCCTGGCCGATCTTTACCAAAATCTAATTAATGTGATTCCCAAGCAATACCTGTTTTCGAATTTTTAAAATTGGTTCAAGATTGTGTGGCCCAAGATGTAAACAATTTTTTTTATCTTTTCTGCTAATTACAAAGAAATGGCTTGGCCGATTATTGTGAAAAAACTAGCTGTAAGTGGAATTCTGTCTTAAGGCAATTAAGGCATCGTGCCTTAAGGCAAGTTGCTGGAACTTCCCGTGCCAAAAATTATTATTTTTTTAAAAACGATTAACATTTTTGAAAAAATTTCACTTCGAAAAAATAAGATTTTTTAGAAATTTTAAATCGGACAAAAAATTACTTTTTTTTGAAAAAAAAATTTTTTTTTAAAAAAAATTTTTAAACAATTTTTTTTATAAAAATTTTTTTTTGGAAAAAATGTTATCTTCATTTTGATATATTTTGGAAGATCTGAACTTTTTTTCAAAGCAATCGTACTGCTTTAACTGCATAGAGACGAAATATAGAAGCGCGTAAGCGCCGCGTCGCTGTCTAACGGAAAAACAATAGTACGGAACCCATAGGAATGTAAACAAAACTTAAACTTATTGTTAAAATCTCAATAAAATATCTGATAATTTGATATGCATATGTCTAATGTCTAATGATTATTGTTGACCGCCAAATGTTATTTTTTTTTAGTTTTTTTTACTAGATCTCCGAAACCGCTAGACCTATCTTCATGAAAATTTGATCAAATCTTGATCTTATTAATACAAGTAAAATGTTTTTTGAACTATACAAATCGGACGCTCCGTGCTCTTAAAAACTGAGTTACCGTTTTTGGCACTTTTTGCCCCGTATCTCCGGAACGGCTAGAATGTTTTTTGAATTATTCAAATTGCTTCATCCGTGTTCCCGAAATCGTCGACGAAAATTTGTATCCGAACACACACACATGCACGCACACACACACACACATACATCAATTTTCTCCAAGGTATGCCAACATATTCAGAAACCATACCAGATATATAAAAATTTTCATTTTCGATTTTTTTGCGATTACTTACCCTATGGAAAATTAATTATAAATAAATCAATTTATCATCTCCAGAACTTTAACAATCGTCATTTCATTTCGAATCAAATTCCAAAAAAAAAATAGTTGCCAAATTTACCCAAAATTGAAAAAGTGCTCCCGCATAGTCACAGTCTAAACGCATTTGCAAATAATTCTGTGCGACATTTTCACTTATACTGTGCTCAGCTTGGCGGCATTTTCACATTTTTCAATAATTTTCACAAAATTGGAAAAGTGCTCCAGTACACAAACAGTCTAAACGCACTTGAGTAAACATTTGTACCAGAGTGGCGCTTAGACTGTTCTTAGCTTGGGTGATTTTTTGAATTTTTAATCCAAAATTACAAAAAAATTTTTTGAAAAAAAAATTAGAAACAAAATTTTTTTTTTCCAAAATCAATTATTTTGTTGAAAAAAGCAGAAAGTTCTTTGAATCATTTAAATCGGACGCTTAGTTCTCTCAAAAACAGCAATTTTTTTTAAATTTAGCTCTGTATCTCCGAAACCTCTGGGCCTACCTTTGCCAAAAACTAATCAGCACATCTCCCTATCAATAGGAATCGAATGTTTTTTAAACCATTCAAATCGGTTGATCCGTTCTCTAAAAACTCGCTTCTATTTTTTGCACTCTTTGCTCCATATCTCCGTAACGGCTGGACCTGCCTTTGCCAAAAACTAATCAGCACATCTCCCTATCAATAGGAATCGAATGTTTTTTAAACCATTCAAATCGGTTGATCCGTGCGCCCGAAAACGTGGACGAAAAAACGCGGACATACAAAACACACACACACACACACACACACATCCATTTTTTCTGAAGTATGCCAAAATGTTCAGAAACCTTCAAAACGTCGAGAAATGTAAAAATTTTTAATTCCGATTTTTGGACGATTACTA
Source organism: Ctenocephalides felis (assembly GCF_003426905.1). Lineage (NCBI taxonomy): Eukaryota > Metazoa > Arthropoda > Insecta > Siphonaptera > Pulicidae > Ctenocephalides > Ctenocephalides felis. The sequence continues at coordinate 6,647,212 of NW_020539725.1, read as the reverse complement.
TAACTTACCCTACGGGAAGTTAATAATCACCGCCAATCCTTATCAAATAATATAGTATAAATTTTTGAATCAGTTCAGCTGTTTTTGATAAAACCTCGATGAATGGTTCAAAATCAATTCAGTCGAATGAGATCCAGAATGACTTGAAACGTCTAGAAAAAATAAAATTAGCAAGTCAGATTTATTCGCGAAACCATTAACTTCTCCTTCACAAAGTTAATTTAAAAAAGTAATAATAATAATTATTTTCAATTAAAAATTAATGATTTTTTTGCTCTTGGAAACAAATATTACATTCATTACTTGCTAAATTTTGAATATATTATGATACTATGTGCAAAATGATTAAAATCAAAAAATCTAAATGATTAGGGATTATCAAACACTTGGTAACCGATTTTAGTATGCTTTATATTTGATCATCTCCGGTTTATTATTTTATTTATTGATATAAACTACTTTATTCTTAATTTTATTAGATAAAATCAATTTCCAAACATTGAAAAGTTTCAAAAAATGTAGTTTTTCGACTCGATAAAACTTCATTTTATTATCAGAGATGATCTTTACATTAATATTTATTAGAATCAGAATACATTAGTATTCTGATATTTCATCTTTTCTTTTCAGTTTATGAACAGCAATCGGAACTATTGCTATGTGTCCTATATACAACTATAGCTTTTGTGATATTTTCTATAATTTTAGCTTTTTTAGAAGGCAAATCGTTGGTTATCATCTATTTTAAAATTACAATCTATCTGTTATGAAGATAACTAATAATTGTTTAAAATGGCACGTCCTTTTCCAGTTATGCATGCATGCATTTTTGACTTTATTATGCAGTAATTCCTTGAGGTTATTTTCATTTGATGTCATGTTTAGATCTATATTTCCAAATGAAAATGTATATCACTTTTTTACGTTTTTACCACTTGAATAATAAACAAACACTGTTACACTATACATATTATGATTGGTTTGTGATCGCTTATCACTTGGCTTAGTTAAAGAAATTCTTATTGCATTTTCATGTGAAAGTTGACATTCCGTTAAAAATTATATTTTTGATCGCAAACTATTATGACGTAAATTACTAAGTAATTTGAAAATACATCGAAAAAATACTTTTTCACCTCACCGTCTTGAGTACTTTTTAATATTGCGACTAGTCAATAATATTGTAATACAACTTCAAAAAGTACTTAGCAGGGTCAGGACGCATAGTTTTTGGTGCACTTTGATGTTTGTTGTCAATTTGACATGTTGTTAATTAACGTTTAGTCATTAATTAAAAAAAAAACTTAGTTGTAAGAAGCATTTTGTCTGGTGATACCTCCCGATGAGTGTAAATAATTGATTTAATCGATCATATTTTTTATTTATGTATGATCCACTTGCCTACATTTATTCCCATCTATCTGTTTTTTTTTAACTGCCTGTCTACTCATACTATCTACCTCTATACTGTCTACGTTCCTACATGTCCACTTTTCTACTTTTCGACCTGTTTACTTGTCTGCATGTGCAAATACTCTACCTGCCAATCTATATACTTGTCTACCTGTACACCTGTTTAACTGTCTACCTGCCTACCTATTTACTTGTCTACCTTTTTATCTGTTTATCAGTCTACCAGTGTATCTGTCTACCTGACTGTTTCTCTACTTTGTAACCTGATTACTTGCATACCTGTGTAACTGTCTAGCTGCCTACCTATCCATCTGTTTACCAGTTATAACTGCTAGCCTGCTTACCTGCCAACATTTTTTTTTCTAAATTTCCACCATTAATAATTTTATTTGAATATTAATTCATAACAATAATTTGTAAAGATTATATATTTGACAAACGAATGTAAATTTTTGCAATTTTTTTCTGCGTCTTCAAAACCGCTGAACTTGCCATCACCAAAACGTAATCAATTCTTTATTCCATCAACATATTTTCAATAATCATTCCATCAAATATTTTTTTAATTATTCTAATATGATGCCCTATTTATCAAAAATTGACATTTTTAACACTTCTCACTGGACCGCACTAAATGGGTGGACCAGTCTTTGCCAAAAACTAATCAGCACGTCTCTTCATTAATATGAAGCGAATGTTTTTTGAATCATTTAAATCGGTTGATCTGCGCTTTCGAAATTGTCGACAAAAATTTGTATTCACACAAAACAGCATTTGTATTCACACATACGCTGACATAAACATATGCATCCATTTTTTCTAAGTAAGGCATGCCAAAATAATCAAGAGAAATTGAAACGTAAAAATATGCAAACATTTTCATTTTCGATATTCTAAATAATTATATTTCAATTTCGATGCAATAACTAAGCCTCCTAGAAGTTAATAAAGAAATAAATTATTTTCGAAAAATAAAGATTGCTTCTAGTTCAGAAATTTAACAGTCATAATTAAACTTAAACACCACAATATTTTGTGCAATTAATTATTTCACCAAAGTCATATTTTTTAACCAAAGTATTATTTTATGTTACTTAATTATCATAGTTTTTTATAAAGTTTACGTGTATGTATGTGTATGTATTTATGTACTTATATGTGAATGTGCATATATGCGTATTTATGTATATGTATGCGTATTATATGAGTATATATGTATGTATATCTGTATGTAAGTATATACATACTTGTATTTAGATATAAATATACAAGTTATGAATTAGTTAGAATTATATTAGTTATGAAACAATATTATAAAACTGTATAAAGCCGATTGGCGTATAATTAAATAAATAAATAAATAATTAATAACATAAATAACTATAATCGTATTTTGGATAACCTGATATCAAGCGGCAATGGTACTAATTTTTATTTGCCATTCTTGGCACTGCTGCAATTTTTCACCTTTATATAAAGGACGATCAACGGGTTGCTTTCTACAAAAAATGCATCAAAATAAATAGAATAACCATTAGGTTACCTAAAAATAAAACTATGTTTTTTTTGGAATTCAAATATTTTTTATTTCAATTCTATACTCGACATCCTCGACATATAAAACCATAGTTTACATTACAGTATCAATTGTAAACATCGAATATCCTTCGTTGACGATTGATAATATTATTTATATAATCAGTCGCAATCTGACTTTCGAACGGTGTACATCGAAATAATATTCAGGTAAATATATAGTTAAATTTAAATCAAGTGAAGTGAATAGAAAACAAGAACATAACACAGCGCATGTAAACAAACCCGTTTTTATAGTGAGCGAGCCCCGTTCGGAACGGGGACATTTTGAAAATGGTGCAACGATATAACACAATTTGGGTGCAATTTGAAGAAAACAAATTGCGACCCAATGCGAAAGAAATATATCTATGGATATTTAAGAGTTTAGAACATTTAGAAAACGAAATGATCGGTTATCAAACGACGCCGAAAGGCATATATATCAAATTCAATAAATTAGAGATTTGCCAGAATTTAATAGAAAACGGTATTGAAAACAATAAGATTCCAATGGCATATAACGAATATAATAATATAAAAATAAAATATGCAGATGACAAATTTACAAGAATTAGAGTATATAGAATTCCCTTTGAAACAAATAACGAGACAATTGGGTTGCATCTATCTAAATATGGTACTGTTAAAAACATTCAGAACGAATATGTGAGTAGCCCTAAAAGGAATATAGATGATACGAATAAGAAATTTTTAACAGGAACAAGATTAGTGGACATGATTCTGGAAAAGCCCATTCCATCTTTTATTCACATTAATGGCGATAAAGCATTAATTACATATTATAACCAGCCGAAAACATGTGCGTATTGTTTTGAAACAACGCACATAATCAGCCAATGTGAAAAAAGAAAAAACAGTGAAAATAAGAAAAAATTATACAGCGAAATAACAGGAAATAAAGATGGAGACGAAATATTATTACAAGACATAGAAATAGTACCAGTAGTTAACCTAGATATAGCAACAAACATAAATCAAAATAAAATAATAGAACAAAACGATGACGAACCGATGAATATGGACATTATTGCAGAAAATATAAACACTGAAAATGATCCGAACTCCGCAATAATACTAGCAAGTATTATAAATGCGAATATTGATTCAGAAAAAACCAACAGAACAGAATGTAAAAAACATAAGACAATGATGGAAACACTAATGGACCAACAAGAAAAAATTAGAAAAATAGTAGATAACGTACCAATACCATCATTAAAAAATTCTAATGAATGTAACAAGGACAATAATTAGCCTTAATATTTGTGCTTCATATTCTATTACCAGAATTAACATAATCAGGAAAATATTAAGAGACTTTGATGTAGACGTGGCGTGTCTACAAGAAGTACCGTCGAATTTAAAAATTTCATGTTTTGGTTATGATGTATTACATAATAATCAAAACATTGAGAGAGGTACGGCGATCATATACCGGAATACAATTGCTGTAGAAAATCCTGTATTATCAACTGATGGAAGAATAACATCAATCAATATTGACAAAAATAGAATTATTTGTATTTATGCTCCATCTGGAAGCAAAAATAGAAACGTTCGAAATTCCTTCTTTGAAAATGATATACTGCCACATATCGTCGATAACAGTAGATTGATTTTAATAGGAGATTTCAATTGTGTGATAAATGCAAAAGACCAGCAAGGTAATTACACAAATTTCTGTAATGGTTTAAATAGATTAGTTCAACAACTGGATCTTAAAGATACATGGGAAAACCAGTATGGAATTTTAGTGAAATTTACCTTCGTAAGACATTCTACAAAATCTAGGATAGACAGAGCATATGTATCTAAAAATATTGCGGATACAATTAAGAATACAGAAATAATTCCGGTAAGTGTTAGTGATCACCATATGCTTAAAATAAAATATATAACTGATTATAAATTACCAATTTATGGAAAAGGAATATGGAAATTGAATACAGAAACGTTGAAAAACTCGACAAATATTTTTCAAGAAATATACAATAAAAATAAAAATACATATAAATATAAAAATGACATAATAAGTTGGTGGATTGATCAAATGAAGCCAACAATTAAAAGATTATTCAAATCGATGGCAATTGATGCAGCAAACATGAGAAGACAAACTATTAACAATATGCAAGAATTGTTAATAGATATGTCACAGAAAGAAAATAGCGGAGAAGATTTAACGGAACAAATTAGAGAATTAAAAACAAGGATTATATTAATGCAAAAACAGTATTTAAATGGAACAATGATAAGAAGTAAAATTAAGACTATTGATGAATATGAAAATGCGTCGTTATTTAGTTACGCTAAAGATATCAAAAACAAAAACAGTTCGTATATAAAGGAGTTAAAAAATAATGAAGAAATATTTACAAAAACGAAAGACATTTTGGAACATGTTGAAAATTATTTTGAAGAAAGCTTTAAAATCCAAGATTCTTCAGAAAAACACCAAACAATGTTATTACAAAATATTACAAAATTTCTAACAACAACTGATGCAGAAGAACTCAATAAAGAGATAACAATCGATGAATTATGTGAGGTAATACAGAGTATGAGTAACAACAGGACACCAGGACCCGATGGAATACCATATGAATTTTATAAGTATCATATAGAAATCATAAAAAATGATTTTTTAAATATATTAAATAAAATTTTTCAAGATGTTAGAAATCAACGGCTATTTGAAGGGATAATTACCTTAATACCAAAAGGCAAAGAACATACCATAAAAAACTATAGGCCGATAACTCTTTTGAATTGTGATATAAAAATACTAAATAAAATTCTTGCTAACAGAATAAAATTTAAAATTAGTAAAATATTAGGTAGTGAGCAAACATGTGGTATACCGAATAAAAATATCTCATATAATTTAGAAGGAATAAGATCTTCCATAGAGTGTTGTGATATAATGCAAAATGAAAATATGGGAATTATGAATATCGATTTCCAAAAAGCATTTGATACGGTATCACATACATTTCTTTTCCAAATAATGAATAAAATGAATTTCCCATCAAAAGTTATTAATTTTGTTAAAAATTATTATAAGTTGTCGAAGTCAAAAGTCTTAATAAATGGATACACAACAAAAAATTTTCGAATTGAACAATCTATAAGACAAGGATGCCCGTTATCAATGTTGCTATTTAGTATTGTTTTAGAACCGCTAATTCGGACTTTTCACAAAACATTAAATAGAACAAATCATATTTTTGCATATGCTGATGACGTGACTATAATTATGAGAAATATAAATGAACTGGAAATGATTAAACATATTTTAGAACACTATAAAAAAGCTTCAAATCTCACCATAAATGAATCCAAAACTAAAATTTTAGAAGTAGGAAATTGGAAAAGCAGGCAAATAAATACAAACATAGAAATAACTGATAGAATTAAGGTTTTAGGATTAACATTTAGAAGGAATTTGGAAGATACAACCATGGAAAACTGGAATAAAGTAAAAAATAGTGTCAGAAATATATTATATAACGGAAAAAGTAGAAACTTCAATCTGATTCAGAGAGTAAGATTTGTGAATATATATGCATTATCAAAATTGTGGTATATTGCGCAAATCTTAACTGCTCCAAAGATTATAATTAAAGAAATTCAGAATATAGTAAATGAATTTATATGGCAAAACCATTTATATAAAATTCAAAGAAAACAAATGGAAAAAAAGTATGAAGAAGGTGGATTAAACCTCATTAATGTAGAGAACAAAGCAGATGCACTTATCACCAGGAACTTTATAAAAATCATAAATGGAGAAAATTGCGAAAACAAAAATTTAATATTGAATTATATATTAAAAATGAACAATCAAGATCACATAATTCAAATTCCCACAGTATACAGAGAAATTATAAAGTTGGTGATAAAATATAATGATATAAATATCACAACAAAACATATTTATTCTGAATTGAATAAAATTATAATTATAAATCCAATTGAAGGGAAATACCCAGATCTGAATTGGAATATAATTTGGAAAAATATATCTAATAAATATATTCCTACTTTATGGCGATCCAAAACATATCTTGTATTAAATGAAAAAATTGCAACAAAAGACCGCTTATTAAGACATAAGATAACAACTGATAACAAATGCAATTTTTGCCAAAAAAATGACTCAATTCAACATAAAATACAAGAATGTGGAATGGCTGCAACAATTTGGAAATGGACCACGGAAAAAATCAAAACAACTTGTGGTATAGACTTAGAAAAAATGGACATTAAAAATATTTTTGAAATCAAACTAAAAAGTAGTGAAAAGCAAAGAGCCTTACTGTGGTTTGTTTCTGCCACAGTATGGTATAATTTGGAGAAAAATAAATCACTATACGATTTTCTGAACGAAATTAGAAGAAAAAGGATGACTAGGAAGGAGTTTGGCAGTAATAAATATATATTTTGTTTTTAAATAAATTAAAATTTTGCTTTAAGCAATTCAGATTATGTGATTATAGTTTTAAAATTACAATGTATTGAAATAATTGTATTATTGATTGATTAATAATATATAATAAAAAAAAAAAAAAAAAAAAAAAAAAAAGTAAGGCATGCCAAAATAATCAAGAGAAATTGAAACGTAAAAATATGCAAACATTTTCATTTTCGATATTCTAAATAATTATATTTCAATTTCGATGCAATAACTAAGCCTCCTAGAAGTTAATAAAGAAATAAATTATTTTCGAAAAATAAAGATTGCTTCTAGTTCAGAAATTTAACAGTCATAATTAAACTTAAACACCACAATATTTTGTGCAATTAATTATTTCACCAAAGTCATATTTTTTAACCAAAGTATTATTTTATGTTACTTAATTATCATAGTTTTTATAAAGTTTACGTGTATGTATGTGTATGTATTTATGTACTTATATGTGAATGTGCATATATGCGTATTTATGTATATGTATGCGTATTATATGAGTATATATGTATGTATATCTGTATGTAAGTATATACATACTTGTATTTAGATATAAATATACAAGTTATGAATTAGTTAGAATTATATTAGTTATGAAACAATATTATAAAACTGTATAAAGCCGATTGGCGTATAATTAAATAAATAAATAAATAATTAATAACATAAATAACTATAATCGTATTTTGGATAACCTGATATCAAGCGGCAATGGTACTTTTTATTTGCCATTCTTGGCACTGCTGCAATTTTTCACCTTTATATAAAGGACGATCAACGGGTTGCTTTCTACAAAAAATGCATCAAAATAAATAGAATAACCATTAGGTTACCTAAAAATAAAACTATGTTTTTTTTGGAATTCAAATATTTTTTATTTCAATTCTATACTCGACATCCTCGACATATAAAACCATAGTTTACATTACAGTATCAATTGTAAACATCGAATATCCTCCGTTGACGATTGATAATATTATTTATATAATCCATAATTGATAAATTTTCCACTTACAACTTCATATATATAATACAATAGCATTCATAAATCATTTTTGCACCTGCATTGTGCATTGAAGTAAGAATCAACTTAGCACACATATGGAATATTTACTCCTGTATGAAATCCACATACGACACCTAAGCAATATAATTATATGTGTGTATTTGAGAACCTGCTATGTGTAACAAACACTTTTTATTTATACAAAGAATTTATTTGTAGGCTTGTTTTGCCCATATATGCACGTTTATACACATTTGCGAATGGCGAGTGGGCCGCATACGGAGTTATGCCTTTCTGAAGCAATTCTCGTACGATTTTCTACATAAAATACATTAACTCGATATTTATATAGGTAATAACTAAATATATAAATTCATTGTACAGGTTCGCATGAGAACGTAAATGCGCACATTCATATATCAAAACAAATTTTTGTGAATATGTATAAAAAAAGTAATTACTATTTATTATTAGCTTCCCGAAGGAGTAGCTTATGTTTTCGGCAAAAAATCCGATTTGCAAATTTTATGTCTTCTAGATGTTTTAAGTCATGATACCAAATTTGGAAAAAGTATGTGTGTGTTGGTGTGTGAGCCGATTTTCGATCTTTCGTCCACATTTTTTCGTAAACTGCTAGACTGATTTTGAAAATTTAAAAACCATTCGATGTAACTCGATAAAGAATTGCGTTAATCAGTTTTGGCTAAGCTGTTTGTTTGTAATTAATAGAAAAGAAGAATTTTTTTGCCCACGTTTTATCCTGCAAAAATTGAATCAGTTATAAAATATTAATTTTGGCTGTTTTTTGCAATTAACTGTTAATTTTTTTGGCGATTTTTATGAAATCTTTTATGTTGATAGATGTTACTGTTCTTAAGATAATACTAAAATAATTACGACTCTACGACAAGTTGTTCAATTTAAAAAATTCGCCAAAGTTTGTAAATATTGGCAGCGCTTTTTCGACATGACCGGTCAATATTTATATTTTGACGACGTTGTCTCAAAAATAGCTAAATCGATTTCAAATACTTAAATGCATGAAACTCCTTAGAAGCCTGGATTAGATTTGTTAGACGATCGGCAAAGCTGTTTTTTAACTGAAAATTGAGAAAAAAATTATTTGCGTTTTCGCAAAAAAGCCTGAACCCATTTGGAAAGTTGAAAAATCGGTTGAAAGATATCATTTGGGAGTAGTGGTCGTTTCATCGTAATAAAATCTTAAAAAAATGTTTGCGTTTTTGGTGATATTTAACATGCCGATAGGGTTCCTGCTCTAAAAAATCTTATAAAAATTGGTTGGAATTATTACATAATTCTATTAAAATGTGGAAAATTGGGCTACTTTTTTAGGACATACAAGCACGTATTTGTGCATTATAATTAATACAATTACATTAAATGTAAATTTAGAGATATCGATTGGAAATCGCAATGTTTAGCTGTTGGTGAAAGCGAAAACTTTATTTTCGGGATAAACAGTTGAAAATTTTATCTAAATATTAAGATCTCAGTTTTAGTTTATTACATCCAACGGGAAGTTTTTGCAACTTGCCTTGCAAAATTTTCAAATAATTTGGGAATTTTTTCATCCTCATCAGAGAAAATTCACCAGATTATATGAATATGACGGAATAGTTCATATAAAAAGCTCAGGTTGTTCACAATACAAATAGATTTAGCCAATTAACTGTGTTTGATGAATATACTCGTCATGGAGAGTATTGAATATTGTGCATTGACGAGTATATTTGTCATGCGTATATAACAGTAATCATTTGCTATTTAACTTGAAGCTTAAAACTTTATGTATGTTCTGAAATGCCATGCTACTATGAAATTATGAGGCCAAATAAGTATAAAATAAGTAGTTGTGAGTTGCATGTTGCTTGAACTTCCTGCAATATCAATATAAGTACTGAATCAATAAGAATTAAGATTTAGCTATTTAAATAACAGTTTCCACTGTTTATTTCGAAAATAGTTTTTGCATTCAAAAACTATTCTTATTGTCTTATATTAACGCATATGATATTTCATTGCATTTTTTGTTTTTGTTTAATATTTATGTAGTATATACTAATGATAAGTGAAATGCAGTATTACATTTTGAATTTTGTAAAACCCATAGTTTTCATCCGATATCTTAGCAGTTTCTCTGTGAATGACGAATATGCTCGTCATGATCTAGATTCGGATGACACAAAACTCTGCTCATTGTACGATGGGAACGCCACAGTTAACTGGCTAATTGAGATCCTGGTATGAACATAAATAAACATTATAAATCTAACCAGTTAACTGTGGTTCTCTAATTGAACTGTGCGAACAGTTTTGAGTCTTCAAAATCGGGGTAAACTGTTGATCTTGAGAAAAAATGGCAATTACAACTATTAATTATATATAGTGGCAAAGCTTTGAAATATTTTAAACATCTTGAATATTGAAAATGTTTTTTTTTCAATAATTGCAATCAAATAACAAATGTCAAATATTTGTATTCATGACGAGTATTTACGTCAAAACACAAAACTATTTGACATAAGCCATAGAATTGTCATGTATTCTGATTGCTATTGAAAATAAAATTTAAAAAACACAAAACTACGCCACTTCTCCGGGACGAGTATATATATAATCACAGTCAACCTAATAAATTGAAAATGTAAGTATGTACTATATATTAGCAATAGGAAAAGTAAGGCTTAAGTAAAAGGTTGAATAATTGGTCAATAAATGAATTGCATAAAAAAGTACAAAATATTGTTATTTTGTATCTGTAACCAACTGAAAGAGATTTGCAAAATATTTGGAACACGATACTTTACCGCATTTATTGCGCGAATGACGATGAGTCTTTCGCCAAAAAAAAAAACAAATTTACTACGTAATTCAAGTTTGTTACCTTATTTAGTGAAATTTACACCTATTTAAATCTATTTTAAAAATATCGTAGTACATGTATCAATAATAAATATGACGGCGTGCTCCCGGGAATAAATAAAGTCTATATATAGAAAGAACTCTATAGTATGTATAGTGGATATATTTCAATTTAAAATATTAAAATTTAGTAAGCAAAGAAAATAAATAGCTAGTTTGATGAAATCAGCTCAATTTTTCAAGTGAGAAGTGACAGCGCATTTTGTATAATAATTAAGAGATTTTTCAGAGCGATATTTTACTTACATCAATATAATATACTGCTTTTAAATGAATCTTATTGTTTAATATATTACATTCTGCAATTATTTTTGATACAAAGTTTTAGCAGATTAACCATTTAACCGTGGCACTTCAAATAGTGCATACAGCTTTTTATCGTTCGAATCTAAATCATGACGAGTATATTCGTCAATTAAAGAGTAAGTTTGATTGAAGAGCTAATAAAATATCAGATAAAAAATATGGGTTTATTTTAGAAAATTTAAGAATGGTATTACTACATTTTACTAAAAACTGATTAAATTCAATGAAATATTATACATTGAATGTAAGAAAGTAAAAATAGTTGATGAAAAATAAAAACTATTTTAAAAACATACAGGAGCACAAATAGATCAATCTTAATTTTTATTGATTAAGTATATTATTTTTACTTTCTGGGATCTCTATTTGCTTTCAGGTATAGTGCCACTTAAAATTATTTATTTGATACAGGGACAACCTCAAAATATTTTGAACAACTGGGCACTTCAGAAAATGTTTTGCTTTGTCCAAAAATGTCAATTTAAATAGCAAATAGTCACTGATTTATATGCATAACAAATTTAATCGTCACACAGAATATTCTGCCACTTTTTCATGACGAGAATATTCATCAATCACAAATTGCTGGTTAAATTTGTGAAAAGTTAGTAAAGTAAAGAATATGAAGAGTTCGCGCGTAGAAAATAAAAGCGCTGTGTATATGACACACACAGTTTTTATTTTTGATAAAAGAAATTAATACGTTTAGTGTTCATTTGTTTTTGTCATATCTCTGGTTTTGAGATTTGGCAATACTTTAATAAACTAGTTGGTATTGGTATTTTGCCTTGAGGCAAGTTACATGAACTTCCCGATATGTATAAATAATCGAATTAATCAATAAAATTTAAATTAATTTATGAGTGATTTAAAGTATTTAGAGTGAATTTATCACACATTATTGAAAACGAACAAACACTCTATTGTTATACCAAGTAAATCGTCTAATTTTAATTTTAACAAACTTCAAAAAAACTAATCATTTTCTCAAACTTGGATAAATTTTGAAAATTAAACTACTTGGCGTAAGGGCGTAATATTTCAGTAAGTTCTATAAGACCATAAAGAAAAACGTCTTAAATTTTTTTTCAACAGTTAATTACAAGTAAACGGCTAGGTAGATTTTCACCTAAAAATGATCAGTATCATTCCCAACTAATATCTTTCGAACAGTTTTTGATTTTTTTTAAACCGATTGGATAGTATGAACTCAAATATGGACGAAAAGTTTAACACTTTTTTCAAATTACAAAGAAACGGCTTGGCAGACCGTCGCACAAAACTGACAAACGATAGTCCTCATTGAGATACATCAAATAGCTTTTATGTTTCTGAAATCGGTTCAGGCGTTTTTGAGAAAACGTCGATGAAAGGTCTAATTTTGACAAATGCCAAAAAAACGAGACCAGTTTTTGCAAACTTTGAAGAATTTTTAAAATTAAACGACTTGTCGTAGGACCGTAATATTTTAGTATGATCTATAAGACTATGGTATCTACCGTCAAAAAAAAATCATAGAAATCGCCGAAAAATTTTTTTTAACACTTTATTACAAGAAAACGGCCCGGCCGATTTTTACCAAAATCTAATCAGCACGATTTCCAATCAATATCTTTCGAACGGATTTTGAGTTTTCAAAATCGAATCAGAACTGCGAACGTGGGCGAAATTTTTTTCACTTTTCTGCTATTTACAAAGAAACGGCTTGGCTGATCTTTGCGCAAAATTGATAAACGCTAGTCCTCATCGAGATACATCGACTGGCTTTTAAATTTTTGAAATCGGCCTAGTCGTTTTTGAGAAAACGTCGATTTACGGCAAGAAATCTGTTCACATACACGCACGCACACACATATACTTTTTTTCAAATTTGGCCTCTTTCGATTCAGAATGGCTTGAAACGTCTAAAAAACATCAAATTAGCGAATCGGATTTATTGATGATAACAAACTTCTTCTTCGAATTTAGAGATTAACTGGATAATACGATGCATTAGGCATATTGCAAAATTCCAATTCTTCGGTGCGCCTGCAGCTTTGCAATTCGAGTCAGGCGAGGCGAAAATTCTGTAGTTGGTCGGTCGGTTGGTGTTAGAGTATCGTGGCTTTGAGGGGGCTATAACCGTATTTGGACAAATCTCAAGTTTCCCATTGCTCTCCGAATAGAGACAAAACCCAAAAATACACTACGAGACGGCCGCGCAAATGGCTCGGCAGCGCGCATGCTCCGAAATTAGATCGGAGCGCAACGGAACACGGCGCTGGTGGAAAAGATCCAAGGCAAACCAGATAATTTTAAAAAAAAACGAATCATTGCAATGATGTTTAATTATTATACATCGAAATAAATTGAATGATTGCATTGCAAAAGGAAAGATATATTAGATCCTCCATTTGTAAAGAATACTTTTCCATTCAACCTTATATTCCATTAAAAAGTTAACTGTGATTGACGAAAAGTGCGGCACAATTAAGAGGTTGAATAATTACTCAATGAATATATTGCATAAAAAAGTAAAAAAAACAGGTATTTTGTACAACTGTAACCAACTGAAATAGAAATTTGTAAAATATTTATTTATTTGGAACACGATACAACTTTACAACATTTATTGCGGGAATGATCATTATCATTCAGCCTTTTATCGAAAAGAAGAATAAATTCACTGCATAATTCAAGTTTGTTACCTTATTTAGTGAATTTATTTATTCAAATCTATTTTAAAAATATCGTATGTCGAATATATCCTTTATAGATATAGTGAATTTATTTATTCAAATCTATTTTAAAAATATCGTATGTCGATATATTCTTTATAGATAGAAGTAGTAGAATTAGAGGATGTTTGTCATGTTAAATGTTAAATATATGACGTATCACCAAGGGTAAGAGAGGGGTCTAAAAATTCTTAAAAATCGATTACGTGATTAATAGATAGATATATATTGCATATCCAAAATTTAATTAGATATGTATTATATATTTTCTTTATCTGCCATGTATTACACAGGTCCACAAAGTAAAAAAAAGTTGTCTATATTGGGTATGCGACATATATTTTCCAAGTACGTTTTCCGAAGTCAAAATTGGGGGGTCACACCTACAAAAACGACAAATTTTACGATCTAGTAATTCTTCTCCAGGATGATGATGAGAATCTTGTAATTTCTATTGCTCCCTGGATCCTTGCATCTTAAATGACCTGTGCAACGATTATCATAGCATATATTTTAAAAATTTTATATAAGAAAATGAGTATATCAACATTTTTTTGAAAAACAAAATCTGGATATTCAACATATATTTTGCCTAAAATTCATAATAAAAAAGTAGTTGGGATTGTTTACCGAGCGATAACCTAGTACAAGCTAAAACCTGTACAATTATTTTTTATATTTGTGTTCATATTCATTTTTCATATTTAAAAAAAAATATATATTTACCCTGTTATTATTTACTTTGAAGGACATATTTCTGAAATTAATATTTTTATTTGTAAGAATTGGTCATTAATAAATACTTAAATATGAACGGTAGGAAGAAGAGTTATACATACTTATAACAATTTGGTATTATAATACATATTTTGAATTTTTTAACGCAACAATCTTGATCCAATTATCTAGTAAAATTATACTGTTTTTTGAAAACGTTTGAAAATATACTGCATGCATTCCAAAAAAATAGCATTTCACACTTTTTATGAGAAGTTATGTGATATAACTGGATTTCAAATTATTTTAACTAAAAAGGCAAATAATTATATATATTATTTGATATTAATATTAAGCTGTAGTGATAAACATATTCACTTGAAAATATCCTATAAAAGAACCCGCTTATTTTAATATGTTAAAAATATAAAGTCGGTATTGGAAAAAAATTTAAAAAACAACTATTGGATTGCTTTCTAAAAAGCCACTAAGTTCATAAGTAAGTATCATCCCAATAGCTCATAGAACTCTCAAGTTCTAGTAGATCAGCGGTTAAAGCTATGGGATTACAATCAGAAGTCCCAAGTTGAATACCTGTCTCGGGTAGTCTGAAGTCAAGTTGTATTGACATTTACTCGAAAATATCGATAGTAATGCGTTTCCAACTGAAAATAGCTTTTACTCGGCATTGCTGTATCCATAAAAAATCATCACTATTACCGAAATTGTAATAATAAAATTTATCATTGAGCTATATTACTTTCTGATATAAGACTTGTTAGAATCAATAAATCTATATCTATCTAATTTAAAAATTCGTTAGACGTTAGACGTTAAGAAAAAATATAACAACTGATAGGACCAATCAACAGTTAAATGACCAAATATATTGAAGTATGGAAAAATCTAATAACTTAAGTTTATGTTTTAAGATTTATACACGATGTATAAAATAATTAACAAAACAGTTCATATATAAAACTGGTAATTATATAATAGGATAATTAATATCTCAAAATTATCAAATCCTGCAAGAATCTAAAACGAGTACTAAAACCGAACCTTCTCCCGACTGCCTCTGCTACGCCGGTTATAACATACTGCTAACGTTCTATAAGGAAATAGTAAAAGCACATTGCAACCGACATTCTGGGATATTATTTTCAAAACATAAAAATAAAAATTTGGTGTTATGTGCCGCTTGCCGAATAGGACGCCAACGACAGCCGGAAAATAGTCCATCTGCATAACAGGAGCAGCTACATCAAAACCAAAACTGTCATTTCCTAAAGAATGATGAGATCTTTGGGACTTTCTTCCTGAACAGTGAAAGTGTTGGATAAGTGGATAGTAAATATTTACTTGGGATTATTGTGTGATTATTTATCAGTGATCTTTACAAATCAGTTTTAATCAAGACTAAATATAATGCTTCCTGAAGGGATTTTTGAAGGTAAAATTATTTTGGATTTTTAAGCAATTTTAGTGATGGATTTGGAACTCGTTTTTTGCAAAAGTTTTCAGATCTTGTGTATCCATTTCAGAGATGATATTGGATCACTAGATGATATTGTGTATAAATATTTGTCAATTTTTAAATAATTTACGGTTTGGAAGAAATAGCGTATCGCACATAATTAAATTCTAAATGAAAGAACTCGCGTTATGAATGTACTTTTCTTCAATTGATGACAAAGTAGTCATCTATACAGTATAAATTTAAATGAATAACAATTATAAATATAACAAAATAATAATGCGAAACTATTTTTTAATTAATCAATAACTCTTTAACGATATACGAGAGTCTTTTTCATTTATCGAGAGACATTTTCTTATAATATTGTAATGTTTACGCCTGTCTTGAAATCGACAAGTAAAACTGTAGGTTAAAAAAAGACTTTGAAAATACAAAATCTTCTAACCATAGAAATTTTGAAAATTGGGAGATATTAGAGTCTAGAACTTAATGCTTTCATAAAGACAATTTTTATTTAAATTATTACATATTTAATAATTTCATAGAATAATTCTTAACAGTTGTTGTTTAGTTTTACTAACAATAAGCTGATTTTACATTTTTTGCAGTTAAACTGTTTTAATTGAAATTGAAACTTTGTAAATATTCATTACAATATATTGGCTTGCTTTTAAGAACATTGATAAAAAGTGTGGGATTTCGTAAAAATATCTGATTATATTAATAGTCATGTATTATAAGCACTAAAAATATGTGCTATAATGTAATCATATATACAATAGAAATATAGTATATATGTATGTATATATATATATATATATGTATATGCTGCAACTCCTCCTATATATGTATATATATATGCTGCAACTCCTCAACGACTTATTTATATTACTTAGAACTTAATAATAATTCTGAGCAAAAACCTGCCTTATGTTAAAATTTTATTATCAGTTCTAACTTTTTTGGCTGTATATTACTTATATAATCTGTTTTTGCTATAAAAATAATCCTGAGAATGATTATATATAGATTAATTATATGGACAGCAATTTATTTGAAATATTTTGCAACGTTGGAAAAACAATCAAGATATACTAATATATTAACTGATCAGAGCTTCCAGTTTAAGTAAATCAGACAAAAATTTTACCTTATTATGATGGTATAAATAGTTCATATGTAACTCTGTAATATACGTAATTTACACATCTCAAAAGAACATGTTAATTTTCGATAGATTGTAAATAATATCTGAAATTTCACAAGTCATAGGTTGCATTGTGTTATTTATAGAATGGTTTTGCGTTTTATATAATGTTCGATATAACTTTTTGTTTTAATATTGAGATATTGCATAACATTTGGCAACTTTTTATAAATCCAAGGATTTGTCTTTATTTGATCTTCGCGCATTTTTGATTGTTTATAAAAACAGACTCTGAGAAAAATCTGATTGCATAAGGAGAATTAGATATAATATGCAAATTGTAGCATTATAATCTATCAAGTTTTTCAAAACTTTATTATATCTATCTATCAGGGTGCTCCATGGTGTAATGGTTAAGCTTACGGACTCGTGTGGACGAGGTCAAACCCCACTCTAGATAACCTGACATCGTGCAGTAGCGATGTTTATTTTCATTTAAAAATATATTTTCAATGAAATTAGCCCATTTCAGGCACTGCGGTGTGAAGTGACAATGGGAAATTTTTCACATTATTCTTATATAGCTCACGGACATACCCTAGGGCGTACTACCCAATATATCCTAATCTTTCAACTAAAACAGTCTTCTTTCAATTTCTCTATTTTTGCCTCGACAAAAAATATTTATGAATCTATATTCAAAACTGAGATATTATAAAAAGTAAAATAGACATGCATCAATAACTGATATCTGTTTCCCAGGTGTCATGCAAGAATCCAATCAGGATTTGTCATCCAGGGAAGGACTGATGCTTCCTGACTTAAGGGGCTGTATGATACCGGGCGGAGGAGGAACATTTGAAGGGCTCGATGTACTAAAAATTGAACCGCAGGATATTTGTGATCAAGAAATGACCATGTAAGTAGTTTTATATATACAAAAAATATCAATTATTGCATGTACTCATTTGCTTTTGTTGACACATTAATCAAGAAAATTTAAGGGAAGGTAAATGTTACTTTATGAATACTAACGTTAACAATAAATGGGTTATTATCACAAAGATATAGAAAATTGTTAAAAATGTTTAAGTCTTCTCTTCTCTATTTAACTTTTCCATCCATTTTCCAAATTACAAACAATAAGTCAAAGTTTGGAAAAAAAACAATTTTTTTTAAAAGTAAGCATACTCTGAAGCTTTTTGGTGCTCATTTTGTGAGTTTCATTCCCTCGGTATATTTTTGTAATAAATTTTGCGGACATCTATTTTATACAAGATTGACATGTATACATAAATCAATGATATGTGTTCCGTTGAATAATTCATTGTGCAGAAATTAATATATTATATTAGCACTTGAAGTATTGTGAAAGATACAAATCGAATAAGTCGTATATGGCGATATATGAAGGAATGTCGTATGTTTGGTTTATAAGTCGCGCATTACGAATAGTGTAGGCTTTTCAGCAAATACCGTCATCATTGACATTATTCCGTTCACCTGTTCACCAAAGAGGTGTCGACGGATTGAAAACATATTTGTAATTGATTGAAGATTCAATAACCGAGATAATTGAGGCATCAAGCTTTTAATTAGTTGCCATCGGTAACATGATTTGTTTAAATATTCGGCCTCCCAACCGAATGATTTTTAAGATGACTTAATCCTTTCCACTTACGAACTCCGAAATTAATATGCATTTTGCCGCCGCAGCGACGGCATCCGAGTAGAAAGGGTTAATTTTCACTAATACATAAGTTATATTTTATACATAAGTTATATTTTATATTTTTATTGATTATTTTATTTTACCAGTAATCACATTACAAACTACGTCTATTTTTTATGGATGGCAACCTAAACAGTTGACCCATCTATATGTAAAAAAATGTTTTCATTAAATTTTTTGTGAGAGTGATGAATTTTTATCGATGCAGTCAATTTATTTATAATCAATCAACACAAATTGGTTAGTGAATTTAGATGTTTTCAAAATACAATGATTAAAAGAAACTTTGCCAGTGCGCAAAAATATTTAAATATATACAACAATTTATAATAACAATGTTAAAATTCTACTATTTCTTGAATCATTAAGTGGTTAAGTTGATGCAGCGTGAACAAACAAAAATACGTTTAACAAATTTTGTCAAAGTAGTCATCTATTTTACTTGGAAATATAGACAGATTAACAGTATTTTCAAGAAGAAATACCTCTTCTCCGGCATTGCTGCATCTAATACAATTTTAAAGTTGCTTGAATAATAAATTTATCAAAAAGTGATAGGTCAACTGTTGGGTTTCATTTTTAAGCTACACTATTAACAAGTCTTAACAATATAGAACTGTTAATATCTTATTTTTGTTAATAATATTTGTCCTAGCTTTATTTCAGGACAGCCATCTTAAGCTCCGTTATTAACAAGTCATAATAATATAGGATTGTTAATTTCTGATTTCTGTTAATTATAATAGT
This sequence comes from Ctenocephalides felis, assembly GCF_003426905.1. Classification (NCBI taxonomy): domain Eukaryota; kingdom Metazoa; phylum Arthropoda; class Insecta; order Siphonaptera; family Pulicidae; genus Ctenocephalides; species Ctenocephalides felis. The sequence goes on along the minus strand of NW_020539725.1, from coordinate 6,626,937 downwards.
CTAAAAAAATTGCTGAAATGCCTGCTATTTCTAAATATTTATATTCTTTATATTCAATAAAGAATTAGATTAGAGAATTTAAAAAAATAATAAAGAGAATAAATAATTTAAAAAATTAACAACTTTGCATATTTCATGCAATTTGTTTTATAAAAAGTTTGTCTACTCATGAAGGAAAAACAAGCATATGAAATATTAATATTTTATCACTTCATAGTATTTGCATCGTATGATGTAAATGACTAACATTTTTTTAAATTACAAACTAAAATTGACAGTCTAAAGTTTTTCTCGAAAAGATGTGCCTCACTCATATTATATTCAAATTTCAACACGGCCTTCTTTACTCTTTTACATAATTGCTCTATATTTAACCAATTTTATTATGTACTTATTGAGTATAATAATATGTAAACTATTGCAATCTGCATTAATTATATTCAAAATCAATATATCAATATTTCTTTCAAGTGTGCAAAAGTTGATTTATTAAATAACATTATTGCATAATTTAATTGTACGCGGTCAAAAGGTTGCAAGCGCCTATTTCTTCGCGACATCAAATATGCAAGATGTGGGCGTATTTCCTGTTTAACTACTTTATAAAGACTTAAATTTATAAACGCGCCGTGTCGACAATAAAACACTTCAGAATTCTATGCGAAATTCAAAATTTGCAAAAAATACTTAAATTCATGAATTAAATTAGACACCTGATAAAAGCAGCATGAAGTAACAAAATATTATGTTAATGAGCTAAAATGCTATTTGATTTTGCAATTTGCAAAACTAATAGTATATGGCAATGTGTTTATAATTAAATACCAGCAACTTTTTTTATTTCAAATTTAATAATAAAAAGGTAAACTGTAAAAGACCTTCTCAGTGATCAGTGTAATAATAATAGTAATAAGTTCAATATTCCTACTGTGACATTTTTATATTGGAAATAAACTAATTAGTTTTTAATAAGTAAATTATAAAGTAAAGCGAGGCACAAAGGTCCAATTTGACTTTGAACAATTATGTTGTGAAAACTAAACCAATTATATCACAACAAATAACAAATATCAAACAAACAACTATCTGACTAAGTTGAGTTAAAATGCTTTTCATCATTTGTAACCTGTTTTTTTTACCTCATAAGCGAGGTAAAATGGAACGGCCAAAGAGCGAACAGGTTCAATGTATTATTTTAATTTTGAAGGGAGTTTACAAAATGATAGCTATATTATTTAACCAATGCAAAATATAAATTTCTTGTAGCATGTTTCACAGAGATAACACTGTAAATAACCTCGATCTTGTATTGCTGAATAACTATTTATTGAATAACTATTTATTTAATTCATCCCTTGTAAAATTTCTTTTTTTAACTTAATTTTTTTATTTAGTATCAATTTTTAACACCTTTGCCAGGGTAAAGACTAGTTGATCCTTTTTACCCCTCTCAGATGTAAGCTTTTGTAAAGGTTATATAAAAGAAACTGTTTATTCTAACTTAAAATTTAAATACATTTTATAGAACAATTAAATAACGTATACCTAAAAATTATAATAAAGTCTCGTAAACTAAACAACAGTGCTCACAAACAAAAAAGCTAACAACGAAAGAAAACACTTAGCGGATTTTCAAACAATGGAAGGTTGTTGCTTTAAATAATGTTGTTAATATTTTTTTAGCCTTACTTGTTTCTGAAATATAGGTAGTTTATTTTTTCAACCGCGGACCTTTAAGCCCCGCTCTACTCTACATTATTATTTGAAATTTTTAGATCGTTCTCAACATCAAGACAAAACTTTTAATTCGATAAATAATGTTTATTAACTTATATCCTAGAAGTTTCTTCTAATTTTCTTTATTTGATATTTAAATTTGGATTTCATTTATTGAAATTTATTTATTTTGCATAATTCAAAAAAATACAATTGTATTATATTACAATATTTGTCGTGAGTGGATTGATTTTAAAAGATATTTAGAGCATATTAAGTGCTTGCTTTTTTTAAATTTTTGAATATAAATCTAGATATCTTGCATCTTGCATAAATCTTTAAAGAATATCTTTTGTTTTAGTTAGTTTTATAAGATTATATAATTTTAGATTTATGTACAAAATTAATAAAGGCTATATAAAATACCAATTTGGGAAGATAGACCATTTTTGATATGCGGAACTCTAAGAGAATAAAAACTATACAAGAACTAAGGAATCCATTCAAGGCAATCATCTTCAAGTACTTCAAATATGTGTTTTAAATTTTTTTATAACCGATAGAATAGTTTATAAAATATTACAATAAGTAAATCCGTTTATGAGTAGAAAAATTATATGCGACAATTATTATTGATATTTGACGTACTATTTGGCAAATGCTACATTGCTTTTATTTTTGTCAATTTTTTATGAAATTTATTGGACGATGAATAATCGAATTAGAATGAAAGTAGCTTTATTTAAAATTAAATAATTACTGCATTGAAGCGTTTAATCATGCATAACAGACTCGTCTGTAGAGCAATTAAGTTCAATTATAAAACACGTCCACGTACATGTTTTTCCAAGAACATTAGTGAGCTCTATAAAATTCCCAAAATACAGATCTCAGAACTTGCCAAACTGTTATTAAATTATAATTGTATATGAATACTCATCAAAAACAAATGGAGTATTTTTGGGAGTTCTGATTTGTCTGCCTGTCTAGTTTTTTTTCTAAAATAATTTATGCAAAATTCATACATTTTTTTAAAACAAAATTCTAGCAGGGCAATAGAAAATTAATCTGAAATAAACGTACATAATATCTTCAACGAGTTGACTGCCACGGCAAATTAATAAAAATCTCGCAATTCGATATTTGAAAGATTTCAATTCAATATTATTTACTACTGCATAGTTTTCATCAAAATTCAAAATAATCGCAATCCAATACGATATCTCGTAGTTGGCAGTCAACGTGTTAAAAATTAAAAAAACTAAACACACAATATTCTCGCACACCAGAGATATATACCCGTTTTTCCAAGGCAATTATACAAAATTAATTGCCTTCATATGTATATATCTCAAATAGTTATTTGTTTCTGAAGGTCGAAGGACTCGTTCAAATCTTTACGAAATATTATATTTTTCTTAATTTGTTGATATTTCATCAAAAATATTTTTAATTGAATACTAGCAAATATAAAGCTAGAAGAATTGAAGAACATATGATTTAGTTCTGAAACTGGACAAATTTAAGGATTTGAAGCAGAAGTTCTAAAACTGAACTAATTTAAGGATTATTGAAGCAGAAGTTCTAAAACTGGACAAATTTAAGGATTATTGAAGCAGAAGTTCTAAAACTGGATAAATTTAAGGATTATTGAAGCAGAAGTTCTTAAACTAGACTTTATTTAAGGATCATTGAAGTAATTCATGCCTCCAATTTGTGTAGCCTAAAGTCCTTCATTATAATTCAAATGTAATTTTTTAATATCCTTAATAATCAACGGATATAAAATATATATTCAATAGATGGATGATGAAAAAATATACAGCTGTTTTTTTTTTTTGAAAACATCATTCCAAATAAATGATTTGTGAACTGAGAGTACATGTATCAATCTTGAAATCGTTTTTTGTTTTATACAACATTTAACTATAAAATTACAAAGTAGTCACCATCTATATGTTATAAGAAACTGCACAATATCTCAATTTTAACAAAAGATACTAGTGATGTTGATTTAGTTTTCAAAACTATGAAAAAAATGGGATATGAATGCAAAAGAAAAAGTCTAATATATAATTTTTTGAAACAAATAAAACAGTCGACTAAAGGCACAAGTTTTTGAGACTAAAATATGTTTCTAGAAAGCTTCCAAATTAGCCCAAACTTTTCAGTATGATCTGCAATTCACAACACCTTTCTGACTTTAATAGTCCTAAATAAAATAAACTATGAATATATCATTCCAAATAAAATATTTAGTATCGGATGAACATAAAACCAAATTCATTCAATTATACTTGTGTGAGTTTTAACTCGTTTTAACATTGGAATGGAGTTCTTTACTGGATCACGTCGTAAAACTGTTTTAATTTGATCTCTGAAATATGCATTAGTTCCTTTAGTGGATACAAAGTATTTGCGACAAGACCATTAGAAAGTGTTCACCACCTACGGTTGTCTCCAATAGTGTTAGAAATATCGCACAATTCAATACAAGACATTTTTGTCACATGTGACATTTATCATACAAAAATATTTATCTTTTGCGAACATAAATCTTGTTCACAATAGCGAAATCTAAATGGTTCAAAAATTTAAATCAGCCGTTTATGTATATTCTATAAATATATTTAAATATTAGATATGTTAGAAACAAATTTCAAGAGATATCAAAACTAATAGATAAATATTTGACTCCAAACCTAATATAAGTGAATTAGTAAGTCATGAACCAACCTGCTTTATATTTTGTAAATTAAATTAAATTTTTAATTTTTTCGAAAATATTAAGCATTGTTTTTTATTTATTAATTTCCCGAAGAGTAAGGTATTGTAATCGTTCAAAAATTGAAAATGAAATTTTTTCCATATATCTTCACATTTTGAAGGTTTCTGAACATTTTTGTTTTCGGGCATTCAACCGATTTCAATGGTTCGAAAAACAATTGGATTCCTATTGATAGGGAGATGTGCTGATTTGTTTTTGGCAAAGGCAGGTGCAGCCGTCTTGGAGATACGGATCAAAGAGTGCAGAAAGTAGAAATCGAGTTTTTGAGAGAACAGAGCATCCGATTTGAATGATCCAAAATTCATTCAATTCGTAATGATGGGGAGAGGTAGTGGTTTTGTAGAAAAAGCTGGTTTAGCCGTTTCGCAGATCAGGAGTAAATGTGCAAAAAATGGTAGTATTTGAGAGAACTAAGCATCAGATTTGAACGATTCAAAAATCTTTCTGCTTGTGGTGAAGAAACGATTGCTTTTGCGAAAAGAAAAAAAAATCGAAAATATTTGTTTACATAATGTTTTTCATTTTAGATCCGATTGAATAAGTTTTGTTTGTTTTCTTTTTTGTAAACATATATAAGTTACAGTATATATAAAAATATATTTAAAACATTATTCTTTGAATATTTCATTACGGTACGGGTAGTTTCAATTTGCCTTAAGGCACGATGCCATACACCACTAGTTGCATTTAGGATTATTAATATAGTTATGGTATAATTAGATTTCATTGTAAAATAATCAGTGTTAAAAGTTGTTCAATCAATTCAAAAGCAATAAAAATAATTAATTAATTTGAAATAATTTAACATCAAAATAATAAAATATTCGTTCACTTATTTTTGCCGATATCAAATATATCTTCATGGAATAACAAAACATAAGCCGTATGGAGAAGATTCCTTATCAAAACTCTAAATTCACCACTATTGTAAAAAATTATTTGGTAAATGAATTTTTTTCCAAGTCTCTGCTAATAAGGACTAGTACAGTAAAATGACCGCCGAATAATTATTCTATAGTTTTGGTATTATGATATTTGTCTTTGTTTGGGTTTCGGTAGCTGATGTACTACCATCTACAACTATAGTAGTTAAAAAGTGACCAAAACCGAAAATGTATAAAAATAATATATATTGTAATATACAGAAGAACATTCTTAAATAAATTTATGATCACCATTGCATCTAACAAAGTACAAAAAAATATTACAAGATAAGGTTAAAAATGACTCTTATTTTGATGGAAATAACTACTATGGACTATACTTTAGCATCGCTATTCCCAAACCCGCCAAGTCAGAGAAATAACCTAAGCACCCTTAACTATTAGCAATAACAATATAAATGTATATAATAATAATATTAATATCTAACATGATTACACCTGCCACATTCATTATCATTTCATCATATATCGATATTCACAAATTTCACAATCCCGGATGATTTATAATTTTTATCTATTGGTTTCAGTTTTCATCATTTACCGCAACATCCGCATCTCATGCAACAAAAAATGAATTGCTCACCAATAATTTCACCCCCGAGTACTCCGCCTCGAATAAAACTGCGATCTCCTGCAGAACTGCTGCGACCAGAAGCTAAAAAGAGACCATTGCAATATTCTGATCTGCCTTATATGGGTGAAATGACTTTAGATAGTAGCAAGCCTCGACGTGGACGCAAACCCAAGAAAGCTGATATTTGTCATTTGATTTACAAAAATTATGGCACTACTGTAGCCGATAATAATTCTGCAGCAACTCCAGCGGTTGTACCTAATATCATAGACATAGAAAAGGTTGGTAGTCTCCTAGAACAAAGGCTCATGCAAGAGGAATCACAACCGTTAAATTTATGTGTACGAGATGCGCCACAACCAACTTCAGAACAAGAGGATCAACTTTTGTGCTATCCTATGGCTCTGTATTACCAAAACTTAATTGCTGCTGCAGCAGCAGCCGCAAACACGCCTGCTGCAAGCACGAGTCCGCCACAACTCCCACGGGAGAAAGTACAAGGAAAACGCAAAAGGTCGGCGATTTTTATACCACCTGCCCCAGTAGAAGGCACTACAAATCCAGCAACGGAAGTTTCAATTTGCAAATTCAAATTCACAGGAGGAGCTAAGCCAAGCCTTCAAGAGAAGAAAATGCTTAGTGTTGATTCAGGCGGAAATTTCCGCTATTACAGCGGAACTGGCGATAAGTCAATGCGCGGTTACGAGTTTTTTCCGAGGGAAACTATGCAGGCAGGAAAACCGGAACAAGTTATACCAGAACAAATCGTTGAACCGAAATCCAACAACGTTGACCACAGAAGGAAGAGAAAATCTAGGAGGAGTTTACACAGAGAGCGATTAGAGCAAACATTCAAAGAAAAGGGATTTTTGATACAAACTCAAAAACTTGAATCAGCTGAAGGTGCAACTTACTGCAAATTCAGGCAATTGAGAAAATTCACTAGGTATTTATTTAGAAGTTGGAAAGATTATTTGCCCGGAGAGTTGCAGAATGGCGAAAACGGCCAACCTGTCCCAGTGCCTATTGAAACTGGGATGTCATCCGATGGAGCAACAAATGTTTGATAACGGTTTTAAATAATATTTCCAATATCTTGATGAGTTTTTGAAGTTATCGTAATTTAAGTTATGAATCAACTTTTAAACCAATTAATTACCAAATATTTATATATGTATTTATTGGAAATTTTGACATATTTGTTTATTTTGTACATATTGTAAATATTTGTAATTTTATACTAATTTTGTAATAAGAATTCTTTTTGGTAGAAAAGCTTTAATATTCTGCAAAAATTGGTTGCTTTTCTTGCCGATTGTGCTGAAACACTGCCAGCTAAATTCATAAGAATAAGTGAATTAATTTTAAGATATTGTTAACGATTTTTAAATATTCTTCTCTGCCTTAACATAGCTCTTTAAATAATATTTAAAGGCTGTATATTGATAAAAATTATTAATAGGAAAGCCAAAGACTAAATGGCTATTGTAAATTTATAAAATAGCTACTATTATTTTATGAAATATGAAGGAGTCTCAGCCTTAATTCTAGTCACTAACAATTGTTCTAGTCTACAACTAGTACTATATTGATAAAATGATCGGTCATTTAAAAATCGACATATATGAAATGTATATTAATTAAACAGTACAGAGTTTTTGTTTTAGATTGAATGTTATGTATAATGTTGTGATTTTGTATATTGGAAAATTATGTGAAATACAATTTATTTTGTAAAAATGGTTATTTGTTGATAGACATTTGTATGACAAGGTGATCATCGGATACATTGTTCTAAATTTTTGATGAATTATAAATGATTATCGGGATATATGAACTAAATCTAAATTACTTAGAGGAAACATGTATAAGTGGTTGCTTGAATAATTGAATAGTTGCATACATTTCCTAATATCTGTAGCTGAGATGGTTACATGTTGAAATGTTTTTCCATTTTCAAAATTTCTCTATATTTTTAGAAACTATAATTAATGAACTCAATCTTCAATATCTATATCTTTCTATTAAACTGATAAACTATTGTTTAACTATATCAAATAGTAATTCTTGAATTGTATCAACTGCAAAATATTTTTTCACTAATCAAAAGTGTGTTAGATAAAACCTTGCGAATTGAATTCAATTACCATGTCAGAAATAATTCATGTGGAATAAAATGCAATATGTAATATATGCTCAATACCAAATACTTCTATGTTAGTTGAAAGCAAATCGAAAACACACATTGCTGATTTCTCGGCAAGACTTGCAATATCAAATTCAGGTTAAACTATTTTTTTTACTTATGCCGCAAATTTTTTTTTTGTATTATTTATATATTACATTTCATTGTATTGTAATATAATTTTATTTATATTTATGTCATGGCCAGGTAATGGCCTAATTTGCTATAGTTATATACTGAGGATACATATTTACATTAATATTTATTTTAATATTCTATTCACAGAACTGGTAGAGCAAAAAGACATCAACAAATTATTAGAAGAATAAGATCTCACAGATAAGGTAATAAAATATATTTATTCTCTGTATCAATATATACTATGTACTATTTAATAAATATATTCACATCATTTATCACATTTTCCTTCAAACCCGAAGTAGTATTTGAACATATGTCCACAATTGTGCTGTTCAAGGAATTTAAAAAACTCTCCCATATCCATATGTTTATCTGTTGATTTGACAACGCTTTTTTGGAATATTTTTTCTTCAAAATCATGAAAGTATCTTTCATTTTCATAATCATCTAACATATCTCTTTTAATAACATTAATTTTCTGCCAATTCATAGATTTAATAGCTGACCACCATTCTTCACAATTTCTCAACTCGCCTTCTATACAAACAATACCAGGCTTACCAGGTAAACAGAAGCCGGTTAAGTTTAAAGCTTGAGCAAGGTTTAGAATTTCTTTTCGCTTCAATTTATTGTATATATGGTGAGAATACACCCAGAATCTGCAATAAGACTTTTGTTTTGGTTGTTGTACTGTATTGATTTCAATGTCATTTGATTTTGAATTCATATATGTCTGCGTGGATTCTTTAATCCATTCAATTATTTGGAATAAACAGTAATTGTCAGTTATTTCTGTTAAAAATTTATCCAAGTCTTCGTTCAAACAACTCAATTCTGATCTGGACAACTTTGAGCAAACTACGTAAACACTTGGTCTCGTATAGGGAAAAGTATTGGGCAAGTTAAAGTTTATTTCTGTTTTATTACCATTTAGATTTAAGTTTAATGAAAAATCTAAACGATTAGGTACATCTATAGATGCTGAATTTACGAATTCGTTTACATCAGCATGAACACCATGGTCGCTTATTTCGAATTCTCCTGGTTCCATGTAAATCGATTGTAGGGTTTCTATGTCCAGAAGTTGTTGTTGTAGGCATTCTTTAATATTAACTTTATTATCTTTAATGTATTCATATATTGCTGACATCTTAGGTTAGAAACAAGTGTAAACATTAAAATAAATTTCACAATACCTCTGTCAAAGTAATAAATATAAAAAAAAGTTATGGTACGTACACATATATTATTTTCTCATAAAATACTTAAGTTTATTTGGAATTTAAAATAATTTATATGATGTATGTCAAATTATTATATTATCTAGGATGTGATGTAGTTAATCAAAAAACGTGTCGAAGTAGGAGTATATATAAGGTTATCTTTCAAATAACCATTGCCATCTGCTGGAAAATAATATTTATTCGAAACAATGGAAACTTTTGTTGAATTTTTTTCGTTTTATCGACCTCAATTTTGAATTTTTTTTCCAAAAGCAATTATTTTGTCAAAACAAGTAGAAAGTTTTTGCATCATTCAAATCGGATGCTTAGTTCTCTCAAAAACTGCCACTTTTTGTACAATTAGCTCGGCATCTCTGAAACGGCTGGGCCTGACTTTGCCAAAAATTAATCACCACTTCTCCCCATCATTACGAACTGAATGTTTTGTTCTCGTAGGGAAAAGTTATTGTAATTGTCCAAAAATCGAAATCTTTTACATTTCTTCACGTTTAGAAGGTTTTTGAACAATTTAGCATACTTCAGAAAAAACGGATGTGTGTGTGTATGTATGTATGGATACAATTTTTCGTCAACGTTTTCTAGCGCACAGATCAACCAATTTGAATGGTTCAAAAAACATCCGATTCCTATTGATAGGGAGATGTGCTGCTTAGTTTTTTGCAGAAAATAGAAATCGAGTTTTTGAGAGAACGGTGCATCCGGTTTGAATGATTCGAAAACCATTTGATTCCTAGTGATAGGGAGAAGTGGTGATTCGTTTTTGGCAAAGGCAGGTCCAGCCGTTTCGGAGATACCGAGCTAAATGTCAATTTTTTTTTTTTTGTATATCGAAACTAATTCAAATTTTAATTTTAATTTGGCTAAAGTTCTAAAGCTCACTTATATACTTTAAATAAATATTTTAACTTTGTAATTCATTTATATAATTCTTATAAATATTAGACAATGTTATAGTATTTATAATAATCTATTTGAAAACATTCAATATTCCTCGAACATTTCGTTACGGTACGGGAAGTTCCGGCAATTTGCTTTAAGGCACGATGCCATACACCACTATAGTTAGATCATTTAAATTGGATGCTCCGTTCTCTCAAAATCTCGATTTCTATTTTCGGCACTCTTTGCTCTATATCACCGTAACGGCTGGACCTGCATTTGCCAAAAACTAATCAGCACCTCTCCCTATCAACAGGAATCGAATGTTTTTTAAACCATCCAAATCGGTTGATCCGTGCGCCCGAAAACGTGAACGAAAAAATGCGGACATACAAAACACACACACATCAATTTTTCTAATAATGATAACATCCGATTTGCTAAACAATGTTTTCTCGGCGTTTCAAGCCATTCTGAATCGAATGAGAGAAAATTGTGAAAAAGTATGAGTGTGTGTGTGTGCAAACAGATTTTTGTCGTAAATCGACGTTTTCTCAAAAACGGCTGGACCGATTTCAAAAATTTAAAAGCCATTCGATGCACCTCGATGATGACTATTGTGCGACGATTGGCCAAGCCGTTTCTTTTATAAATAGCAAAAAAGTGAAAAAAATTTTGTCTACGTTATAGCCCGCAATTCTGAATCGATTTTGAGAATTCAAAATCTATTCGATTTTGGTAAATATAGCCTGGCTGTTTCTTTGTAATTAAGTGTTGAAAAAAAATGTTTCTTACGATTTTGATGAAGCTTGTACAATGATATTATAATTGTATTTATTCAACAATACAATTATACAACTAGTGGAGCACATGGCATCGTGCTTTAAGGCAAAATTGCTGAAAACTTTCCGTATAATAATTTTTTTTAAAAAGAATAACATTTTTGAAAAAAATTACTTTGAAAAAATTAGATTTTTGAGAGAAACATAAAAATTTGACAAAAATTTACCTTTTTGAAAAAAAGACTTTTGGAAAAAATGTTTTCTATTTTGAAATATTTTGGAAATTCTGAACTCTTTTTCAAAGCAATCGTCCTGCTTTAACTGCTTAGAGATGAATTATCGAAGCGCGTAAGCGCCGCGTGGCCGTCTAACGCATAAACATTGGTACGGAACGATCGATAGGAATGTAAAACAAAATTTATACTTACTGTTAAAAATCCCTATAAAATATCGGATTAATTTGATGTGCAAAAATTTTCATTTCGATTTTGTTGCGATTACTATAACTTACCTACGGGAAGTTAATTATAGATAAATAACTTAATTTGTAATTTATATTAATACATAACTAGTTGAAAGTATTTTTTGATAACTATGTCGTTGAAAGTGTTTTTTTGAGAAATCGTCGACGAAAGGGTCAAAAATCGGCTGATTTTTTTTCCAAATTTGTGTCTGTCAGTTGAGAAAACATAATATTCACATTAGGTTGTTTTTGCTGAAACAAAAAATCTCCGTCGAGAAGTTAATAAAAATTCGGTAAAAAAAAACCAAAAAAAAGTTATTAATTCAGTTTTATAAAGTATGGTGAGTTTTACTAAAGTATGGTTTTATTAAAGTATGGTGAGAAAACTATTGTTGCCAAAGATAACACTATTAAAATTACCCTCAAAATACGTCCCTGTCAATAGAAACACAAAATTTGATTTTAATATCGCATATAGACTCCTGTCATCGAATAAATATAAGCATTTATGTAGGATTTTTAATCGATTGCATCAAAAATACCGTTATATATCGAATGTCATAAATCCTACGTTGTGGTTCTATCAGTCCGCAATTGACTTTTGACAAAAGAAGAGTTTTATATTGAATAGTGAAATATATTTTCCAAATAAATATGTAGTCGTACATGTGTTAATTTAATTATTACCCAGTGTATTCAGTTTTTATAGATCAAAATGTGCACAAAATAATTAGATTTTTTGGCATAGCTCTTATATTTTTAAGTATTTTCCCTTGAATAAAAGTGAAACAAATGTGATAGACAATAAAAATATCATACGAGGCGCAATTGGAAAAATTTTGGCTTTGACCGCTGATTTTTTCACTGGCTTTATGATTTAAACAATTTAAAAATACAGTATAATTAGGATTTAGGTTTAATTAATTACGTTAAACTTGGGTTATAGGAGTTGTGTGTATCTGTACTTGTACGGAAAACCTTCCAATTGTCGCAATGCCATTTTGTTCAAAAAATCATTTATTTCATACTCAGGTTTAGTGAACAGTCTCACAATAAAAATGGCTTTGTATAAATTACTTATATACTACTAATATAAAAACCATATTCAAAACATATTATTTTACATACTATTTAGATGTTCTTTATACATTTTTGCATGCAATTTAACAGGTCATATAAAAATTACAGATTCTAATTTTATTGCACGTTTTGTCAACTGTTGGAAATCCTAATGTTGACGTTACTAATCTGAAAAATCATATATTTTATAATTTCGGGTATAGGATTTAGGACTCATTACAGTAAATAAATTAATAATTAAATTGTAGAAAAAACACAATGTTAAAACGATACTAATTGTTAACTTAACACTAAACATTGTGTAATGCAATACTCAATAACTTGAAGTAAAAATGCTTGTGATAATTTGACATATTTTATAAACAAAGCATGGTAATAGAATGTTTAGTACCCAAA
>NW_020539725.1:6532998-6612745 GCF_003426905.1 Ctenocephalides felis | reverse complement strand
AAATCAGCTCAATTTTTCAAGTGGGAAATGACAGCGCATTTTGTATAGTAATTAAGAGATTTTTCAGAGCGATATTTTACTTACATCAATATAACCTATTATTGCTTTTAAATGATATTTTCTCTCACTATTTACATTTCGCTGCAATCTTATTGTTCAACATATTACATTCTGCGACTATTTTGATACAAAGTTTTAGCAGATTAACGATTTAACCGTCAAATAGTGCGTTCAGCTTTTTATCGTTCGAATCGAACTCGTGACGAGTATATTCGTCAATCAAAGAGTAATTTTGATTGAAGAGCTAATAAAATATCAGATAAAAAATATGGGTTTATTTTAGAAAATTTAAGAATGGTATTACTACATTTTACTAAAAACTGATTAAATTCAATGAAATATTATACATGTGAATGTAAGAAAGTAAAAACAGTTTATGAAAAGTAAAAACTATTTTAAAAACATACAGGAGTACAAATAGATCAATCTTAATTTTTATTGATTAAGTATATTATTTCCACTTTCTGGGATCTCTATTTGCTTTAAGGTATAGTGCCACTTAAAATTATTTATTTGATACAGGTACAGCCTCAAAATACTTTGAACAACTGGGCACTTCAGAAAATGTTTTGCTTTGTCCAAAAATGTCAATTTAAATAGCAAAAAGTCACTGATTTATATGCATAACAAATTTAATCGTCACACAGAATATTCTTCCACTTTTTCATGACGAGAATATTCATCAATCACGAATTGCTGGTTAAATGTGTGAAAACTAAGTAAAGAATATGAAGAGTTTGCGCATAGAAAATAAAAGCGCTAAAAATTAATACGTTTTGTGTTCATTTGTTTTTGTTATAGCTCTGTTTTTGAGATTTGTCAATACTTTAGTAACTAGTTGGTATTGGTATTTTGCCTTGAGGCAAGTTACATGAACTTTCTGATATGTGTAAATATCTTAATCAATAAATATAAATTAATTTATGAGTGATTAAAAGTATTTTGAATGGATTTATTACACATCATTGAAAACGAACGGACACTCTATCCTTATACCAAGTAAATCGTCTAATTTTAATTTTAACAAACTTTAAAAAAACTACTCATTTTCTCAAACTTTGATAAATTTTTAAAATTAAACTACTTGGGGTAATACCGTAATATTTCAGTAAGTTCTATAAGACGTCTTAAATTTGTTTTCCAACAGTTAATTACAAGAAAACGGCTCGGTAGTAGTTAGTTTTCACCTAAAACTAATCAGTATCATTCCCAATTAATATCTTTCGAACAGTTTTTGATTTTTTTTACATCGATTCGGTAGTATGAGCTTAAATATGGACGAAAAGTTAAATCGACGCACAAAACTGACAAACGATAGTCCTCATTGAGATACATCAAACAGCTTTTAAGTTTCTGAAATCGGTTCAGGCGTTTTTGAGCAAACGTCGATGAAATGCTTACTTTGAAGAATTTTTAAATTAAACGACTTGTCGTAGGATCGTAATATTTTAGTATGATCTATAAGACTATGGTATCTACCGTGAAAAAAAAAATCATAGAAAACGTCGAAAAAAAATTTTAAACACATTTATTACAAGAAAATGGCCCGGCCGATTTTTACGAAAAACTAATCAGCAAGATTTCCAACCAATATCTTTCTTTTTTTTGAATTTTCAAAATCGATTCAGAATTGCGGGCTAAAACGTGGACGTAAAAATTTTCTGCTATTTACAAAGTAACGGCTTGGCTGATCTTTGCGCAAAATTGATAAACGCTAGTCCTCATCGAGATATATTGAATGGCTTTTAAATTTTTGAATTCGGTCTAGTGGTTTATGAGAAAACGTCGATTTACGGCAAAAAATCTGTTCACACACACGCACACACACATACATACTTTTTTCCAAATTTGGTCTTATTCGATTCAGAATGGCTTGAAACGTCGAGAAAACATAAAATTAGCGAATCGGATTTTTTGATGTAAAAACTTCTTTTTCGGGAAGTTAAATATTATATTACGATGGATTAGGCCTATTGCAAAATTCCAATTCTTCGGTGCGCCTGCAGCCTTGCAATTCGAGTCAGGCGAGGCGAAATTTCTGTAGTTGGTCGGTCGGTTGGTGTTAGAGTATCGTGGCTTTGAGGGGCTATAACCGTATTTGGACAAATCTCAAGTTTCCCATTGCTCTCCGAATAGAGACAAACCCAAAAATACACTACGAGACGGCCGCGCAAATGGCTCGGCAGCGCGCATGCTCCGAAATTAGATCGGAGCGCAACGGAACACGGCGCTGGTGGAAAAGGTCCAGGGCAAACCAGAGAATTTTAAATAAATATTACGTTCGTACATTTTTTATTAAAAAAAAAAAAACAATCATTGCAATGGTGTTTAATATTTTACAGCGAAATAAATTGAATGATTGCATTGCAAAAACGAGATATGTTAAATCTTACCTACATTTCCATATACTACTCGTTTTGAAGAAGTAGGCAGAATTAGTAGATTGACTAGCATGTTCGTCATGTTAAATTTTAAATATCACCACGTATCACTAAAGAGGAGGGAGGTCCAAAATCATTAAAAATCGATCACGTGATTAATGGATGGCCCCTTACATGTATAATATTTCATTAGATAAGTACTATATATTTTCTTTTATCTTACATGAATTACACAGGCTCACAAAGTAAAAAAGTTGTCTATATTGGGTGTTGCGACATATATTTTCCAAGTACGTTTTCTGAAGTCAAATTGGGGGTCACACCTGTAAAACGACAAATCTTACGTTCTAGTAATTCTCCTCCCACATGATGATGAGAATCTTGTAATTTTTGTCGTTCCCTGGCTCCTTACACCTTAAATAACCTGTACAAGTGGGGCGCATGGCATCGTACCTTAAGGCAAATTGCTGGAACTTTCCGTACCAAAATTTAACATTTTTGAAAAAAAATTACTCTGAAAAATTAGATTTTTTGAGAAACTATAAATTTTTGACAAAAATTTACTTTTTTTCGAAAAAAGACTTTTTGAAGAAAAGTGTATATTGAAATATTTTAGAAATTCTGAACTTTTTTCAAAGCAATCGTACTGCTTGAACTGCATAGAGACAAAATATCGAAGCGCGTAAGCGCCGCGCCGGCGTCTAACGGATAAGCATTGTGACGAAACCCATAGGAATGTAAACAAAATTTATACCTATTGTTAAAATCTCTATAAAATATCTGATAATTTGATGTGCATATGTCTAATGATCATTTTTGACCGCCAGATGGCATTTTTTTTTTACTTTTTTTTACTAGATCTCCGAAACCGTTAGAATTGCCTCTATGAAAATTTGATCAGTTCTTCATCTTGTTAATACAAATAAAATGTTTTTTGAATTATTCAAATCGGACGCTCCGTTCTCTTGAAAACTGAGTTACCGTTTTTGCACTTTTTGCCTCATATCTTTGGAACGGCTAGGCCTGCCTTCGCCAAAAATTAACCAGCACGTTTCCTTATCTATACGAATCGAATGTTTTTTGAATTATCCAATCGCTTCATCCGTATTCCCGAAATCGTCGCACACATACACACGCACACACACATATATCCTTTTTCCCTAAGGTATGCCAAAATATTCAGAAACCTCTGAAACGCAAAAAATATATAAAAATTTTCATTTTCCATTTTTTGCGATTACTATAACTTACCCTACGGAAGTTAATTTTATAAGAAAATGAGTACAGGATATTAACATATATTTTGCTTAAAATTCGTAATAAAAAAGTACTTGGGATCGTTTACCGAGCCATAACACAGAATTATTTAACAATTCATTAATAAATAATTAAATATGAAAGGTAGGAAGAAGAGTTATAATACTTATTACAATTTTGTACGAGTATTATAATATTTTGAATTTATTAACGCAGCAATCTTGACCCAATTATCTGGTAAAATTATACTCTTTTCTCTTTGAAATATACTGTTTGTATTTCAAAAAAGTATGCATTTCACACATTTTATGAGTAGTTGTGTGAAACAATTGGATTTCAAATTATTTTAACTTAAAAGGCTAATAATTATATATATTTGATATCAATATTAAGCTGTAGTGATATCCATTTTCACTTGATAGATTACAATGTAATTTCAAGTAAAAATATTCTAAAAAAGGACCCATTTATTATAATATGTTATTAGTGTTAGAAAAAAACTAAAAATAGATCAAATATAGATAAAACAACCGGATTGCCTCCTAAAAAGTCACGTTGTTAAGTCACTTGCTTACATTTTTAGCTCATAGAATTCTCATGTTCTGATTGATGTTCAAAAAATTCAACGGTTTCTCCGTAGATCAGTGGTTAGAGCTTTGGGATTACAATCTAAATCCCAAGTTAAATACCCGCCTCGGGCAGTCTGATGTCAAGTTGTAGTGACATCGATTTTCATCAATAAACAAATAATCACTATTATAGAAATTGTAAAAATAAAATTTATCTTTGAGAGATAGGACAACTGTTTGCATCTGTAACTCTATATCTATCTAATCTATAAAATTTACGTCATGTCAAATAACAACAGCCGTTTATATGACCCTTAGGTTGTGATCACTGTTCAAATAATATAGAGAAAACAACTCAACAATTAAAAATCCAAATACATTGCAGATAGAGAATCTAATAACTCAAGTTCGTGATTCAGGTTTTATACACGTTGTATAGAATAGTTAACAAAATAGTTCATAACTAAACCTAGTATTTATATAATAGTTAATATCGCAAAAATATCAAATCCTGAAAAAACTGTAACTAGTACTAAAACCGGACCTTCTCCCGGCTGCCACTGCTACGCCGGTTATAACATACTGCTAACGTTCTATAAGGAAATAGTAAAAGCACATTGCAACCGACATTCTGGGATATTATTTTCAAAACATAAAAATAAAAATTTGGTGTTATGTGCCGCTTGCCGAATAGGACGCCAACGACAGCCGGAAAATAGTCCATCTGCATAACAGGAGCAGCTACATCAAAACCAAAACTGTCATTTCCTAAAGAATGATGAGATCTTTGGGACTTTCTTCCTGAACAGTGAAAGTGTTGGATAAGTGGATTGTAAATATTTACTTGGGATTATTGTGTGATTATTTATCAGTGATCTTTACAAATCAGTTTTAATCAAGACTAAATATAATGCTTCCTGAAGGGATTTTTGAAGGTAAAATTATTTTGGATTTTTAAGCAATTTTAGTGATGGATTTGGAACTCGTTTTTTGCAAAAGTTTTCAGATCTTGTGTATCCATTTCAGAGATGATATTGGATCACTAGATGATATTGTGTATAAATATTTGTCAATTTTTAAATAATTTACGGTTTGGAAGAAATAGCGTATCGCACATAATTAAATTCTAAATGAAAGAACTCGCGTTATGAATGTACTTTTCTTCAATTGATGACAAAGTAGTCATCTATACAGTATAAATTTAAATGAATAACAATTATAAATATTACAAAATAATAATGCGAAACTATTTTTTAATTAATCAATAACTCTTTAACGATATACGAGAGTCTTTTTTATTTATCGAGAAATATTTTTTTATAATATGGTAATGTTTACGTTACGGACAAGTAAAACTGTAGGATTAAAAAAAAAAACTTTAAAAATACAAAATCTTCTAACCATAGAAATTTTGAAAATTGAGAGATATCAGAGTATAGAAATTAATGCTTTATAGACAATTTTTATTTAAATTATTACATATTTTAATTTCATATAATAATTCTGAACAGTTGTTGTTTAGTTTTACTAACAACAATTTTACATTTTTATATAAATAATTTAATATTTATTACAATATATTGACTTGTCTTTAAGTACATTGATAAAAAGTGTGGGATTTCGTAAAAATATCTGATATATTAATAGGTAGATAGATAGTCATGTATTATAAGCACTAAAATATGTGCTGTAGTGTAATCATATATACAATAGAAATATAGTATATATGTATGTATATATATATATATATATGTATATGCTGCAACTCCTCCTATATATGTATATATATATGCTGCAACTCCTCAACGACTTATTTATATTACTTAGAACTTAATAATAATTCTGAGCAAAAATCTGTCTTGTGATAAAATTTTATTATCAGTTCTTACTTTTTTGGTGGATAATACATATATAATCTGTTTTGCTATAAAAATATTCCTGAGGATGTTTCCATATAGATTAATTATATGGACAGCAATTTATTTGAAATATTTTGCAACGTTGGAAAAACAATCAAGTTTTACTAATATATTAACTGATCAGAGCTTCAAGATTGTAAATTAGTCAAAAATTGTTACCTTATTATGAAAGTAAAAATAGCCCATATATATCTCTGTAATATACGTAATATACACATCTCAAAAGAACATCTTAATTTTCGATAGATTGTAAATAATATCTGAAATTTCACAAGTCATAGGTTGCATTGTGTTATTTATAGAATGGTTGTGCGTTTTATATAATGTTCGATATAACTGTTTGTTTTAATATTGAGATATTGCATAACATTTGGCAACTTTTTATATTCCCAAGGACTTTTCTTTATTTGATCCTCGTGCATTTTTGATTGTTTATAAAAGCAGACTCTGAGAAAAATCTGATTGTATAAGGAGAATTAGATATAAAATGCAAAATGTAGCGCGATAATCTATCAGCGTATTTTCAATTGCAGTGTTCAAAGCATCAAGTTTAAAACTTTATTATATCTCAATTTGAGGATGTTCCATGGTGTAATGCTAAGCTTACGGACTCGTGTGAGTTCTGAGTTCGAACCCACTCTAGATAACCTGACATCGTGCAGTACCGATATCCATTTTGTTATGAAATTATAATCAAAATATGCTTTCAATGAAAATAACCCACTTCGGGCACTGCGGTGTAAAATGGCAATGGGAAATCTTTCACAATATTCTTCCCTGAAGCGAGTTGGAGTTTTTCTTAGCTCACAGATTTGCACTAGGGCAGTTCTACCCATTACACCTTAATCTCTCAACTAAAACAGTCTTTTTTTATTTCTTTATTTTTGCCTCAACAAAAAATATTTATGTATCTAGTATTAAAACTGAGATATTAAATAATGTGAAATAGACATGCATCAATAACTGATGTCTATCTCTCAGGTGTCATGCAAGAATCCAATCAGGATTTGTCATCCAGGGACGGACTGATGCTTCCTGATCTGAGGGGCTGTATGATACCGGGTGGAGGAGGTACATTTGAAGGACTCGATGTACTAAAAATTGAACCGCAGGATATTTGTGATCAAGAAATGACCATGTAAGTAGTTTTATATATACAAAAAATATCAATCATTGCATGTACTCATTTGCTATTAAAAAAAATACTTTAAAAAATTCCATTTAACTTTACTAAAAGGGTTATCAAATAGATCTGAAAAATGTATCACTATACTCAAAAATCGCTTAAAATTTTCAAGACTTCTTGTTTTGACTCTTTCATCGCAAATACTAACAATAAGTCAAAGTTTGAAAAAAAAAACAAATTATTATATTTGTTAAAGGGAAGAAACTCTAGAACTTTTTGGTGCTTTTAAAGTGAGTTTCATTCTCTCGGTATATTTTTGTAATAAATTTTGCGGACATCTATTTTATACAAGATTGACATGTATACATAAATCAATGATATGTGTCCCGTTGAATAATTCATTGTGCAGAAATTAATATATTATATTAGCACTTGAAGTATTGTGAAAGATACAAATCGAATAAGTCGTATATGGCGATATATGAAGGAATGTCGTATGTTTGGTTTATAAGTCGCGCATTACGAATAGTGTAGGCTTTTCAGCAAATACCGTCATCGTTGACATTATTCCGTTCACCTGTTCAGCAAAGAGGTGTCGATGGATTGAAAACATATTTGTAATTGATTGAAGATTCAATAATCGAGATAATTGAGGTATCAAGCTTTTAATTAATTGCCATCGGTAACATGAGATGTTTATATATTCGGCCTCCCAACCGAATGATTTTTAAGATGACTTAATCCTTTCCACTTACGTATTCGGAAAGGGTTAAGTATCACTAATATACAAGTGGCTTGAGAAATTAATTATTTTATTATTATTTCATTTTACGTGTAATCGGAACTTAAGGGTTCTATTAGCTCTTGCGATAAATTTCTTACAAACTACGCCTATTTTTTATGGATGGCAACCCAAACGGTTGTTCCATCTCTATGTGAAGAATTTTTTTTATTACATTTTCTGTGATAGTGATGTATTTTTATCGATGCAGCTAATTTATTTATATTCAATCAACACATTAGTAAGTGATTTTAGGTGTTTTCTAATTTAAAAAAAATTGCCAGCACAAAAAAAAACATTTAAATAAATACAACAATGTTAAAATTCTACTCTACTTCTAATTCTATTTCTTGAATTTCTTATAGTTTAAATTAATGCAGCATGAATAAACAAAAATACGTTTAACAAATTTAGTCAAAGTAGTACCATCGGTTTTTACTTGCAATTATGGATAGTAGAATATTCCCAAGTGCATCTAATAAAGTATTAGTTGTTTTAATAATAAATTTATCAAAAAGAGATAAACCAACCGTTGGGTGGCCTTCTAAACTACTTTACTAACAAGTAACGTTATTAACAAGTCATAACAATATAGGACTGTTAAGCTCTATTTTCTGTTAATAATTTAAAAAAAAAGTTGAAATGCATGCTATTTCTAAATATATATCTATATTCTTTACATTAATTAAAAAAACTAATTAATTTGCTTAATGCATGCAAAAAAAATAATATTAAAAAGTGATCCAGTAATACATTTATATGCTGCTATATATATATTTAAATATTAATATTTTTTTACTTCATAGTTTTTGCATCGTATGACTTTGCATCGATTGACTTTTATTTTAAATTACAGACTAAAATTGGCAAACTAAAGTTTTTTCGAAAAGATGTGCCTTACTCATATTATATTCAATTTTATTATGTACTTATATAGTACAAAAATATGTAAATTAATGCAATCTGCATTAATTATATTCAAAATCAATATATCAATAAGCTCTGATTTGTGTTGCCTTCTTAAGCTACGTTATTAATAAATCATAACAATATAGGACTGTTAAACTCTCATTTTTGTTAATAATACTTCTAAGAAATTGCTAATATATATTCTTTATATTCTGTAAATTTTTTTGAATAAATTTGCATATTTATGCAATTTTTTTTCATTAAAAATGTATCTACACTTGCATATAAAATATTAATATTTCTTTACTCTATAGTCTTTACATGGTATTATGTAAATGACTGGCATTTTTTTTAAATTACAGACTAAAATTGGCAGTCTAAAGTGTTTTGAAAAGATGTCCCTTACTCATATTATATTCAAATTTCAACAATGCCTTCTTTACTCTTTAACATAATTGTTCTATATTTAACCAATTTTATTATATATGCACTTATAGAGTAGAAAAATATGTAAACTAATGCAATCTGCATTAATTATATTCAAAATCAATATATCAATATATCTTATTTTCTTCAAATGTGCAAAAATTGATTTATTAAACAACATTATTGCATAAAATAGAGTTTAATTGTACGCGGTCAAAAGGTTGCAAGCGCTTATTTCTTCGCGACATAAGATATGCAAGATGTAGGCGTATTTCCTGTTTAACTACTTTATAAAGACTTAAAATTATAAACGCGCCGTGTCGACAATAAAACACTTCAGAATTCTATGCGAAATACAAAATTTGCAAAAACTACTTAAATTTATGAATTAAATTAGACATCTGATAAAAACAACATGTAGTAACAAAATATTATGTTAATGAGATAATGAGCTAAAATGCTATTTGATTTTGCAATTTGCAAAACTAATAGTATAAGGCAATGGGTTTATAATTTAATTTTAATTAAATCCCAGCAACTTTTTTTTATTTCAAATTTAATAATAAAATGGTAAACTGAAATAGACTTTCTAATTTATTTATATCAGTATAATAATTATAATATATAATAATTATAATATATAATAATTATAATAATAACTAATTAGTTTGTAAGGCGGGGCATAAAGGTCCAATTAGAAAAAAATGCAGAGTTTGCAAAAAATACTTAGGTTTGTGAATTAAATTAGGCACCTGATAAAAACAACATGAAGTAACAAAATATTATGTTGATGAGATAATGGGCTAACATGCCATTTGCAAAACTAATAGTATGTGGCAATGTGTTTATAATTAAATTCCAGCAACTTTTTTTTTATTTCAAATTTAATAATAAGAATGTAAACTGTAAAAGACTTTCTCAGTGATCAGTGCAATAATAATAGTAATAAGTTCAATATTCCTACTTTGCATTATATATATATTGCCATTTTTTCTATTATTTTTATAGTAAACTAATTAGTATATAACAAGTATATTATAAGGTAAAGCGGGGCACAGAGGTCCAATTTGACTTTGAACAATTATGGTGTGAAAACCAATTATATCACAACAAATAACAAATATGAAACAAACAGCTATTTGACTAAGTCCAGTTAAAATGCCAGTTTGTCAAACATTTGTAACCTGGTCTTTTTTACCCCATAAGCGGGGTTAATTGAGACGGCCAAGGTTCAATGTATTATTTTAATTCTGAAGGGATTTTACAAAATGATAGCTACATTATTCATCCAATGCAAAATATAAATTGCATGGTTTCACAGATATAACACTGTAAATAACCTTAAGTTTAGTATTGTGCCAGAAAAATTTATCAGCAGAGTCTAAATAACTATTTCTTTAATTTATCCCTAGTAAAATTGTTTTTTCATCTTAATTAACTTTTTATTTGTTATTTTCAATTTTTAATATCTTGGCTAGGGTAAAGACTAGATGATCTTTTTTACCCCTCTCAGGTGTAAGCATTTGTAACGGTTATATAAAAGAAACTGTTAAATCTAACTTAAAATTAAAATACATTTTATAAAACAATTAAATAACGTATACTTAAAAATTATAATAAGGTCTCATAAACTAAACAACAGTGCTCACAAACAAAAAAGCTAACAACGAAAGATAACATTTTTGTTATGGATTTTCAAACAGGTTATGGTTTCAAATATTGTTGTTAAAATTTTTTTAGCCTTACTTGTTTCTCAGATATGGGTAGTTTATTTTTTCAACCGCGACCTTTATGCCCCGTTCTACCCTTCATTATTATTAAATTACTTATTACAAGTTTAAATTATTTTAGATTTGTGTACTAAATTAATAAAGATTATATAAAATACTAATTTGGACAGGGGAGACTAATAGATAATTTTGATATGCAAAACTCAAAGAGAATAATAACTACTAGAATTAACGAATCCATTCAAGGCAATCATCTTCAAGTACTTCAAATATGTGTTTTAAATTTTTTTTATAACCGATAGAATAGTTCATATAATATTTTAGTCAGTAAATCCGTATATGAGTAGTAAAATTATATGCGACGATTATTATTTATATTTGACGTACTATTTGGCAAATGCTTTTATTTATGGTAATTTTTTATTAAATTCATTGGACAATGAATAATCGAATTCGAATGAAAGTAGCTTAATTTAAAATTAAATAATTACTGCATTGAAGCGTTTAATCATGCATAACAGACTCGTCTGTAGAGCAATTAAGTTCAATTATAAAACACGTCCACGTACATGTTATTCCAAGAACATCAGTGAGATCCATAAAATTCCCAAAATACAGATCTCAGAACTTGCCAAACTGTTATTAAATTATAATTGTATATGAATACTCATCAAAAACAAATGGATATTTTTGGAAGTTCTGATTTGTCTGCCTGTCTAGTTTTTTTTCTAAAATAATTTATGCAAAATTCATACATTTTTTTTCAAACAAAATTCAAGCAGGGCAATAGAAAATTATTCTGAAATAAACGTACATAATATCTTTAACAAGTTGATTGCCGCGGCAAATTAATATAAATCTCGCAATTCGATATTTGAAAATTTTCAATTTAATATTAATTTCTACTGCATAGTTTTCATCAAAATTCAAAATAACCGCAATACATAGAATATTATTTTATTTCTACGAGGTAATTTCTTGTTACCTTTTGGCATCATAGAAAAGATCGCAATTTACGAGATATCTCGTAGTTGGCAGTCAACGTATTAAAAATTAAAAAACTTAACACACAATATTTTCGTACACCAAAGACATATAGGTTTTTCTAAGGCAATTATGCAAATTTGATTGCATTTTTAGATGCATATATCTCAAATAATTGTTTGTATCAGAAGTTATGGAAAGACTCATTTAAATCTTTACGAAATATTCCATTTCTCTTAATTTGTTGACATTTCATCAAAAATTTTTAATTAAATACTAGCAGATATAAAACCAGAGGCATTGAAGAACATATGATGTAGTAGTCTTAAAATTGGACAAGTTTGAGGATTATTGAAGTAATTCATGGCTAAATTAATGGATAAAAAATATATATTCAATAGATGGATGATGAAAAAATAAGCAGCTATTTTTTTTCTCCAAAACTCCACTCCAAATAGTAAAAGTTGCTAAAAAAAAATTATTTGTGAACTGAGAGTATATCAATCTTGATATCGTTTGTTGTTTTGCACAACATTTAACTAAAATTACAAAGTAGTTCAATTGGGTATCACCATATATATGTTATAAGAAACTGCACAATATCTCAATTTTAACAAAAAATACTTTAGTATTAACTTTAGTTAATATAGCATTCAAAACTATGAAAAAATGGGATATGGAAGCAAAACAAGAAACCTGAAATATAATTTTATGAAACAAATAAAACATAGTCGACTAAGGGTACAAGATTTTGAAACTAAATTATGTTTCTAGAAAGCTTCCAAATTAGCCCAAACTTCTCAGTATATGTTTAGAATCGGATGCACATAAAACCAAATTCATTCAATTATACTTGTACGAGTTTTAACTCGTTTTAACATTGGAATGGAGTTCTTTACTGGATCACGTCGTAAAACTGTTTTAATTTGATCTCTGAAATATGCATTAGTTCCTTTAGTGGATACAAAGTATTTGCAACAAGACCATTAGAAAGTGTTCACCACCTACGGTTGTCTCTAATAGTGTTAGAAATATCGCACAATTCTATACAAGACATTTTTGTCACATGTGACATTTATCATACAAAAATATTTATCTTTTGCGAACATAAATCTTGTTCACAATAGCGATATGTAAATGGTTCAAAAATTTAAATCAGCCGTTTATATTATTATGTATATTTTATAGATATATTAAAATATAAGAATATGAAGAGAAGCAAAACTAATAAATCAAAATTAATAAATAAATATATTTGACTTCGTTTAATTGCGTTTATGACTATTATTAAGTTTTATTGTATCTAATACTGGACAATCAATGCATGGAAGCAATACAAATAATTAATTAATAAGTTCCTACAAATAATTAATGAATAATTTCCTTTCAAATATATAATAACAAGTAAACATAAGTTACTCTTTCACTTATTTTGGGCGATCTCAAATATCATGGGACAATAACATAGGAATAATAGTATGAGAACAATTTCTCACCAAAACTCTAAATTGACCACTACTGTAAAAATTGAATATTTGGTAAATGAATTATTAATTTTTTCCAAGATTATGCTAATAAGGATCTATATAAAATTTATTCCAAAACTATAACCACCACCCACAATTATTGACGAATAATTATCCTATATGTTTAGGATCTTTTCCTTTACTTTGGTTTCAGTAGATTAACCATCTACAACTAGCAGATAGTGACCAAAACCGTAAATGTATAAAAATAATAAATATTATATTATTTAAAAGTACATTTGTCAATGAATATGAAATCACCACTCCAATCATTCATGGAATGTTACAAGGTAGGGTAAAAAATGACTCTTACTTGGGTGGCAATAACTACGTTAGCATCGCCATTCCCAAACCCACCAAGCCTGAGAAATAACCTAAGCACCTTTAACTGGTCAGACGGCAATGCCATAACAATATGAATGCATATATGATAGATTAATATTAATATCTAATATGCTTACACCTGCTTCATTCATCATCATATCATCATATTCACAAATTTTAAAATCACGGATGATTTATAATTTTTATCTATTGGTTTCAGTTTTCATCATTTACCGCAACATCCACATCTCATGCAACAAAAAATGAATTGCTCACCAATAATTTCACTCTCGACTACTCCGCCTCGAATAAAACTGCGATCTCCTGCAGAACTGCTCCGACCAGAAGCTAAGAAAAAACCATTGCAATATTCTGATCTGCCTTATATGGGTGAAATGACTTTAGATAGTAGCAAGCCTCGACGTGGACGCAAGCCCAAGAAAGCTGACATTTGTCATTTGATTTACAAAAATTATGGCACCACTGTAGCCGATAATAATTCTGCAGCAACTCCAGCGGTTGTTCCTAACATCATAGACATAGAAAAGGTTGGTAGTCTCCTAGAACAAAGGCTCATGCAAGAGGAATCACAACCGTTAAATTTATGTGTACGAGATGCGCCACAACCAACTTCAGAACAAGAGGATCACCTTTTGTGCTATCCTATGGCTCTGTATTACCAAAACTTAATTGCTGCTGCTGCAGCAGCCGCAAACACGCCTGCGGCAAGTACGAGTCCGCCACAAGTCCCACGGGAAAAAGTACAAGGAAAACGCAAAAGGTCGGCGATTTTTATACCACCTGCCCCAGTAGAAGGCACTACAAATCCAGCAACGGAAGTTTCAATTTGCAAATTCAAATTCACAGGAGGAGCTAAGCCAAGCCTTCAAGAGAAAAAAATGCTTAGTGTTGATTCAGGCGGAAATTTCCGTTATTACAGTGGAACTGGCGATAAGTCAATGCGAGGATACGAGTTTTTTCCGAGGGAAACTATGCAGGCAGGAAAACCGGAACAAGTTATCCCCGAACAAATCGTTGAACCGAAATCCAACAACGTTGACCACAGAAGGAAGAGAAAATCTAGGAGGAGTTTACACAGAGAGCGATTAGAGCAAACATTCAAAGAGAAGGGATTTTTGATACAAACACAAAAACTTGAATCAGCTGAAGGTGCAACTTACTGCAAATTTAGGCAACTGAGAAAATTCACTAGGTATTTATTTAGAAGTTGGAAAGATTATTTGCCCGGAGAGTTGCAGAATGGTGAAAACGGCCAACCAGTCCCAGTCCCTATTGAAACTGGGATGTCATCCGAGGGAGCAACAAATGTTTGATAAGGGTTTTAAATAATATTTCCAATACCTTGTTGAGTTTTTGAAGTTATCGCAATTTAAGTTATGAATCAACTTTGAAACCAATTAATTACCAAATATTTATATATGTATTTATTTGAAATTTTGACATATTTGTTTATTTTGTACATATTGTAAATATTTGTAATTTTATACTAATTTTGTAATAAGAATTCTTTTTGGTAGAAAAGCTTTAATATTCTGCAAAAATTGGTTGCTTTTCTTGCCGATTGTGCTGAAACACTGCCAGCTAAATTCATAAGAATAAGTGAATTAATCTTAAGATATTGTTAACGATTTTTAAATATTCTTCTCTGCCTTAACATAGCTCTTTAAATAATATTTAAAGGCTGTATATTGATAAAAATTATTAATAGGAAAGCCAAAGACTAAATGGCTATTGTAAATTTATAAAATAGCTACTGTTATTTTATGAAATATCAAGGAGTCTCAACCTTAATTCTAGTCACTAACAATTGTTCTAGTCTACAACTAGTACTACATTGATAATTTAAAAATCGACATATGTGAAATGTATATTAATTAAACAGTACAGAGTTTTTGTTTTAGATTGAATGTTATGTATAATGTTGTGATTTTATATATTGGAAAATTATGTGAAATACAATTTATTTTGTAAAAATGGTATTTGGTTGATAGGCATTTATATGACAAGCTGACCATCGAGACATTGTTCTAAAATTTTGATGAATTATAAATGATAATCGAAGATATATGAACAAAATCTAAATTACTTAGGAAAAACATGTGTAAGTGGTTGCTTGAATATTTGAATAGTTGCGTACACTTCCTAATATCTGTAGGTGAGATGTTTACATATTGATTTTTCAAAATTTCTATATATTTTTAGAAACTATAATTAATCAACTCAACCATCAAAATCTATATCTTTCTATTAAACTGATAAACTATTGTTTAACTATATCAAATAGTAATTCTTGAATTGTACCAACTGCAAAATATTTTTTCACTAATCAAAAGTGTTTTAGATAAAACCTTGCGAATTGAATTCAATTACTATGTCGGAAGTAATTCATATGGAATAAAATGCAATATGTAATATATGTTATATGCATAGTTGAAAGTAAATCGAAAACACAAATTGCTGATTTCTCGACAATACTTTCAATCTCAAATTCAGGTTAAACTATTTTCTTTTACTAATGCCGCAAATTTCTTGTTTGTATTATTTATATATTACATTTTATTGTATTGTAATATAATTTTATTTATATTTATGTCATGGCCAGGTAATGGCCTAATTTGGTATAGTTATATACTGGCGATACATATTTACATTAATATTTATTTTAATATTCTATTCACAGAACTGGTAGAACAAAAAGACATCAACAAATTATTCGAAGAATAAGTTCTCAGAGATAAGGTAATAAAATATATTTATTCTCTTTATCAATATATACTATATACTATTTAATAAATATATTCACATCATTTATCACATTTTCCTTCAAATCCGAAGTAGTATTTGAACATATGTCCACAATTGTGTTGTTCGAGGAATTTAAAAAACTCTCCCATATCCATATGTTTATCTGTTGACTTGACAACGTTTTTTTGGAATATCTTTTCTTCAAAATCATGAAAGTGTCTTTCATTTTCATAATCATCTAACGTATCTCTTTTAATAACATTAATTTTCTGCCAATTCATAGATTTAATAGCCGACCACCATTCTTCACAATTTCTCAACTCGCCTTCTATACAAACAATACCAGGCTTACCAGGTAAACAGAAACGTGTTAAATTTAAAGCTTGAGCAAGGTTTAGAATTTCTTTTCGCTTCAATTTATTATAAATATGGTGAGAATACACCCAGAATCTGCAATAAGACTCTTGTTTTGGTTGTTGTACTGTATTGATTTCAATGTCATTTGATTTTGAATTCATATATGTCTGCGTGGATTCTTTAATCCATTCAATTATTTGGAATAAACAGTAATTGTCAGTTATTTCTGTTAAAAATTTATCCAAGTCTTCGTTCAAACAACTCAATTCTGATCTGGACAACTTTGAGCAAACTACGTAAACACTTGGTCTCGTATAGGGAAAAGTATTGGGCAAGTTAAAGTTTATTTCTGTTTTATTACCATTTAGATTTAAGTTTAATGAAAAATCTAAACGATTAGGTACATCTATAGATGCTGAATTTACGAATTCGTTTACATCAGCATGAACACCATGGTCGCTTATTTCGAATTCTCCTGGTTCCATGTAAATCGATTGTAGGGTTTCTATGTCCAGAAGTTGTTGTTGTAGGCATTCTTTAATATTAACTTTATTATCTTTAATGTATTCATATATTGCTGACATCTTAGGTTAGAAACAAGTGTAAACATTAAAATAAATTTCACAATACCTCTGTCAAAGTAATAAATATAAAAAAAAGTTATGGTACGTACACATATATTATTTTCTCATAAAATACTTAAGTTTATTTGGAATTTAAAATAATTTATATGATGTATGTCAAATTATTATATTATCTAGGATGTGATGTAGTTAATCAAAAAACGTGTCGAAGTAGGAGTATATATAAGGTTATCTTTCAAATAACCATTGCCATCTGCTGGAAATAATATTTATTCGAAACAATGGAAACTTTTGTTGAATTTTTTTCGTTTTATCGACCTCAATTTTGAATTTTTTTTCCAAAAGCAATTATTTTGTCAAAACAAGTAGAAAGTTTTTTGCATCATTCAAATCGGATGCTTAGTTCTCTCAAAAACTGCCACTTTTTGTACAATTAGCTCGGCATCTCTGAAACGGCTGGGCCTGACTTTGCCAAAAATTAATCACCACTTCTCCCCATCATTACGAACTGAATGTTTTGTTCTCGTAGGGAAAAGTTATTGTAATTGTCCAAAAATCGAAATCTTTTACATTTCTTCACGTTTAGAAGGTTTTTGAACAATTTAGCATACTTCAGAAAAAACGGATGTGTGTGTGTATGTATGTATGGATACAATTTTTCGTCAACGTTTTCTAGCGCAC
Organism: Ctenocephalides felis; assembly: GCF_003426905.1. Classification (NCBI taxonomy): domain Eukaryota; kingdom Metazoa; phylum Arthropoda; class Insecta; order Siphonaptera; family Pulicidae; genus Ctenocephalides; species Ctenocephalides felis. Next base: position 6,594,365 of record NW_020539725.1, on the reverse strand, counting down.
AGATCAACCAATTTGAATGGTTCAAAAAACATCCGATTCCTATTGATAGGGAGATGTGCTGCTTAGTTTTTTGCAGAAAATAGAAATCGAGTTTTTGAGAGAACGGAGCATCCGGTTTGAATGATTCGAAAACCATTTGATTCCTAGTGATAGGGAGAAGTGGTGATTCGTTTTTGGCAAAGGCAGGTCCAGCCGTTTCGGAGATACCGAGCTAAATGTCAATTTTTTTTTTTGTATATCGAAACTAATTCAAATTTTAATTTTAATTTTGGCTAAAGTTCTAAAGCTCACTTATATACTTTAAATAAATAATTTTAACTTTGTAATTCATTTTATATAATTCTTATAAATATTAGACAATGTTATAGTATTTATAATAATCTATTTGAAAACATTCAATATTCCTCGAACATTTCGTTACGGTACGGGAAGTTCCGGCAATTTGCTTTAAGGCACGATGCCATACACCACTATAGTTAGATCATTTAAATTGGATGCTCCGTTCTCTCAAAATCTCGATTTCTATTTTCGGCACTCTTTGCTCTATATCACCGTAACGGCTGGACCTGCATTTGCCAAAAACTAATCAGCACCTCTCCCTATCAACAGGAATCGAATGTTTTTTAAACCATCCAAATCGGTTGATCCGTGCGCCCGAAAACGTGAACGAAAAAATGCGGACATACAAAACACACACACATCAATTTTTTCTAATAATGATAACATCCGATTTGCTAAACAATGTTTTCTCGGCGTTTCAAGCCATTCTGAATCGAATGAGAGAAAATTGTGAAAAAGTATGAGTGTGTGTGTGTGCAAACAGATTTTTTGTCGTAAATCGACGTTTTCTCAAAAACGGCTGGACCGATTTCAAAAATTTAAAAGCCATTCGATGCACCTCGATGATGACTATTGTGCGACGATTGGCCAAGCCGTTTCTTTATAAATAGCAAAAAAGTGAAAAAAATTTTGTCTACGTTATAGCCCGCAATTCTGAATCGATTTTGAGAATTCAAAATCTATTCGATTTTGGTAAATATAGGCCTGGCTGTTTCTTTGTAATTAAGTGTTGAAAAAAATGTTTCTTACGATTTTGATGAAGCTTTGTACAATGATATTATAATTGTATTTATTCATACAATACAATTATACAACTAGTGGAGCACATGGCATCGTGCTTTAAGGCAAATTGCTGAAACTTTCCGTACTAATAATTTTTTTTTAAAAAGACTAACATTTTTGAAAAAAAATTACTTTGAAAAAATTAGATTTTTGAGAAACTATAAAATTTTGACAAAAATTTACCTTTTTTGAAAAAAAGACTTTTTGGAAAAAATGTTTTCTTTATTTTGAAATATTTTGGAAATTCTGAACTCTTTTTCAAAGCAATCGTCCTGCTTTAACTGCTTAGAGATGAATTATCGAAGCGCGTAAGCGCCGCGTTGCCGTCTAACGCATAAACATTGGTACGGAACCGATAGGAATGTAAACAAAATTTATTCTTACTGTTAAAATCCCTATAAAATATCGGATAATTTGATGTGCAAAAATTTTCATTTTCGATTTTGTTGCGATTACTATAACTTACCCTACGGGAAGTTAATTATAGATAAATAACTTAATTTGTAATTTATATTAATACATAACTAGTTGAAAGTATTTTTTGATAACTATGTAGTTGAAAGTGTTTTTTTGAGAAATCGTCGACGAAAGGTCAAAAATCGGCTGATTTTTTTTCCAAATTTGGTGTCAGTTGAGAAAACATAATATTCACATTAGGTTGTTTTTGCTGAAAAAAAATCTCCGTCGAGAAGTTAATAAAAATTCGGTAATAAAAAACCAAAAAAAAGTTAATTAATTCAGTTTTACTAAAGTATGGTGAGTTTTACTAAAGTATGGTTTTATTAAAGTATGGTGAGAAAACTATTGTTGCCAAGATAACATATAAAATTACCCTCAAAATACGTCCCTGTCAATAGAAACACAAAATTTGATTTTAATATCGCATAAGACTCCTGTCATCGAATAAATAAAGCATTATGTAAGGATTTTTAATCGATTGCATCAAAAATACCGTTATATATCGAATGTCATAAATCCTACGTTGTGGTTCTATCAGTCCGCAATTGACTTTTGACAAAAGAAGAGTTTTATATTGAATAGTGAAATATTATTTTCCAAATTAAATATGTAGTGGTACATGTGTTAATTTAATTATTACCCAGTGATCAGTTTTTTATAGATCAAAATGTGCAAAATAATTAGATTTTTTGGCATAGCTCTTATATTTTTAAGTATTTTTCCCTTGAATAAAAGTGAAACAAATGTGATAGACAATAAAATATCATACGAGGCGCAATTGGAAAACTTTTTGGCTTTGACCGCTGATTTTTTCACTGGACTTTATGATTTTAAACAATTTAAAAATACAGGTATAATTAGGATTTAGGTTTAATTAATTACGTTAACACTTGGTTTATAGGAGTTGTGTGTATCTGTACTTGTACGGAAAACCTTCCAATTGTCGCAATGCACATTTTGTTCAAAAAATCATTTATTTCATACTCAGGTTTAGTTGAACAGTCTCACAATAAAATGGCTTTGTATAAAATTACTTATATACTTAATATAAAAACCATATTCAAACATATTATTTTACATACTATTTAGATGTCTTTTATACATTTTTTGCATGCAATTTTATTACAGGTCATATAAAAATTACAGATTCTAATTTTATTGCACGTTTTGTCAACTTGTTGGAAATCCTAATGTTGACGTTTACTAATCTGAAAAATCATATTTTATATATTTCGGGTATAGGATTAGACTCATTACAGTAAATAAATTATAATAATTAAATTGTAGAAAAATACAATGTTAAAACGATACTAATTGTTAACTTAACACTAACATTGTGTAATGCAATACTCAATAACTTGAAGTAAAAATGCTTGTGATAATTTGACATATTTTATAAACAAAGCATGGTAATAGAATGTTTAGTACCCAAAATAGGTAGATCTTGAGTATATTCACAAATTAGTGAAGGTTTTTTTAGCATTTTATTTCAAGGTTCTACAAAATATATTTTTCAGTTAACAAGTAAATTGTAAAATAAAAAATATGATGAAATGGTAAAATTACTGGCCATCAAAAATATAACATAAAATTCCAAATGGCCGAACTTCCCGTACCAGAATTAAACATTCTAACAAAAAAACTAATAATCAAAAAATATTGATCAATGATTATTGATAATTGTTTTAAATTAAATTATAATTACTATATAATTATTTATTCATATAATATACATTGAGGAACTTATCCCCTAAAACACTTGAAAATGTTTACATTAAGAAGATTTTTTTGTTTTTCTTTATTCTTATCTCTTTTATTTACAACTGTTCAGTTAAGGACATTTAATAAATTTGATGAATTTACAATAGTCGGCAGTAAAGGGACATTAAGAAGAAATGCTGAATGAATCCATCTGAGGATATATTTCTTACGAGTAGAATAACGCATATGAAATTTATATAGTTTTAAACTGAATTGTAAATTTAAAATTTATATTTGAAGTATAAGACTTAGTATATTTTTGAAAATTTTTAAAAGAATTTTTGTCTGAAGATTTGTAAATTTGTTGGTACCGTATAAGTGAACTTTAAAAATTGAAAATCTTGATCCATGTGCCCGAAATCGTGGACAAAAAATTGCATCCAAACATACACACACATACATTCTTCTAAGGTATGCCAAAATTGTATCCAAACATACATACAAATACATACATTTTTTCTAAAGTTTGCCAAAATGTTCAGAAACTTTTGAAACGTAAAGATATGCAAACATTTTCATTTTTATGCATGTATGTATGTGTGTGCGTATATGTGATGGATACATTTTTTCGTCCACGTTTTTGGGAGCACGAATCAATACCGTAAGCAATCGATTCCTATTGATAAGGAGATGTGTTAGTTTACAGTTTCATATAAACGTTCAAAAAATTTTATTGAAGAATAATAAAATATTAAATTTTTTCATTTGTCGACAGAAGTTGATCAGTTGAAATTATATTATAAAGTTTTTTTCTTATCATATAGTGATTTTGACACTTGTCCTGAAATAGACAACAAATGAAACTGTAGGATTGAAAAATGACTTCAAAAATACAAAATCTTTCAACTATTCTCACAGATTTCGAAAATTGATTAGTGTTGTGGCACAGTTCCCTGGCAGAGGATTTGAATGATCCTCCAAGCAGCTTTTGGAATTATCTGGCTGTGTTTGTATTTCATCGTATATGATTATGTCGGCGTATTTATATATTAACCAATTTGGTACATACTTTGAGGCATTTAAAGTTTCTTTTAGTAATTCATTTTGAAATTTGAATATTTATCACGTTGATTTAGAAAATAATGCCCATATAGTTCGCATATCAGTAATAAATATTTGTAACAATATATATTGCAAAGTGACTTTAACTTGAGGATAAATATAATTAATTTGGGTAATTAGGCAATGATTTAATATTTCAATTTTAATGAATTAAAATTTGTATCTTTTCATTATCGACGATATATTTTATTATTTCTTATATTATTTACAGATTTAGAAATAAACGCGACTACTTTCGAAAAAATTGATAACATCGTAGACCATTATGTGTACATAATTAAAAAGGCACATGGACTTTTATCTCCTGAGGAGATAGTGCAACATGAAAAACTAAAATCGGTACAGCGAAGAAATGCACCTGTGTATAATCAAAGTTATTACAAAATCAGAGGTAAAGAAGTATAATTATATTTTATGATTTTATAAATTTATTCTAATGAATACAAAATTCAGATTGCTCTTCAAAAATATCACAACCTTTTTTTCAAATAAGGTAATCTTTGTTTTTTGGGTTTTGCAAATATCGCATGAATCAATCTTGTAGACGTTCAAACGTGTTACTTTATTTTCAATCATTGCAAATAATCTTTTATAAACATGAATTATTTTCTCAACAGATGAGCTCGAGTTGAAAGGATTCGAAGAAATAAATATTGTTCCAACTGATATACCGATCGATATAATTTTATTCGACAAAACCTTTGTCGACATCCGACTGCACATTTGGCAATATGCTGCCTCATTAGAAGTCTACAATTATCAAAATCAGTCTGGATACCCAGTCGCTGATACTTTAGTATTATATAAATATGTGGTAAGATTGCAATTTCAAGATTTCTATTTATTCATCATGAAATAATATTAGACTACGTAGAATAAATGCATGATAAGATTATCAATATTTCAATATTATTATTCCAGCATTATTTCCTAATTTTTGTCGGAATATTTTGAAAAAAAAATCGACCAAACTATTATATAATATAACTAAATATAAAAAAATAAAATATTGGAAATCGGTGGTTTCCAATCTTTTCGTATAGCCCTCTCACGTTTTTTTAATTTACCGTAGGGTGGGGTAAGTGGAGATACGGAGATAAGTGTGCAAGAAATTGCAGTTTTTGAGAGAACTAAGCATCTGACATGAATGATTCATAAAACTTTCTGCTTGTGTTGACAAAACGAATGCTTCCAGAGAAAGATTTTTGATAATTTCATAAAAAAAATGTTTGACATCGAAAATAATTAGGATTTTAATTTTATTTCTAGCAAAATTACTAAAGCAATTCAATTTATATAATTATTATAAATTAAAGACAGTGTCCTTTATTTTAACGATCAATGATTTATTTAAGAACATTTAATATTCTTCGAATGTTTCATTACGGTACGGGAAGTTCCACCAATTTGCTTTAAGGCACGATGCCACTAGTTTCAAAATTTTTATCTAGTAATGTTTTTTTTAAATATTCAGCTGATATTATATTTTATTTATCTGACTACAAAGTAATAAACAATAATATAAAAAAATATGCAAAAATAATAATTAATTTTTTTTTTGAATATCACTTAAAAATTTTTGGTTTGTTTTTAAACATAGTATTTTGGAAACCGCTGTACTCCTCTCTTGGAATAGCTTTGCGCCTCAGAGGTTGGAAATCACAGAATTAGACTATTATCATTTCCAAAATAATTTCTTTGCAAAAGGTTCGCTTATAAGTGAGTAAATTAGAGGTCCTGGGTTCGATACCTGCCTCCAGCAGCCTAATGTCAAGCAGTAGTGATATCAGTTTTTACTTGAAAATATAGAATGAATTGTTTCCAAGTGAAAACAGCCCTCACACGCATTGCGGCATGAATAAATATTTGCTTTTTACAGAAATTGTGATAATACAATTTATCACACAGAAATGAGACAACCTTTTTGGTTGCCATCTATAAAACCGACGTAGTCTTAAGACTCTTAAGACAAATTAGCACGAAATTAGAATTTTGAGAAACTATACATTTTTGACAAAAATTTACTTTTTTTTGAAATTTTTGGAAATTTTTTGGAAATTCTGAACTTTTTTCAAAGCAATTTTTTAAAAGCACTCCTTTTACCGCATAGAGACGAAATATCGAAGCGCGTAAGCGCCGCGTCGCCGTCTAACAAGAAAATATATTCAGAAACCTCTGAAACGTAAAGATATATAAAAAATTTCATTTTCGATTTTTTTGCGATTACTATAACTTGCCCTACGGAAAGTTAAAAATCGGTCTTGTCATTGATGATGGCTGATTCCGAATTTGCCATCGAACATGTATTGGACATATTTTCATTAAAATTCTAGGAAGTAACTAACGAACATTACTATATAATTAATCATTGATTAATTATATAAATAGTTGGTTCATTTGAGGTGATCATTAGATCATCTTTTCAGTTGTGAATATTTTGACATACATATCAACAATCATTATTTTTAAATAATAACAAATCTAATTGTTTATTTATAAATATTATAATAAGCACATTCCTAACAAATGCCTGCACATTTATATTTATTATATGGTTCTGTACAAATATTCGATAACTCACAAAGTATGTACTATAATTACATTATGGCAATTATTTTGATAAATCTTCATAATTTATTAAGAAATTTAGAGTTCGTATTTGTTTTTCACTTATATTTGGATCTAATATAAGAATTTATTACTTTTTTTCTAGGATGCATCGTTCACTAAAGTGTTCAGTACTCCTGTTCCAAAAGCTACAAAACTCCTTTCGAAGAATATTGATGATAAAATTTACATTGTTGTAGCGTCATGTGATGATGAACATGTATTAGAACTAAATAAATGGAGAGGATCAATTTTGTTCGAAGTTGATGTTTGGCAAAATGTTCTTATTCCAGTGCAGATGTTGGGGACTTCTCTTGCATATGATGTCACATTTTGGTAACTATAGTGTTATTAGAATATTAAATTTTATAGTAATAGTAAGTTGAAAATTGATATTGGATTGATATTACAAAATATCACTGCTTATAGTAATGCAAATTTGTATTTATTTACTTTGTTTGTGTTATTTTGAATCTCCATCCTTCACAAATTAATATAGTTGAAATGGGATAAAAGTCAAGAAAAAAGTGGGCGTTTTCCATTGATTAAATAAATAATGTTTAAAATATATTTCTGAATGAAAATGCTTACTTAATTACAAAAATATAATTTTGAATAAAAATGTTATTATTTTTTTTCTCAGGGAGGATTTTGACCACCTTTATATGGGTCTGGCGATTGGAAATCAAAATTTGAGTAACATTGGTGAAACTAAATCGGTAGTATATCGGTGGCTCGGAGGACATTTTGATATTGTGGATAATTTAGCTGCATCTGATGCCAGAAAAGTGGTGGAATTTACTATTGGATCCGAAAGATTCATCATAATTGCTAATTATAGAAATAAACATGGTAACATTAAATCTAATCTAATATAATCTAATATAATTAATTTTTACAAAAATTAGTCTAAATATTGCAAACAAATATATAGTACTAAACTATAGAAAAGTTAAAGGACTTGAAACAAATTTATAAAAGCTATAAATATACTAGATGCATGAAGACATTAAAAATGAAAAATTTCTCTTTGTTACGATTTTTTGTAAAGCCAAGACATCTTTCTATTTTCATCAAGTCAAGGCATTGACAAACATTTGCTATTAATTTATTATATACGTTTTATTAAATAATTTGACCTTGACCTTGATTTTTAAGGTGTGACTGATGCATACAGTCCAATTTATCGATATGATATCCATGAAGATCGTTTTATTTTGTATCAACATTTATCGACACATGCTGCTGTGGATGTTAAATATTTCAACATTGTAGATCAGGAATCTACATACGAGGAAGCTGCTGAACAACATTTTTTGCTTATTGCCAATCAATACGAAATAGGTAGTTATCTAAGAAATTGATCATTAGATGTAAAACTCATAGTACAACTAGCGTAATTAATCAATTCATACATCAATTAATAATACATTAATTCAGCGGTTTCCAACCTGTGGGCCGCGCCTCCTCTGGAAGGCGCGTGGGTGTAACAGGGAGACGCGTGCGACACTTTCCTAAATACTATTTTCTAAAATAATTCAAAAATTTTGAATTAATATAAAAGATAAACGAAAAAATAATTATATTTTATGCATATTTTTACATGATATTGCATGTTAATTTGTTGTCTCATGATATCAATTAAGTACTAATGAAATAAAAATTGTTGAAAAAATTAAGGAGGGACACAACAATTTTTTTTTATTAGAGAGGGAGAGGGGGCGCGGTGCAAGAAAGGTTGTAAACCACTGATTAATTAATTTATTAATATATCAAATAAATAATTGCTTGTACTCAGCCAATGACTCCTATCTCAGATAATTTGCAATTTGTTGGCTAAACAGGTTCAATATTATAAAAGTAATGCCATAAAATTAGATATTTCTTCCTTTTTGTGCAAATAACACTTATAAACGAGAATCATCTTGCTAAAATAATTATTTTGATAAAAACTTTTTGATTTATATAGAATATAAGCAACATGATGTAACTAATGCAAAAATTATTAATTTTTAATTATTATTTATATCTTGCAGATATCAATGGTAAAAAAGATTTTAAAACTGCATCCATATTGTATAAATTTTCTGAAAACTACTTCGTGCCTTTTCAAGGATTCGAATTATACTCAGCAACAGAATGGTTACCATTCAAGGTGGCGATTAATATTTGATTCCAAATTTAATTCTATATTTTATTATTTTTTATTAAAATTACCAATAATCAATTTAGGATCCAAATGGAAAACCTTTTTTACTTGTAAACTGTTATTACGAAGGTCTTCGAGCATTTAACTACGACGGGTGGAAGTTTGTAGAAGCACCTTTAGAATTTGGAGGAGATGCTTTGGGCAGAGGTATTAAATCCATAAGGATGCAGAACTTTTTAGGACAACCCGTTCTAGGTACACGTTTCTTACATGATAAAAACTTTTAATTTATTATTAGTAGATTTATTGTGTTAAACAGTTTTTTTCTTTTTCAGTTGTCGCAAATCCAGAAAATGGTTTATCCACTCAACCAAATATGTTCAGGCCAATATTCAAAGTGACAACATCCATAGACACAGAGAAGGCAAATATGCTTGCTTGGTGTCAAAGCAGATTGGCTGAAGCATCTCAATTTGACTCGGCAGTAGTTGTAGATCAGATGGCACTTGCTCCAAAATTAACTGACCCTGTTGTCTATATACCAGGAACAATAGATTTCGCGAATGACGTGCATATTGGAAAACTTTCCACAGATGCTGTAAGTATCATTATGATGTGGAAACTTAGATTTATTAGAAAAAAAACAATATATTCGAAGACCTCTATATAGTTTTTTTTGAAGTTACTATGAATAATAATTATAATTATTATTCAATCTCGCTCCTGAAATTAAATAATTATTGTGAATGATAAATAAACTAGTTGGTTTGGTATTTAGCCTTGAGGCAAGTTACATGAACTTCCCGATATGTGTAAATAATCGACTTAATCAATAAAAAATAAATTAATTTATGAGTGGTTATAAGTATTCCGAGTGGATTTATTACACACCATTGCAAAAGAAAGAACACGTTAACTCGGATTATTTTCTAAAAGCAAATTTTCAAAAATCAATAATTTTAATCAATCAATAATTATAATTGAACCAGTTTCCGTAGGACTTTAATGGTTTACTATGTTCAAGACCAAGTACACTATCGTTATACCAACTAAATCATCCAATTTTATTTTTAACAGACGTCAAAAAAATTACTCATTATCTCAAACTTTGATGAATTTTTAAAATTAAACTACTTGTCGTAAGGCCGTAATAATTCAGTAAGTTCTATAAGACCATGATATATATCGGCAAAAAAAAGTTCCATAAAAATCGGCCTAAATTTTTTTTCAACAGTTAATTACAAGAAAACGGCTCGGTAGATTTTCACCTACAACTAATCAGTATCATTCCCAACTAATATCTTTTGAACAGTTTTCGATTTTTTAAAATCGGTTCGGTAGTATGAGCTTAAATGTGGACGAAAGGTTTAACACTTTTTTCCAAATTACAAAGAAACGGCTCGGCCGATCGTCGCACAAAACTGAGAAACGATAATCCTCATCGAGATACATCGAGCTTTTTAAATATCTGAAATCGGTTCAGGCGTTTTTGAGCAAACGTCGATGAAAGTCCTAATTTTGACAAATGCCAAAAAGACCATACTAATTTTTGCCAACTTTGACGAATTTTTAAAGCTAAACCAGTTGTCGTAGTAGGGCCGTAATATATGTATAATCTAGAAGACTATGGTATCTACCGTCAAAAAAATAATCATAAAAATCGTCGAATTTTTTTTTTTAAACTTTATTACAGGAAAACGGCCCGGCCGATCTCTACCAAAAACTAATCAGCGCGATTCCCAACCAATATCTTTCAAACGGTTTTTGAATTTTCAAAATCGATTCAGAATTGCGGGCTAAAACGTAGACGAAAAATTTTTCACTTTTCTGCGATTTATAAAGAAACGGCTTGGCTGATCGTCGCACAAAATTGACAAACAATAGTTCTCATCGAGATACATCGAGTGGCGTTTAAATTTTTGAAATTGGTCCAACCGTTTTCGAGAAAACGTCGATTTACGGCAAAAAATCTGTTCACATACACGCACACACACACAAACATACTTTTTCCAAATTTGGTCTCATTCGATTCAGAATGGCTTGAAACGTCGAGAAAACATAAAATTAGCAATTCGGATTTTTTGATGAAAACATAAACTTCTACTTCGGGAAGTTAATAAAACGTTTTGATTTGTTTTACTATTATTACACTGACTGAAACTATTATGTATTTAGTGTATTACTTCATTTCAGATTTGGACTGACAATTACCTGATAGACGACACAGTCCTTCGGAACATCAACAATCTTCATGGCGACCTAAGTCATCACATGGGATATGTGGATGCTCTCTTAAATAAATCAGAAACCTTGATCCATACCAATAAACCTTTTAAACTTCGAGGATCCTTATCTGCACCCAGAATTATAGCAACAAGCACCAAGCTAGACCAAGTTGAAACTAAATTTTTCAACAATCAAGACTTTGATGAAATCAGATCTAAAATATTGCAAAACCAACTTTCTGACGTGTTGCAATTCGATAAGTTGACCATTGACACTACTTTAGAATTTCGCCAAATTAATGGTCGACCGATAGATAGCTTACTATTTAAGAGCCATGATCATAAATTTGAAACTTTGATTATAGATAATGCGTTGGTACAAAAAAGTTTGAGTACTCATTTAATAAATAATGCTACTTTTGATTCCACGGTGATTATTCTGAATAATACTGACCAATATTTTAATTTTCTCGAGGTCAATCATTTGAAAACTCATTTAATAAATTCACCCACTTTGAATAAAGTGGATGTTAGACGAAAACGAGAAACATCATACTATGTTACCAATGATGATCTAAATATAAAAGATCTGAAAACTGATACTCTGAATGGTATAAATATTGCAATGCTTTATGAGAATTCCTTGAAAAAGTATGGTAATCAAGAAGTTATTGGTGATTATGAAATACCAGAACTTTATGCTAATAATTTTGTGGGTCCAGAATTATCCAATGTGCGACCGGAAAATCTAATAAACACTGTAGAAGGTGTTTATGTTTTAGATCAAGATATAGCTTTCAAAAGACCACTCCAAGTTCAGAATGATTTAAAAATATTAAATCGTTTGAACAATATTTTGGCGGAAAATGGAGAACTGCAGATTTTGCTGAAAGATTCAGATAAACCACAGAAAATTGTGGGTAATAAAGTGTTTGAAAGTGTCGAGCTCTTGGATCCAATAGATTTACAAGGAATGATCGACAGTTCAGCTCTTGATAAAATGAATCCAGTTAGCAGTATAGGCGAAAATTTAATTTTGGAAGGTATTTATAATTTTTTTTTACGATATGTATTAAATGGGTCGTTTCACAAGTTGAATAATTAAAAAATTTAAAAAGATTTCAATATATATTTTTCATCTTGTAAATCATTGGATTGAAACGATGTATTTCATTCATTTCAATTTCATAACTTAGTTCGACCCCAGTTTTCAACTTCCCGTAGGGCATTTTTACATTTCTCGACGTTTTGAAGGTTTTTGAACATTTTGGCATACCTCAGAAAAAATGGATGTGTGTGTGTGTATGTATGTATGGATACAATTTTCCAGTCACGTTCTCGGGTGCACGGATCAACCGATTTAAATGGTTCAAAAAATATTCGATTCCTATTGATAGGGAGATGTGCTGATTAGTTTTTAACAAAGGCAGGTCCAGCAGTTACGAAGATAAAGAGCAAAGAGTGCGGAAAATAGAAATCGAGTTTTTGAGAGAACGGAGCATCTGATTTCAATAATCTAAAAAACATTCAATTAGTAATGATTGGGAGAAGTGTTTTAGTTTTTGGCGAAGACATGCCCAGCCATTTCGAAGATACGGAGCACTTTTGAGAGAACTAAGCGTCCGATATAAATGATTCAAAGAACTTTCTGCTTGTCTTAACAAAATAATTCATTTTGGAAAAAAAATTTTTTTGCTTCAACTTTTTTTTAAATTTTTTTTTAAATTTTTTTGTATATCGAAAATAATTCAGATTTTATTTTTAATTCTGACGATAGTTCTAATATACTTTAAACAAATAATTACAACTTTGCAATTCAGTTTATATAATTCTTATAAATATTAGACAATGTTACAATATTTATAATAATCTTTTTGAAAACATTCAGTATTCCTCGAACATTTCGATACGGTACGGGAAGTTCCAGAAATTCGCCTTAAGGCACGATGCCGTTCACCCCACTAGTCTCTTTTAAAACTTGTCTTTTGCTATGAAATACAATAAACTTGTTGTAGTCTTCATTAGGAGTAACATACAAATTTGGAATCTACAAAACTAATGATCGTATCTTCTTATTAGGTCACTGAAAATTACTGACGGATAAATCTATTCAAATTTTTATATTCATACAGGTGATTTTGTTTTGGACAACTCTGTAACCATTCGTAAGTATTTGGGCGCTGATGCTATTGTAGCTACATCCAATACTTCGGATCTTATTGGCAACTCTCCTACTGTTTCAAATTTACTGCAACATGGACTTAAATTGGAAGCATCAGAAATATCAATACCTTTTGAGTTTACCCAACCATTTAAGGTACAAAAATAAACGACAAATCTTTAAAAGATTTTCATTCATTATAAATTATAATAATTTTGATGATATTGTACATATTAACTAGCAACAGATTATTATAGAAATAACAAAAAATCAAACGAGGAATTACATTTTATTTCATATGACCTACAATAAATTTTCAATGTTACACCTGAATATGAACTATAATTTCAGTATCATAGTTTACCATTTTATATGAGCAAATTTCTTATATCATTTCCAATTGTCACATCAATTCATATTTTAATGTCTTCCAGGTTTCTAATTTAAACGTACCTTACATTAACCAAGTACCTGTAGATTCATGGGTGTATTCCAGCGAGATTCCAACTGTGATTAGTGGAAGAAAAATATTTACTTCTGATTTACAAATTTCTGGTTCATGTAAACTTTTGAATACCGTCAATGGAATAAATGTACCAGAAATGTTGACTAATACCTTGTTGAGCAATAGTGATCGAGTTCAAAAAGTTGCTGGCAGGGTTGTCTTTGAGAAAATCACAAGTGATAGGTAATTATATATATTGTGAAATATAGTAATAAAGTGGGGAATGAATATTATTTGTTGATATTAATATTTGTACATTCAACTATGAAATATTAAATTTAATTTGAAAAAAAAAACGTATAACGCAAAGTATTTATGCGGAAATTTTTGCTTCTAATGGTAATAATTTTTGGCATTGGTTTTAAAAAATATTGTTTCCTACAAATACTTCATAATAAATACTTTCAGTATTGCATTTTCAACAGATTTCATATAGAAGGTTAAATGGCTGAAATGTAGTCCTATTTTCTAAAATTATATAATATTATGCATTTAATATATGTACACTTGAAATTTATTTCTTACCAGGATAACTTCATCATCTACTACCCTTGGGTACAAACCACTCTCCCTTTACTTAACTTCATCTACGGATCAGTACTTCAATCAAGGAATCATTCTGGTCGGAGAAAAAGAAAGTTCAGCTGGATATCTTGAAGTACAAAATATAATAACTTTAGATCAAACCCAAAATGGTAAATTGGGATACAATGAAAAAGATTTGGTGCAGCAAATGAATAACCTGTATTCGGATTGTATAACGAGAGGAGATAAAAGACATGTGTTTGCATCTAAGACTTTCAAGAATCTTACAGTGGGCGAATTACACGTTAAAAATGATGGTAAGTTCTATTATATTTTATTAACTTCCCGTAGAGTAAGTTATTGTAATCGTCCAAAAATCGAAATTGAAAATTTTTACATTTCTTCACGTTTTGAAGCTTTCTGAACATATTGGCATACCTCACAAAAAATTGATGTGTGTGTATGGATACAATATTACGTTCACGTTTTCGGGCGCACGGATCAACCGATTTAAATGGTTTAAAAAACATTCGATTGCTATTGATAGGGAGATGTGCTGATTAGTTTTTGGCAAGGGCAAGTCCACAAGTTACGGAGATAAAGAGCAAAGAGTGCAGAAAATAGAAATCGAGTTTTTGAGAGAACGGAGCATCCGATTTTAATGATCTGAAAAACATTCAATTAGTATTGATTGGGAGAAGATGCCATACATCCGACTAGTTATTATATTATTTACTCAATGGATGATAAATAAAAAAATTGTTTATATATTTCTCTTGAATTAATATTTTATTAATATCCCCATACATCGTCTTAAGCAATTTACAGTAAAAATAATAAATCTAATTATTTTCTAAAAATTGACGAGTTACGGTAAATGTTAAATAAGAAACTAAGTGCGGATTTTCGTAAGAAAAAACCGTATACATCTTTTTCATGGAACTGAATGACTTTATTTTGAAATACCTTATTCATTTTGATCACAGTCTTTTTATCATCTTTCAAGCAGCATTATCATCCGACTTTCATAAAATAAAATATATGTATAAAATGTAGAAAATTTAAAAAATCCCACTTCTAATTTTTGTTCGCAAAACAAACTGAATAAGGTACAATTTGACACCATCGTAGTCCTTGAATTATTCCGCATTCAAGAAGATTAGTAAAGATCGAAAATAAAAGTAATCATATGTTATAAGATCACTATATCACTTTATTTATATACTTTTATATGGTGGATGTGGCAAAACATCTCAACTAAGCTCCAATACTTTTTTCCCAAAGATATGATGCCAATAATAGAATAAATCACCACTTGTCAACTTAGGCCGCTTCTCTCGTTTTCAAATTTTGTTAGTTGTTTAATGTAACATTAGAATTGATCGTTGCATTTTAGACAATTCCTTTTTAATCAACTTTAGCTGGACGACAAGAGCGTTTTTCATCTTTTAGTAAAAAATTGCCAGAACGAAAATTGGCAAACCAATTTTAACACTGCTGTTTTTGTTTAAAGTCACCATAAACAACTCATAACTACGATTTTATTTTCTATCTTTCAACGAACGAAAACTACTTTCTTTTAACGAACTGAGTTGCCTACTACTTAATAAAAAGGTATTTTATATTTAGACTAAAAATTAACTAAGCTAAAAACCGCACTTACTTAGTTTCCAACCTGATAAATTATTACCTATGTTAAAAAAATTCTTGCTGAACTAGAAGCAATTCAATATTGACAGCATTCGATAGATAAAATGTTGATTGATAAATATGTATAATATCGCAATAAATTAATAATAATACTGAGTGTATAGTTTGCTTTATAAAAAAATTAATAATAATTAAATTACATTTTAGGTCTAAATCTTCCTGAGTACAAAAGACGTGAAATTAGACAAGCAGCGACTACTTATACTAAAACTTACGAAGGTCAAATTCATATTGACCAGCCAATATTTGTGCAGAAACTTACTTATACTGGTTCTTTAGATGGAGTTTCACATATTGATTTTGGATCACAATGGCTGTTAGTTGAAGGCGAACAGGTAAATAATATTTATACTATATTTGTTATTTGAAACAATTTAATGAACATTCCTAGTCGCAAATTTGCAATGTGGTAACTAACATATACTAACATCTAAATTTTTTTGAATATTATGTCGATTCTTCTGTCAAATTCCATACCTCATGTTAATTATTGTACTGCGTTACATATTATAAAATGTTTATTATAAAACAAGTTAAATTAACATTATACCAAATGTCCTTTGTCAGGTCATTACTGCTCCAATAACAATCTCAAAAGTAATTACTGAAGGTCCTATTGCAATGGATGGCCCTCTAAATGGCATTTATATTCCTGATCTTCAAAAATCAGTGGTGTATACCAACAAAGATTATGTGCTTCCATATGTTGATTTTGGTAAGAATTATATTAATTATATTATAAAAGTTAATTGGTTAGAACCTTATTGTAATATGAAAGAAATTAACGATTTTGTAGTATGGGCCAGATTAAAAGTGATTTTTGCTGATTCATGACCAAACCATGATTTTTAAAATTGAATATTCTTTGAAACTTGTTAATTGAAATATTCAATTTACTGCATTTTTTATATTATAGTTTTTTTTTGGATAATTTACTTTTAGCTTTTCTGATTCGGGCTTTCGATTCTTCAATTTTAAACTAAGTTCTTCAAAATTCTGAGATTTAGTCCATTTTTCATTGACTTTCTTAAATATTGCTCAATTCAGTATTGTAAAAATAAATATTTGAGTATGATTTTTTAGAGGGTTTTCGAATTTAATTTGAAGAAAAAATACAATTTTTTGAAAGAATTTGTTAGAAATCGACATACAAACAAAAAACTGCTGTTACAATATTTGAGTACTTCTATCATTTATATTTTTAATTGGGCTTTAATTGCGTCTTATTTTTTTAATCTGTAATTGAAATATATTGAGAAAATTAAAATATTGTTTATAATAAAACACGTAGTAGGCACTTCACATCTGGCTTAACATAAGCAATAATAGTTCAATTATTTAGAGATTATTATATAATAAGATATTAAAAATGTATTTAGGCTCCAAACAATTTTTAATTAATCTTATCCAATTTTAGAAAATGGATTCAGGACTTTGGCTGGATTTACGGTGAAGACAAATATATCCAATTTAAATTTTCCTGATGATATTCTCCTAAAATATGCCGCAAATTTGCAACATGTCTCAGGTAAGAATTACTCCAATAATATTTTTTCTAACAAATCATATCTATGAACATTCATATATATTATTAAAAAATCGACACTTTATTTGTAGGTATCAAAAAATTCAGTAATTTAAAAATAATGGGGTTGCCAACATTATCTACTGGATATTTGGGATCCATCGATATTGAGAACTTCTGTGCCTTTGTTGATAGTAATTTAGAAATTGGTAACAATTTGAAAATATTAGGTAAGTTTTCTTTTCTATAATATTAAGTATATTAATAGTAATTAGGTAATTTAATTATATAGTAAGCATTACTAATGAATTTTAATGTATACAGGTTCTGCAAACTTTATTTCTGATGTAGACGTTCTGGATCTGAATGGTTATGATTTGGACAAGCTTCTGAATGGAATTTGGTTTTCCAATAAGGATACTACAATAACTGGAGAAAAACAATTTGGTGACGCCAAATTTGGATCTGAAATTATAGCCAATGTAATAAACAAACCGTTTATTTATTAATATTTTTAAAATCACAGTGAAATAATTTTGTTTTTTTTTACTTATTTTCAGAATCTCGTAAATAATGTGGATCTCAATTGGATTGAGAACAATTATTTCAGTTTATCTAAAAATCAGACAATCACTGGGTATATTGAATTCCAAGGCAAAAACACTTTTCTGTCCAATCTATTGGCAACCAGTTCTGTTGAAGTTATTGGTTCTATAAATGGAATACAAAGTTTGCCAGAATTTTTATACGACTCCTTGAATAAATACACTGAGCAAGTTTTAGAAGGAAAATTTATTTTTGACAAACTAATTATTCAAGGTATGTAAACATATGACTTTAAATTTATAGTAACTAATTTCTCAATATTTTGCAAAATAAATTAAAAATAGTTTTTATTTCTTTATTTAAAATTTAAATCTCGTTTAATATGATTTTGCTGTTACCACACTTTGTAATATTTTTCACCATGGTTGATTTATTTTATTTTTTTAGTATTCTTGACATATTTCAATACTTGGAAAAGATTTTTAGTAGTATTTAGTATAGAAAAGTCTATATTTCAAATTTGAATTTGCTCTTCTGGAAGTCTAAATAAAATCTGTCTAAATCAACACCTACGAATTTTATCCTGATCTATCAGTGATATTCTGGATTTCCCTTTTATGCATAGTTACCAAGATTTATGATATAATCTTTACCAAGATTATAAGGAAGATATTATTTTTATTCATCCAATTAAGTCATTTATTAATAAAAGAATATAAACAGAATATTTTTGACAAAATTATTAAAACTTAAAATGGCATGATCAAACATACAGATATGAATAAATATTATTTCCAGGAGATTTACACGGAATCATCAACAACATAGATTTTGAACATGATGTTATGAGATATGATTCCACCACGAATTACATTATTGGACACAAAATATTCAACACCGTCAACATCAACTCATTGCTGCTGAAGAATGATGTTTTATTGGGTGGTGTTAATATAAATGATTGGTTCCAAAATTCAGTTGCTTGTTATTCCGATACAGATTTGTATGTTTTAGAAGCTCCGGTTACCTTAGTTAATGGTGGTATATTCCAAGATGGAATAGTGTAAGTAGACCATAATAGTCTCAATTTTATATTGAAACTAAAAATATCTATCAAAAGTTATCGAAATATTCTTAGTGCTTACAACTAAATCAAAGGATTTTTGTAAATTTTGTGGTGTTTCTGATAGGAAGACTTTTTAACTGCAACTATCATGATTTTTATTCCAATATGGCTCTGATTAATCTTTAACTTAAATAGTCTACTCTAGCTGAAAATGTTCATTAAGATATTTTGTGTATGGGTCACTGATTGTTTAATAGATTTCTTGTGTGCATTCATAATTATTCTTTGACTTCAAAATTTTAGGATGCAGTCACCTAAGCAAAGATTAGTATGTAAATAAATAACATGACTAATTATAATTTTAAAAATGATTTATATTTCAAATCACGAAATAATTATTATATGTTATATATATTTTTTTTTCATAGTACCAGTGGGCTTGTAAACGGCCTCACCTTCAATAAAGACACAATTCTTCTCAAATATTCCAATCAGACGATAACTGGTGCCAAAGAATTTTTGCCAATCTATGATCAAAATTCAATGGCTTCAATATATAATCATGTGCTTCAAATAAATAATCTTCGAATAGCTTTGCTAGAAGCTTTCTTGTATGATCTGGTCATTTTAAATAATGATGAAAACGGTTACTCCAGTTTTGTATTTCAAGGAAAGGGCTTGAAGTTCACGGAGCAACTAAATGTTAGAGGTAAATTTTATAATTATTTTAAGTCTTTGTATAAAGTAATTATGCTTAAATATATTTAATTTAATATATTATGATAAAATTGTTAATTTATACAATTGATGTAAGTTTTTAACGCCTTTTATATTGCCAACATCATTATATCATATCAGATTTTTTTAGTATTTAAAAACATAATTAAATTTCTCAAAGTTTTATAAAAAAATCATTTTAAAATAGCACTAAATGGTAAAATTATTTAACACATACCACAAAGCATACCTTTAATGTTTAGAAATATTTTTAATAGTAGAGATATATTCAATACCTCAATTATTTTTTAAAATTGAACATACACATTTTATATATTTAAGTTAATATTAGAAATATCTATATTCGGTCTTTTATTTTTTTCTTTAGACATATTTTTTAAGCACTGTAAAATCTATATATGGCAGAAATTCAAAATTAACTGAGTAATACTAGCTGAGTATTATCTTTACATATAATTAATTTATTGTCAATGATGAACATTAACAATATTTCAGTTATTGTATTAAAATTTGTTTTCAAAATATGTTGGGAGGCGTCCATTAATCACGTGAGCGAGTTTTCAAGGATTTTTGACCCCCCCTTCACCTTGGTGATACATGGTGATATTCAAAATTACCCCCCCTCCCCCACCAAACATTACGTCAAAAATTTTACAGTTTTTTCTCGTAACGAGTTAAGTTACGTGAAAAAAAATTTCTTGAAAATGTTTGAACTTTTTTAAAAAAAAATAAGTTAAAAAATAAATACACGTGATATCTTACTATACCTCTCCCTCAACCACGTGATATTTCGTGATTTTTTGTCAAACCCCCCCCTCTCCCTAAAAATCTCACGTGATTAATGGATGCCCCCTTGATTGTTTACTTTCTTGAATTTTTTATTATTTTTTATGAATTTTGATAATACACCTTTTATTTCAGAAATCACTGGAAAACCGATTAAATCAGCATCTTTAGTATATGGAGTTGATTTGCCAGTACTACAAAGGGATATAACCAATGTATCTTCATTTATAAATTATGAAAACATGGATTCAGACTTTGCATATTTAAATTATGTAGCTGATTTACTTAAGCATAATATTGAGTGTAAGTTGATATAATAAAAACTAAATAGATTCTTTAGCAGTTATAAAAATTGTCTTCTATTGGTTGATAAGTAACATTATTTTTCAAATGCAATTGAAATTGAATTCATTTGAAAATCTCTTTCAAAGAATTGAATAGTTCACTAATCAATTTAATATAAAAAACTACACATAATGACAAAAAGAAAAGGCATAAATTATTACTAGAGGCAATTTTTCAATTTCTTATTTTTACTTCCTTTTAGCACAAGCAAGATTTTTGCACCACTACGAGGTTGTTCAGCAAATCGAAGGTGATGTCAATAATTATACATATGGGCATAATTATCCAGAAAGCATTTCCGTATATAATGATGGAAACATGCAATCAATGTACTGGAATAAAGATACCAATAAATTTGAATACCAAACAGGTAAAGACTAAGTAAATTCGATTATTAAATACTTTTTTTTGTTTCTGTTTCTGATCGAATTAATTTAATTTTGCACCTAACTTTACCTGCAAGGTAAGTTACTGAAATCAGAAATAGTTTTTTTATTTTTACGTTTCGGGACAATCTGATCATTGTGGCTCATCAAAAATACTCAAATAATTTTACATTGTACTTAAGGCAAATTGCTGAAATTTTCCGTACCGTAATGAAATGGTCAAAAAATTTCAAATGGGTCATTATAAATACTATAATTTTCATTATTCGTATTTTATAGACAAAATATAAGAGCGTAGATATTGTGCGAAAGTAAAAAAATAAAACAAGTGATGTCACAATTAAAGGGCCTTATTTCTTTTTAAAGAATTTCATATATTGAATTGCAAAGTTAAAATTATTTATGTCGAATATATAAGTGAACTTTAGAATTTTAGCTAAATTTATAATTACAATCCGATATTTAAAAAAAATAATTTAAAAAAATCATGCACCGAAATCGTCGACGAAAAATTGTCTCCACACATCCATTTTCTCTGAGGTATGCCAAAATGATCAGAAACCTTTAAAACGCAAAGATTTTTTTTAACTTTGGCTTATTCAGCAATCAGAAATACATAAACATAAATACATAAACGCAAAGATATGCTAAAATTTTCATTTTTGGTTTTTGGACTATTACTCTAACTTACCCTTCGGGAAGTTAATAAGACCCATTATTATTAGATAAATGACATATATGTACTAAAGAATGTGTAAAACATGGAAATATTTCAGTAAAACAAATTAAGAATATTATTCGACAAGTTCTTAAAGATTTATTTACCATAATAGTTATTGTGTAATCATCTTTTTTTCCAGGACTAATATCATCCCAACCTTCTACTGAAATGGACACTAATTCGAATGAATTGAACTACGTTAAAAATATTGTACCAGTTTTGATAGAAAATAAGAAGTGTTTGGTAATATTGGATTCTCAAACTGAGCTCAAATGTAAAATGGATTATGCTTTGGATTATGTTCTATTGGATACATATATTACACCTGGAGTAATGACGGTGAGTGATGGACTATTTATACTGCTTATAAATTACACAATAAATTTTGCAAAAAAACGATACAAACAAGATATTCTAATGATTTTTTTTCTTATTATTTAGGTGAACATAGTGAAATCTAAAATTGGAACTTTATTGGTGTTCTTACTACAGCAAAAATCGAAGCAAGGCTTACCGATTGGTTCAGTTGTTATTTATTTAGTAAATAATTTAAACGAGAAAAATCCTTCAAAGATATTGCAGACTTTACGACCAACAAGACCATCATCTATATCTTTGGTTTTAAACAATAAAGATGATAACTCACAAACGGTTTACAGGAAAATGTTGGCAGAGCCTCAAATTACAGATCCAAATATTGAATTTACCAAAAATTATGAAACTAATGATTATATATCGGAAGAAGTAAGAAGTGAGGATGTATTTTTGGCTATTGCTTCTGATAAAGTGCAACGAGCAATGCACCATGGTTTTGTGGAAATTTATAGGTAATATAATTGAAATATTATTGTTACATACGTTAGATGAAGATAAATTACAAATGAGCAAATTAAATAATATAAAATCATATAAAATATTAAATTGCATGTACTTCATTTCAAATATCATTAAGGCCTGTCATATTTTTAATAAGGTATTTAGATTAACAGCAAGTTTAAATTACGTATTTAAATAGATACTATTAAAATATTCATTCATTCTAAGAACTTATACTCCTGTTACTTGCACCTGCTAATTTTCTCTACTAAAAATAATACAATGAGAAGCTATATAAGTTTTTTCATAAGTGTATCAAAAAATGTATCCAATCTCTTCTTCAGATAAGAAACTCAAAAATGAACGTGAATTAGGAAATTAAAACTATTTACTTTGATTTTTTTTTTTAATTTATACTTGTTAATTTCCAGATTGAATCCTTCAAAGCAATTATTCGAGTTGGCCCAATCTGTGCCCTCCATGGCACCTCAGCAGGTCAAATTTGCAGTTTTACCAATTTCAAATGAACTGATGCTCTATGTGTTGTCCAGGCAACAAGCCAGGCCATTATCAATAATGCGTTACGAAGGAGTTGCCGGATTCAGGGAAGTTTTTGCAGCTTCCACAGTACCACATGGAAATAAATTAGTGACACTGACAACTGAAGATGAACATTTCGTATTTATTGGTGACCAGAACTACACTACTGTGCTGAGGGCTAAATTTGAAGATCTCCATAGATGATTTTGGTATGTTTTATATTTGTTCAACTGTAGTTGACTTTGGTGCATTGTGATATCTCTTTCGCATATCAGATCAGATATATTTACATTTAAAAAAGATGTTGTTAAATATTGTTAGTTTTTATTTATCTGTTGAAATAAATTATTAGTAAAAGAAAATCGGCACTTTTATATTCTGAACGGCTTCAACGTTTTTTACATGGCCGTTGTTATTTAAAAAATGTTATTTACCTATTAAAAATATTGCTGTTTATCATTATTGTAAAACTTTCTAAAACCATCATGTGACCATGAAGAATCGTGCAAACCATCGGTTTATCTCCTGGTTTCGAAACATCTTTGTAATTGTGGGTAGTTTTTTTCAAGTATTTAAATTTAAACATGCTTGAAGAAGCTTATGCTAAATAGACTTTTTAGAATAGAGTTTTTAGTATCTGATGATATACCCTTAGAAGTTACATTATTAGTTTAATTGTATTATTTGTCAAAATCGTAACAATTTTATCAAGCGTGCAACTTTCTGTTTTCACTTCGATAACATACACTTCGATAACATAAAGTGTTCTGACGTTTGTGACTTTTGGAGGTTAGCTTTTATGTGAACAGCAAAGACATAGTTTTTTGTCTTTGGGCCAACTCATACCTTGGCCCTTTTTATCCAGCATTATTTATACCTGTAATGTTGCCTCTAATGAAATAATCTATGCCTGAACCTAAATAGTTACTAGAAACATTTTGTTGCGTTAAGTTGTTACTAGAAACATTGTTAATCTTTACATGTAAATAATCGGCTGCTGGTAGAGCCAATTTGTTCACTTGAACTTTTCAGTTTTCCAATAAATCTATATCACTTTTCAATCAAAATACAGCAAATGATGACTATCCGTTATACGTAAAACTTTTGCAAACATTACATCAATTAGAAATGCATCCAATATAATATTAATATATACAATAGAATATTTTTGAATCATTTTATTATTCCAAAATTAAAACTTTAACAAAAATAAGTACTTCAATTATTCATAAATAAATAGTGACTTAGAAAATACTTAAAATACTGATAAAAAAATTATCTTATAAAAATATCTTATTCTATTTTAGCATTAATGTTGTATAAATGCTTTGGCTATAGGTCCAAGTGTTTTCGTAGTGTATTCGTAAAAGTCTCTGCATTTTTCATAGCTATTGAGATCGGAGGAACTTCCCCATAGAATTCCTCCACGTCCTCCGTTCTTTTTCATTTCGTGAAAAGCGTTGGTCAAATCCACCTGCGATGAAAATGATTATATAGATAATTATTTTTAGCATTGTGAAAAACTTTTAATAGTCCAATAAGCTTGTAGTAATGACTTCCGCTTCTGTCCTTTTATTTTAAACAGCAATCAGAACATGTGCTAATATGACTTAATACTAGTCGGTTCGACAGATGGCAATCCACAACAGTTGTCTAATATCTGTGTGATGAATTATTATTACAATTTATGTAGAAGAGCAAATATTTGTTGATGCAGCAATTCCGCATCACGGCTATTTTCTTTTAGAAACATATTTCTATCTCTGACAACTGTTGTTACTACTGCTTGACAACAGGCTGCTCGAAGAACGAAATTACTCACGACTCCTGATTCAATTCAATCAACTTTCTAATAACGTAGATTTTATTTTCAGATAATAACCCAACGGTTGGCTTTATTTATGTCCCATATTATTATATTAGGATGTCTTTGTATGATTTTATTTAAAGAACTATTTTCATGTCAGGATATAAAGGTGTGGTAAACTTAGTTAGAATTTATCTTATACATGATATTAATTGAATAAAATCAATAACATTTTAATGAAAACTAATGACAAAGTGACAAAATAATTTATACTACTCTGCTTAGTTTGTTCACAAAATAAATCAAATTAAAAAAAATAGTGAAATATTAGGTTGTCAAATATCTCCCTTCCGCCTTTTTGTATTATAAACCAAGAGCAAAAAAGCAGCGGATATTTGACAACCTAATATTACGCAAAATTTAGATATTTCGGAACTCTTTTATCCTCAATATTCGATGTCGATTTGAATTTTGTACATTGAAATATCCAATTACAACTGAAAGCGTATGCAGTATAAAGGATTGTCTTTGATTTTTTAACATATTTGAATTGAGTGAAAAACCATGAAATAGTCTTTCAGAATCATTTGTTAATAAGAAACAAATGATAGACAAAATACGAACAAATATTTATATGTATGGAATTTATTCATAGTTTTGTTCAAGTTGAAAATAATTTTCTATTTTGCTAATTAGAAAATCATACGACAATATTTTATATAATATTCTAACATTTTTCTTTATCAAATTGCACCGCATTTAGTGTACATTTTATGTATTTTACATTGGACTTTACAATATAGTGTTCTTTTTAGCTGATTTACTTATAAAACCATTAGACAAATTAGTGACGTTTTGCAAGTTTTTTTTGGTACAAAATTGTTTCAAACATTATGGGCTATATTCACGATACTATTATTTGTGCAAACTTACGAAAATCGTAAACAGGTGCAGGTTGCTTGCGCAGACTTGCAAATTTGGTACGTTACGTTACGTTCGTAAGCTCCACATGATACATGATTTGTGCAAATCTGTGTTTGCGCAATCCTAGATTTGCACAAATAATCATGTGGAGCGCCCATTATTCTATAATTTTTTTCCGATCGCCTCAGATTCATATGTAGGCACAACTAGTTTTCCTAAATATTTCTTATCTAATCTTTCTCACTGACCTTAGATAATAAATGTTTTGTGTCTATGTAATGTGTCCTCAAATAAACGAATACGGGCGTGTCATCGTCTCTTACTCGCAGCGCCTCTCGAACTCTGCCTCGGACGAGGGACCTTCTCTGATCCACGGTGAAAGAGTTTTCGGATAAATACGCTGATGGAAATAGAGCATCCGATGATGAAAAGAGCCATTTCATTCTGTAAAAGAAAATGTACTTGTAATACGTACTTAAATAAATATATTGATGAGTATAAGAGAACAACTTGTAATTTTAGGTCTAAATATCTACATTGGCTTTTTCTTGTTGAGTTTGCTAAAGTAGTCCAATTTTTAGTTTATGTGAGTCGCTGCTATTAAAGGCAGTTGGTTGGCTTCCGCCAAATTTTGACTTTTTAAAGATATTGAAGACTGGAGCGAATTGCTGCTCCAATGTACAAAAATGCAACATCGCACAAGCACAAAGCTGTTCGCTTCATACAGGGAAATAAAATACATTTACTCAAAAATTTTAGGTATAATTTTCAGTACGTTACGAGCATTAATGTAGCTAGTACCCGCATGACAAGCGAAAGTAGTCACAAATTCGTTATTAAAGTTAACCGCCCGACTCGCGAAACCAGTCAAAATTGAACTAAAACTAGCTGTAAGTGGAATTCTGTCTTAAGGCAATTAGGGCATCGTGCCTTAAGCAAATTGCTGGAACTTCCCGTACCAAAAATTATTATTTTTTTAAAAACGATTAACATTTTTGAAAAATTTTACTTCGAAAAAAAATAGATTTTTGAGAAACTATAAAATTGACAAAAAATTACTTTTTTTTGAAAAAAAAATTTTTTATTTGAGAAAAAATTTTTTTTTTAAACAAAAAAAATTTTTTTTTAAACAAAAAAATTTTTTTTAAAAAAATGTTTTCTTCATTTTGACATATTTTAGAAATTTTGAACTTTTTTTCAAAGCAATCGCACTGCTTGAACTGCATAGAGACGAAATGTCAAAGCTCGCAAGTGCCGCGCCGCCGTCTAACGCATAAGCATTGGTACGGAACCCATAGAAATGTAAAAAAAATTTATACCTATTGTTAAAATCTCTATAAAATATCTGATAATTTGATGTGCATATGTCTAATGATCATTTTTGACCGCCAAATGGCATTTTTTTTTTACTTTTTTCATTAGATCTCCGAAACCGCTAGACCTGCCTTCATGAAAATTTGATGAATTCTACATCTTGTCAATACAAGTAAAATGTTTTTTGAATTATTAAAATCGGACGCTCCGTTCTCTTAAAAACTGAGTTACCGTTTTCGGCACTTTTTGCCCCGTATCTTCGGAACGGCTAGACCTGCCTGCGCCAAAAACTAATCAGCACGTCTCCTTATCAATACGAATCGAATGTTTTTTGAATTATTCAAATCGGTTGATCCGTGTTCCCGAAATCGTCGACGAAAATTTGTATCCGCACATACATACACACACGCACATACATACATACATACATACACACACACACACACACACACACATACATCCATTTTTTCTAAGGTATGCCAAAATGTTCAGAAACCTTTGAAACGTAAAGATATATAAAAATTTTCATTTTCGATTTTTTTGCGATTACTATAACTTGCCCTACGGGAAGTTAATAATATTATAGAATCT
Source organism: Ctenocephalides felis (assembly GCF_003426905.1). Lineage (NCBI taxonomy): Eukaryota > Metazoa > Arthropoda > Insecta > Siphonaptera > Pulicidae > Ctenocephalides > Ctenocephalides felis. The sequence continues at coordinate 6,565,974 of NW_020539725.1, read as the reverse complement.
TGCTAATAAGTGAAATAAATTATTGAATTACAAAGTGTGGTTCAATATAAAACCAAAATTACCTTCATGGAAATAAACCCCAAAGACACTGTTATTATTTTAGAATTTCATGTTTCTTAAAGTTTCAAATCACCCTGAATCGTGTGAGCACAAAATACGATAAAGTATAATCTGCATGAGATTATATAAATGAGAAGAAATTTAACCTTTCGTTCAAGATTCTTCAAAACTCTTCTTTCAATGGAAATAAATTGTAAGATTTCGTTCGATATTTATTTTCTTAAGTATTTGTTATTATACGTTGTATCAATTGATACAAATATATATTGATTTGAATTACTATAATTATTACCTATCGTTTTCTGGAATTACTTCTTTCGGACATTCTGGCAGCCGATTGTTATTATTCATGTTAAAACAGTATGGATACGCGTAGTAACCCCAAGTTGCATTTGGTCTCATCGATTGAGCCAGGTCTAAAGTCTTCTCCATAAACGTTTGACCATACCTTTCAAAATTCCTTATTGCCTGAAATAATACAATTAATTAGCACTATACGAAATTAATTATTTCTAATGTTCTCAGCAGAACAGAACAGAAGATACAATTTGAATTAGCGTTAATGAGCATTTTTCTACTTACCAATTCTTTTATAAATTTTTGTGGCAAAAATGGGTGCTGCTTTCTCTCATAATCAATAGCCGCCTCTTTGTAAGGAGTGAATGCTCCAAAATTTTGACGATAAATGGGCCGCCACGATTCGAAATCTATGACACCCAATCCTGCAAAGAGATAGTTGGTTAATTTCAATATGATGGTTGGTTGTATTAATAGGCCGATTCTACCGTAATATAGACTAATATTATGGCAAGGCTATGTTACTCTGCGTATGTTCATATAAAATGTGCTAAAAACTGTCTTTTATATATAAAATCTAATTCCTCGTATTGGAACCTATTAGTTAATTAATTTTATATCTGAAACAATTGACCGCACAGCATTTTGACAGATTTTAATATCATTTGGTCTATTTTACCTTTATTTCACACTATTTTTTTCTCAAATTATTGATTGCAATTACTAGTGTATGTATTTTTTTGCTTTTAATACATAATAAAATGGAATAACATTTTAGATAAAAATGTAAAAAAGTTTATATATTATTGTTAACCTTACTAAATTTATATCATACGTTTTACATAAAATGTAATGTACATTTACTAAAAAATGATTTGTAAGGTATATGATGCTATCCGATATAAGACAGTATTCGAGTTTATCAACAAGAGTTAAGACATATCAAAGCTACTTAATTATTAAAATCTTAGAAAAATCTTTTAGTTGAATTTTGAAAAATCACGATCAGTTTCATTTAAACTAACTTATTACAGACCAGAAGTTTGTGGAAATTATTTTATCAAATTTTATTCTTTAAAGTAATCAACGCAATTCCCAATAGCTCTAATTAAGATTTCAAGATAATAGTAAAAACCCAATCTTCAAATATTAATTACGTATTGTGCTTTGAGTGTTTCCAAATGATTTTATAATTTTTGAAATCTGTTCAGGGCTTCCTAAAGAATAACTGTAGATACAAGTTAACGTACATAAATGCCCACTACAACATAAAAATTCCCATATTTTTCCTACTTTTCTGCAGTTGTTCAAAAGCTGAAAATCAAAAGTTCTATAATTATTTCTTATTAAGAACTAATAGTTAGCTTTATAAAAATTCCTTGGCAAACTCTACAAACAATAATAAAAAATCACTACGTTAATTAGTATAAATTTACCTCGAAAATTTTCATCTGGAATCAGTTTTTTCACACTGTCTGAAAAGGCTTTCAAATGCGCTGAAAGATTTCCGCCTTGAGGAACACCTCCATTCCTTAAAGGATCCAGTTCCGGAAAAGCTCCAGGATCATATAATATTGTTATTCTGTTTCCTCTAAAATCATCTTTAGAGTTTTGAGTTATTCCAAAAGTGGGAACTACTGAAGAAAAATCAAAATCATGCTGTCGGCACATAAATGTCGGTACGTTCCAAATCACCGAAAATGGAGTGGGTCGTCGAATTACAGATGGGACTGGATTTAAATCACTAAATTGAAATGATTCATTTAATTAATATATAATTTAATTTAATTAATATATAATATATATATATATATATATTATTCTCAAAAAACATTTATAAATATTTTTCCCTTTCTTGGTTATGCGGTGTTTTTTTTTCAAGAACTATTACAATCTATATATTAAACCTTTTGAAGTAATTTAAGTTCTTCCTTTAATGCAAGTATTTGAATTTAGTAATCAGTGAAAGTTGCTTTAGCATTGACAAAAGTATATCATTTTTAAAAAATTGATTTATTATATCCTACACACTACAGATAAAATAAATAAACAAACTATATTTCAATTCGAGAAAATTATAATTAAATATTTCAAGTACATATCTCATAAATTTTAATTAATCAATTCCTATTCAATGATATTGTTTACCTGAAACAATTAATAGTGCGATTTCTAAAATCTATCGAATTAAATTGGATTGTAATGTATTTTTACATTATGAAGTCGATATTAATTACTTCAATTTTTGTTAACTTTACTGATTGCGATTGTTTACGTAAATGATTTTCTTAATTGATTTTTAATCTAGTAAGTGCAAAGTTTCTTGGAAATCATCTTATATATCTATATTTTTATTGATATTATCTTCTGGATAAAATTTTGGATTTTGTTTTTAACCCGCAATCTATTGCAGTATTAATTTCTGTATCTAGTTATTTATCGTTATATTTCTTTGTTTACTATTTCTACTATATTATGTATTATTTTAATATATTTGGAATGTGAAAATTGCAGTAATTTGGTTTTATTAAACTCGTATTAAACATTCAAAAGAATAATATTATATATGAAAAGCTCCGAAACTGCTTGACCGATATTGATGAAATTTTACAATCATACTAATTATACTGAGAATCGTACAACCTTCTATTTTTTATGCCCAAGGGTTGACTGGCTTTAATTTTTTTTATTTACGGACGAATTTATTCATATTTATTAATATTTTGTAACTGAAGAACATATGCAGCCCTTCTACCCTTCTAACACAAACCCCTATTTTGTAAAAATCATTTTAGTAATCGAAGAAATTTTTATCTCACGTGCATCAACGAATGTTTTTGACTTAAACTTAGTTTAGATTTTTTTGAGATTATGAAAAAGTTTGAATTTTACTTAAAAAACAATTATTTTATCATTTTTAAATTTTGGGGCCAAATTCTTTTTTTTCTAATTCTAGTAAATTTAAGTTTTGAATTTGAAAAATTGATATAACTCTAAATTTTCACTTTACTATCATAAATATTTATTTCATAATATTCATTTTAGTAGTCCAATCACATTTCATCTAACTCAATAATTGATCAGTTATAATTTTTTTTTGTAAACGTCTTTAATTGAAATTCGATGAAGATTTTTCTGCTACATTTTCAAAACAATTCTTAGGTTTTGGAGACGAAATAGTTACCCCTGATAAAACTAGATGCATCAAATTATCGATAGATTCTCGCGTAATCATTGTTTTGCAGGATTATCCTATAGTACAAATAATTCCCGATGAAGTATATAAGCACCAGAAGTTTTTAAATATCTTGCACAAGGAACAATTTTAGGTAAAACGGTTTTTAAGAGAGAACTAATTCCTATACAAACCCATGGCAAAGTTGAAAATTTTCCTAGAGTTTCTGGAATCTCACTTGATTTCGCAAACCATAACATAATTGAAAAATGTATGTTCGGATTTTACTCTAAACTTAAATAATAAATTAATGAAAAACGTATTAATAATATATCATAACGTTGAATACCAAAATGTACCAATTCGATTTAAACGAAATCAGTTTCAGATTTAGCTGGCATTTGCAAAAACTATCCATATTCCCCGTCAAAATTTATATGTGGAATGCGTTGCAGAGGGTAAATCATCAATTTAATTTGTGTTGTCTGATCTTTTCACTTATATATTGCATATTTCTACATACACAATTAGTTAATTATTTTTTATACTAAAAGTTATCTTATGGCAATTAAGAAATATTTCTTATGGCTACACAATTGCCGGGACAGCTGTATAAATAAATAATGTATAAAACAATCGAAAAACTAACCTCGCGATATATATATATATATATATATATATAAAAGGCGATATATATTAGGTTGTCAAATATCTTCCTTCCGCTTTTTTGCTCTTGGTTTATAATACAAAAAGGCGGTTTATAATACAAAAACCACCCTATATATATATATATATATATATATATATATACATATATATATATATATATATATATATATATTAGGGTGGTCCTTAATATGGCCAATCAAAGCTTCATATGGAAATAGCATGGAAAAAAATCGGAAATTTTAAAAATGTTTTTTTGTGGAATAACTTATCGACAAATGAATCAAGTAACACTTCGTGTTATCTTTTATTGAAAATTCGACGCTCTACAAAGCAGGATTTCTCTAATTTGTTGGATTGGTAAATAATTTGTAAAGAGATATATCTATAACTGCCAAGTGGTTAAGTCGAATTTCTCCAAAAATGTTTTAAATCGCGGTATTAGCTTTTCCTCTAAAAATTATTGGTTAGGAACAAAAGTTAATGAAGCACCGCATATAAAATTTAAACGAATAATTTTAATTACGCGATATTATATGAATAATAGAACTTTGAAATCAAGTTTTGCAAAATAGTGAAAATAGACTTAATCACTTATTCACTGGGATTAGTGATATATTTATAATACAAAGTTAATTTTTTTTTTGTTTTATACATTATTTATTAAATCTTTTGCGTTATGCCAACAATTTCAATTTTACACTGCACTAGTTGTAAAAATTCATCACTTCAAATTAAATCTTAAACTTTTTCTGAGAACGATACGAATATCTTATAAATTAAAACACTAAAATCACTAACTTGTAAAATCTATATTCTCTTATAATATTTAGAGAAATAAGACTAACATAGGTTAAATTTGAAAAAAAAAGATCTACTATTTATTACATACATATATATGTGGTTTTCATCCATATATTGGCCGGTTACCAACATAATAAACCACAACAGTACCATTGCTACCAATTCCATAATGCTCCAGTTCGAGATCACTATTTTTCAAACTGTCAAATTCTTTATGCAAACACTCACTAAATATCCAAACAGATCTGATCTCCTCAATCAGTGCCGGTTATCGCATTTAAAAAGCGATAAAACAAAACGATCAGCAATAATTTCGTAAATAAAATATTTTACAAGATATTAAGATTACTATTTAGATAATGATGATATAAATGAAATGTTCTAAATTAGTTATATATGATGCACAGTCGTATGCTTGCACAATTTTTTTAATGGTAGGAAGAGCCGAAGCAACTATTTATAATTTTGCGCGATCTAATGTTTTTATATATAAGTACAAGTACATGGTCTTCAGCCATTATGTCAATTAAAATGGGCATTTTCATTTGACATGACCATCCAGTGCCGTAGGAAATTTAATTATAATATATATATATATATATATATATATATTTATATATATATATATATATATATATATTATATATATATATATATTAGGGTGGTCCTTAATATGGGCATTTTCGAATTTCTTTGCTCCCAAGGGCTCAAATGGTTCCAAACTGATAAAAAACAATTCTCTGAAATTCAATCAAAGATTGGTATGGAAAAAGTATAAAAAAATTTCAAAAATTTTGCGGAGCGTCGAATTTTCAATAAAAAATGACATAAATTTGCACTTTTAATTCAATTGTCGCTAAGTTATACCTAAAAAAATTTTCTTTTAATTTTCAAATTTTTTTCCATGCTATTTCAATACGAAGTTTGATTGAATTGCGCACTGTCAAAAAGTTAATATTAAGAGCTAAAACTTCCAGAGAATTGTTTTTTATCAATTTGGAACCCTAATATATATATATATATATATATATATATATATATATATATATATAATCTAAACAAAAATGCGATTCTGTTACATTTAGTTATAAAAAAGGAAAATAATGTGATTGATTTTCGTAATTGATTGCTATTAGATGCATCATTGAGTGAAATATCTTGTTCAGCATTGCAATCAATATTTTTTAACTTGCAGTAATTCTGTGAAAACCAAACAACAAATATACATCACAGCACATAACACATAACACATAGCCAATTATCGGAATGTGTTCAGATAATTTCCCAGTTATTGCCTAAATAAAGAAATCGGAAAGTGTGTTAGGATGGTAAAAATTGAGGGTTTCATACGTTTATTTCTCAAACTCGCATTCATAAAAAAATAATAATAAAATTGATCCAATATATTAAAAATAAGTAGTGTTGGGAAACCCTTGATGAATTAATTTTTTTTATGTAAAATTGAGCTTTTTTATAAGCTCAAAACATCAAAATTCTGTCAATAACGTTCACTGACAGAAATCAAGATGTAATTACTAATTACTATAATAGTTTTTACAAAGTTTATGTTTTATATAGATGAAATAGAAAATGCCATATGTCATATTTATTTTCATTTTATATATTATTCCTCTATTATTTTTTTCAAAAAAAATTCACTAATATACAATTCATGATATTTCATATCATCATTAGTGATATACTGAACTTAATTATCAATTAAAATAATAGATGTACTTCATACTTCTTATTTCTCCATCTATATTATACAGAGTATAATTTATTGGAATCTATATAGTTATTTATGTGTGTTTACATATATAATTAGTCATATGTGTTTATATATATATACACACACACATATATATATATATATATATATATATATATATATACAAATAGATATATACTTTATCATATAATTTTTTATTATTTATTGAATGCGTTATTATTGTACATTTAACATTGCAATATTTTTTGTAAAGAAAATATAATTTTATAGGATGTAATTGTGGTAAAATTTTTTGTCAAAATTATTTAAACGGAAATATTTGAATATGCAATAACATAATACTTATACATAACTATAAAATTATGACTATATAAAATATATTCAATATGATGACATATTCTGTACATTTTTTTTTTTTTTTTTTTTTTGAAAATATCGTAAATATTAATATATACTTTCTAAAATTAAAAAGTATTATTACAATAGCTTATGAAAGTCTTAAATATGATCGTTGTTTAAAAAATAAAATATTAATAATATAATAAATTAATAAATAACGTACATGTTCAATACAGAAGACAGGCACATGAGGATGGTCAGTTTCGAAAAAGTTTGGAGGTTAAGCATTTTTTTGTTAAAACTATTCTTTGTTGATATCAAACCGTAAATTTTAAACAATTATTTTGTTAAATATTAAATACACATATACGTATTTGTGAAGTTTATTCGCAGATTATTAAACTATTTTGCCGACTATAAATCGAATAAGATAATCATTAATTATTGTACTAGATTTTGCTGAAACCGCCCTTGGTCTCGCTTCGAGGAGCCTGATGTCAAGCGGTAGTGACATCCAATTTCACTTGGAAGTATAGATAGAAATATGTTTGAGAAGTGAAAATAATATAATAATAATTTCCGATATCAGTGATGACAAATTGTTTCATAATCCCTTATATCAGGCACCACTGTCTGACTGAGATATAAAAATAATATGTCAATAAAAAAAGCCCTCATCCGCCATTGCTGCATCAGTAAAATGTCTGCCCTATAACAGAAATTGTTATTCTTAATTGTAAGAATTTATCACATATGAGTATTGAGTTGCCATATGTAAAATCGACGTAGTATTAAGTCAAATTAGCCTTGGGACTCAAGTTCTAATTGTTGTTCAAAAAAAATCCAAACTATACCCGCCCATGGATTTATACTTTTCGAATTTTCCAAGGTAATCTAATCGCGGTGACTAATGAATTCTCTTGCAATAGATTTTCGGTAATTTTCCGACTTCCCTGAAAACAAAGGTGTTGATTTGCGTATTTCGCACAATATTTGTTTATCAATAATGCCTCTGGTCTGTTATCAGTCGCGGCTTCCAGGTCGTTCTTGATCGCGAATTTGACATTGTGCTCAATTTGTCAAAACAGAACTTACTACAATTAACGACATTCAAGGTTACTACGTCCAGCTCACTTGGCAATTAATGATATAAACATAACACTAAAATAAAACTCAGGTGATATTTATTTTATTTAACCAACCACGCGGAATTGTTTTAATGCCTTATACACTTTACAATATGGAGGATGTTAGTGTTGCATTAATATATATCTTTATTAGAGTTTTTCAAGACCAAATCTAACGCTTATATATATTTTTATATATTATCAGGAATATCTTTCAAACGGTTTTTGGATTTTTAAAATCGATTCATATTTGCAGGCTAAAATGTGGACAAAATTGTATTCACTTTTCTTTCATTTACAAAGAAATAACTTGACTGATCGTCGTGCAAACCTCAGAATCGCTAGTCCTTATTGAGTTACATCAACTGGGTTTTAAACTTTTGAAATCGGTCCAGCCGTTTTTGAAAAAAGGTCAAAAATCAGGCTCATCTTACACACATGCACACATACTGCTTCCTAATTTGGTTCCATTTGGTCTCATTCGATGGAAATAGGAAATTTTATAAATTACTCAACACATTTTTTAAAGAGCATGTTTTTTACTTTATTGATGAGTATTTGAGTTATAACTTTCAGTAAATTATTCTGTGAAACTTAGAATAACATTTTATCTATTTGAATGGTTTAAAAAACATTTGATTCCTATTGATAAGGAGAGGTGCTGATTAGTTTTTGAGGAAAACAAGTTCAGCGACTGCGGAGATATAGAGCAAAAAGTGTTAAAAATGTCTGTTTTCAAGAGAATGGATCAACCGATTTGAATGATTCAAAAATGGGGAGAAGTGATGACTAAATTTTGGTAAAAGCAGGTCCGGTGGTTTCGGAAATATAGAGCTAAAGGTGCAAAATATGGGAGTTTTTGAGAGAACAAAGCATCCGATTTGAATGATTTAAAAAACTTTGTGCTTGTGTTAATGACACATTACCAGTTATTTAATTAAGCTAAATTATTTATAGTAATCTATTCGAAAACATTTAATATTCCTCGAATAATTCATTAAGGTACGGGAAGTTCCAGCAATTTGTCTTAAGGCACGATGCCATACACCACTAGTTTGTACATCTTTGAAATTAATAATTCTAAACATATATTTTCCAAGTATGTAATATGTTTTTCAATAAACATCTTAGCGCTCCAGCAGAAATTATTTTTGTGTGATACAGATGAAGGAATTAACTTACTTTATATTGTCAATAAGTTTATTAGATCCTTTGGAAAATAATATCATTTATTGCTAATGACAACCCAATTGCATTTTTCATATAGAAATTATTAACTAAATTACGAATAAGAAAAATTTTGTTTTCCTACTAGAGAAACGAAAAAAATGCTGAAAAATAGCAAAATGTTATGATAATTTTCTTGGAGTTAAATTTTATCTAAAAAGCTTCTAGAACACATCTTTCTTCAGTAAATTTTCTTTCTCTGTAGAATCAAATATAATAAATTTCTTTCAGTTTCAAATAGTTTTACAAATAATCAGTGAATCAGTTTATCCCGAACTTTGTATTTTTATTTAAATTTCATAAATTTTAGCTACATTTTTTATTTCTCGTGTCCGGATAACATTATGAAAAATGCGTATTATTTTTACGGTGTTCAGAGAATGTGGAAACGATTATTATTATCTAGTATTACGAATTACAATTGCTTTAATAATGCGAAATGCAAATTATGTACACAAATTGCAGGATTTTCCTTACGAGGCTATATTTTCAAATTCCTAAGATAAAGATCAACCTTGCATTGTTAATGACCACACAACTCTCTTTAAGTAAATATTTTTATTATTTGATTTGAACTTTTTTAATAATCTTGTAGCATTGTACATTGATTTATAGTGCCATGAATAGTAAAATGTGCGACTTTTATTGCTTTCAAATTAGTTGAAATCATAATTGACTATTATTCGAACTAAACAATAAATACCCATATGTTTGTTAACTAATAAAAACTACGCATTATTTAATAATCTTTTATTTTTTTTGAATAACACAGTACATAATAATAGAATTATCAACCGCATAATGCAAACAAAATCTGTGAGTGATTAAAAATGAATGGTAAAATAATTAATTATAGGGTAGTTTAGTTCAAATTCTAAATTTCTGGAACTAGACTAAACTGGTTCTTCTGTGGTTTTGCCCAATTTTATTATATTAATTAATATTTGGTTAAAACCACAATCAAAGGTATTATCAATGCAACTCAAAATATAATAGGTAATCATTTTTAACATTAATATATTTTCATTTCTGATTACTCTAACATTCATCTGGGTTTTACTAGGTCATCAACAATCTATACTACTAATTTGCATTACTCATACAATTTTTAAATGGTTGTAATTATAAGTAATGATCTCAGATTCAGCGGAAATTGTCCTTTTCTTAATGGTTCATTTATCATTCGAAACCTTGAATTATCAATTTGTCTTAAATACCCAGAATGATATGCAGTTATGGGCCTAATTGGACAAAAGACAAATGAATATATGACTGTTGGTAGATTACTGACATGTGCTGTTGAATTTCTAGGTATAAATTCACTTCCACAATGTTTTTTCGAAGTATGCTATTTAGAATTCAAATCTTTGAAAATTTTGTAGATTTTGGGTAATAATCTGGCGAACCACTTCTTCCTAATAAACATGACAAAAGAAACAATTTTAAATATAAACTTTTTCTTCGTGTAATTAAAAATATTTCGATACTTTTTAACAAACTCGAGTGTTTTCAGATCTCGCGATACCACTTAAAATTGCCACTTAGTCATAATATTCAATAATAATTTAATTAAATAGCAGTTCATTCGTAACAATAATATCATTGTTTTAAATTTTTCTATGAAGAATTGCTTAATTAATCTTATTGGAGAATGGAAATCATAGACTTTATAATACATATGAGGTCTGTGATAAAAAAAAGAAACAAAAAAATATTTTGAATATAACTCTGTATCGAACAACATTGCTTAGAATTTTTTTTCTATTATTGTTAATTATTTTTTTGTCCTTTATTATTCTTTTTAAACACGGAGATGTATTTTTTATTGGAAAACTGCTTATAGTTTTTTTGTTACATATAGATCTTATTATTTTTAATTATATTCACTCACTGAAATTAGAAACATTTAGAAATGTCATTATTAGGGTAGAAAAACATGTACATAATTATATGTACATATATATTGTATCGTTCCCACATAATGAAATAAAAATTTCAAAACTAAAAAAAAGGTCTGTGATAGAGATTCATGATTAAAATAAATTATAGACTTACATTATATCACTAAACAAAATCGATTCACTCTGATCTATAAGTATTTTTGAAACAATTAAAAGAAAATGTACTTAGATCGTTTATAGACTCTTAAAAATGATAATTTTTTTATTGATAAAATTCATAATTAATTTATAATCGGTACTAGTTTAACCTTTTCGCTCCGAGTGTCATCCATGGATGACATGTTGTGTTCACCTTTGCTTCAAGATTTATCACTGAGTTAAACTTTTTAAAATTCTAGAATTTTTTTTTAGAATTCTAGTCTTCTATAGTAATATTCAGTTCATAAAGACCGTATTTGTTAATTTTTAACACATTTTTATTGATAACAATAGAATTATTTTAAAATATATCGTAATTTTACCGTATTACCGTTCAATTACGCTACTAATGGGCACGCTGTTCCGTATAGCAGCATCACTTCAGCGGAAAACACTCTCGTAGCGAAAGTTTTAATACTTGAAGTACAATCGAATCACCATGCTAATTATTGTTAAAAAGTTATGAAGAAAATGTCTTTATTATTATTAAATGTTCTTCGAATAATATTTAGCATTATAATATACTTTTTAATATAATCGAGTCATTAATTTTATAATATAGGCCTAATATTTCTCATTATTTCCGAAAATTCCCATGAAACCATATAATTTTTAAATCAATATTTATTATACCAACAACTATTATTATTAGTACACTGATTCTTTCATTTACCATAAAAATTCATGCTTAGAGCAAATAATGTATATACACGCTAAATTTCCGTGCTAAATTTAACACTTTCCATTTCTAATAGTAAATTGTAGCTAATTGGTTTCAAACTTTCTATTTGTTTTACATTTAAAATATGGTGAATAAATAAACTGATAAAAAGCGACTAAACGTGTGGGTGGACTGACAAAAAGGATAAAATTGGTCAAATAAAATAATCAAAGAAAAGTAATTATAAAAGCAAAATTGTTGGATATCTAGAAAAACAAATAAGAGTGTATGGCAAATATAATACGAAGACATAAAAAACCCAACTTTGGTTATTATAAGGATTAATGTGCATGTTCATTAACATTTTATATCGTAAGAACAATTAGTTAAATTGTAGACTATATTTATAACATATTGGTTATAATTATATTATAAAGATCAATTAACGGAAACAAACTAAATTATATACAACTATATATAAGTCCAATGTTTAACTCGCCACAGAACGACGAATGTTTAACTCTCCAACGAACGAACATAGAATCAAGCTGCAGAGATATAAGTTTTCAATTGAAATTTAGATCAAAATGAGTTTTCAAATGAAACTAGCCCTTCTTGATATTGCTATAACACATTATAACAAGTTGCCTTTCAAAAAGTTTTAGGAGAAGTATTATCGCAACAGATCATAGAACTAATAATTCTGATTGCTGTTAACAATAAAAACCCAAAACAATAAAAAAATGTTTCCTGTCTGCAATATCATACAAAAATGTTCAAACCAATGATAAATGTTAGAATTGCAGATCTGATATTTGAAATCAATTTTATTCATATCTTTATTATTCTGTGGAAAGCAAACAAATGCCCAAATTTTAATCTTCACATGTTCAAAATTATATTGTTATTAAAGGGGAAATTTTTCCAAAAATTATCTATGCATCTCAAATTTAAATACTAGCCTCAATTACAAGTTTTAATCGCGAAATAGTTAGTGACTACTAGTTAAAATTATTAACTAATGAATTTAATTTGGGCGCATATTTAATTAAAATATTTTATATGATTGATTCTAATAAAAATGTTTCTGATAAAATTTTGACTAACAAGTATAATTATTTTTATCACATTTATCATAGAATCTATTATACACATCCAAGTAAATTTATCACTTTTGGTCTCAAATTAATATATAATCATCAATTCTAGCATGCCATTTATTTTTCGGTAAAATTTGTATAAATTATGGTTCTACCACAAGAGTATGGAAAATATAATGATTAGAAATATGTATTATATATAAATTTGTATTAACTATTTTTATTTGAATTTATTATATTCATTCGAATTTGTCGTAAAAAATAATTTCTATAACTATATATGTAAAAAATACACTATCATTTAAAATTATTTTGTTCTTTGAAATGCGCATTTTTATTATATAGTGTTTGAGAGTACTAAATCTTCTGACTATTATAGAGATTTAAAAAAAAGACAAATATTAATGTAACATGAATTTTCTTTTTTAATTTTGCCATGATAGAGTTGCGAAGTTCTCTGGCAAGTGAGTTTGGGTGATTATCGGGGTGGCTTTTGTAATTGTATGAATGCGTTCGAATTCATCGCTTACTGTGTTCATGTCATTGCAAAAGTGCACGTGTTAATCAAAATGCGGTTTCGGTCAATTTTGAGATGAATTAATATTGAGCAGAGATGTATATTAGTAGTTTTTTTTTTCATTTTAAGATTTTAAGAATTTTATTTTTGTTTATTAATTACAGAATTTTTCGTTAATAATTGATTAATACTCTTTGGAAGTTCAAGAATTACTAATGAAGAACTACTAACGGCTGCGAAATATATATTTTTTTTACCTGTACTTATACAATAATGGTCGATTTCAATATTGATATTGGTTTTTGGGATGCTAGACTATAACTAGCCTAATCTAATATGAGATCTGGCATGCTAACCTTAATACTAACAATTCAGTTATTGCTTATCACATAATAATTATCAACAGATGATCTCCATCCTTAAATTATAATAAAGATAAAAATGTACGAATCTTTTGTATACTTAGTCTACTGGACTCTAATGCCAGCATTTTTCAGGCCTTTAATTTTTTTAACTTTAAAAATATATGCTGTCCAATTGTAGATAGCTCAAATTTTATTTTCCTATTTCTATTAATGGGCCAATAGCCCCCCATGGTGAGTGTTTAATCCCGCTGGGGTCTGCTGGACCTCGTGTGACCTTTTGGCGCATTGTTGCATCAAATTAGAAATACATCATCACAATAAGAAAAATTGAAATAAAAAATACTTATTTCAAATATGGTTTTGTCAACTGTTGGGTTGGCTTCTAAAAAGCTATGAACTTAAGTAGCATCACCACAATAGCTCTTGATACTCAAGTTCTGCTTGCAGTTTAAGACTGTTCATATTAGTAAATGCATAATTGTTTACTGAAAGACAGAATAATTGCTAATTTCATTACGTTTTTAGGTCAATTTTTATTTACATATGATTTCACGTTGAAAATAAATCAAATAGTTGTCAACTACCATAAGCAAACGTTATCAAACAATAGTTTTTTGAATAACGATAAAATTTTATCTTTTGTTATAAAGTAGTAGTATCCTTCAAAGTTTTGACCATGCAAAATGTGACGTTATTTTCCAACGCCTCTGACGATCTTATCATTTGACATTATTTCGCTGCCTAATAGTAATTCTTATCAGTTGAACAAATTGCAATTGTATTCAAAATTCTATATGAAACATTAATTACTTAATTTGTTAATAGTTTTAGGTCAGTCGGTTATCATTATTATTTATGTAATTTTATCTTCATAAATCAAATCAAGATTTTGTAATTATCATCATCTAAAAAATTTATGTTGTTCATATATTTAATGCGGTAAAAGATAATTTGTGCACATATATATGATTTAGGTATATTTTGTGAGCGTTCTAAATTATTTTTGAATAATAGTTTGTAATAAATCTATATAAACTAATGGGGCGCATGGCATCGTGCCTTAACGCAAATTGCTGGAACTTCCTGTACCAAAAATTATTTTTTAAAAAGACTAACATTTTTGAAAAAAAAAATTATTTTGAAAAAGTTAGATTTTTAAGAAACTTTAGACTTTTGAGAAATTTTTGAAAAAAATTTATTTTTGTGGAAAAAAGACATTTTTAGAGAAAAAATGTTTTCTTTATTTTGAAATATTTTGGAAGTTCTGAACTTTTTTTTGAAGCAATCGTACTGCTATGACTGCATACAGACAAAATATCAAAGCGCGTAAGCGCCGCGTTGCCGTCTAACGGATAAACATTGGTACGGAACCTATAGGAATGTAAACAAAATTTATACTTATTGTTAAAATCTCTATTTTTTTACTTTTTTCACTAGATCTCCGAAACCGCTAGACATGCCTTCATGAAAATTTGATCAGTTGTTCATCTTGTCAATACAAGTAAAATGTTTTTTGAATTATAAAAATCGGACACTCCGTTCTCTTAAAAACTGAGATACTCTTTGTGGCACTCTTTGCCCCGTATCTTCGAAACGGCTAGACCTGCCTATGCCAAAAACTAATCAGCACGACTCTTTATCAACAGCAATCGAATGTTTTTTGAATCATTGAAATCGGTTGAACCGTGTTCCCGAAATCGTCGACGAAAATTTGTATCTGCACACATACACATACATACACACACACATACATCCAAAGGAATTCCAAAATGTTCAGAAACCTCTGAAACGTATAGATATATAAAAATTTTCATTTTCGATTTTTTACGATTACTATAACTTACCCTACGGGGAGTTAATAAGTACTTGCATTGAATAGCATTTTAACGATCTTCGGAGCTTTTTCTGCAGATAAGTACAATATTTTCGTTAAAAATTATGACTCGATTTTGAAAACAAACTTGTTTGTAAGATGATAGAATGTTATCGCCATAATTTCAAAAGTTGCCAATTCTTATTGAGGAAGGACCAGGGCTCGCCTGTGACTTTGTGCTGATAACAACCATTCAGTAGTTTCAGAATAGTTACCCTCTTCGAATAACCTGACGTCAAGCAGTAGTGATATCGGTTCCCATATGAAAATATAGATAGAAATATGTTTCCAATTAAAATAACCCTATCCCGGAATTGCTGCATCAGTAAAAAATTGAGTTGTAATAACAAGTTCAATAACTGCTTATAGGTGAAAATGAAACCCAAAATCAAAAAAATCCTTATTGATAAAGTCGGTTATTAACTAACGTGAAGTTTCATTCAACGTGTCCCGAGACAGTATGTTATTTACACCTGGTTACTTTTCATTTACTAACGTTGTTTGGAGACAATTCAAGGTTGGTTGTTCTTTCAATTTGTGATACCCAGCGCAAGTTTATCGCATCGTAGTAAAGTTTTAAAAGTTCATATGCATTTTTCATATATTATTAAATTAAATATTTTTTTAATTTTTGTGTAATTATCTCTTTCCATGTAATAATATTATATAAAATATTATACTTACAATTTAATTATCAAAAATATCTGAACCTGAATCCGTAGATGCAAAAAATACAAAATAAAACTAGTTGGTATTGGTATTTTGCCTTGAGGCAAGTTACATGAACTTCCCGATATTTGTAAATAATCCACTTAATTAATAAAAAACTAGTTGGTTTGGTATTTAGCCTTGAGGAAAATTACATGAACTTTCCGATATGTGTGAATAATCGACTTAATCAATAAAACATAAATTAATAAATTAATTAATTAAAATAATGAGTGAATAAGTATTCCGAGTGGATTTATTACACATAATTGAACACGAACGAACACGTTAACTCGGAGTATTTTCAAAAAGCAACTTTTCAAAAATCAACAATTATTATATTTGAACCAGTTTTCGTATGATTTTAATGGTTTTAGTATATTCATTAAGACCAAGTACTATATTGTTATTCCAAGTAAATCGTCTAATTTTAATTTTAGCTAACGTCAAAAAAAACTACTCATTTTCTCAAACTATGATGAATTTTTAAAATTAAACTACTTGTCGTAAGGCCGTAATATTACAGTAAGTTCTATAAGACCATGATTTATATCGCTAAAAAAAATCCATAAAAATCGGTATAATTTTTTTTTCAACAGCTGCTAATTACAAGAAAACGGCTCGGTAGATTTTCACCTAAAACTAATCAGTACCATTTCCAACTAATATCTTTTGAACAGTTTTTGATTTTTTAAAATCGGTTCGGTAGGATGAGCTTAAATGTGGACGAAAAGTTTAACACTTTTTTTCAAATTACACAGAAACGGCTTGGCAGATCGTCGCTAACAAACGATAGTCCTCATCGAAATACATCAAACGGCTTTTAAATTTCTGAAATCTGAAATCGAACGATTTTTGAATTTCATAATCGTTTCAGAATTGCGGGCTAAAACGTGGACGAAAAATTTTTCACTTTTCTGCTATTCATAGAGAAATGTCTCGGCCGATCGTCCCACAAAACTGCCAAACAATAGTCCTCGTCCAGATACATCGAATGGCTTTTAAATTTTTGAAATCGGCCAACCGTTTTAGAGAAAACGTCGATTTACGGCAAAAAATCTGTTCACACACACACACACTTTTTCCAAATTTGGTCTCATTCGATTCAGAATGGCTTGAAACGTCGAGAAAACATAAAATTAGCGAATCGGATTTTTTATGAAAACATAAACTTCTCCTTCGGGAAGTTAATAATATAATAATTATAATATGTTTTTTTTTAACTTAGCAAAGAAGAAGTTTGTGTTTATGTGTTTTCGAAAAAAAAAACTTATCACCAGTTCGTTCACAGAAATTAATAATTAAGGTTTTTCCTATCTGTGTAATCTAACGAGCAGTCTACCAAACTTTACTAGTTGGGTAAAAAATGTTAACTATAATTTATAGTATTAAATAATATCAAGAACCACGTACATAAATACGTAATATTTTTCACTTACCAATTACACCTAGTTATTATTTTACTAGACAAAATGCCACTTACACGTAGTACCTTCTCGTAGGGTGTTATAGTAATAGACCGAAAATCGAAAATGAAAATTTTTGCATATCTTCACGTCTCAGAGGTTTCTGAATATTATGGCATAACTCAGAAAAAATTGATGTATGTGCGTGTGTGAGTGCGCGAATACAATTTTTGTCGACCATTTGGCAAACTCGGATCAACCGATTTGAATCATTCAAAAAACATTCGATTCCTACTAACAAGGAGCCGCGCTGATTAGTTTTTGGCAAAGAAAGGTCTAGCCCTTACAAAGATACGGGGCAAAAAGAGCCAAAAATGGTATTTCAGTTTTTGAGATAACGGAGCGTCCGATTTAAATTATTCAAAAAATATTTTACTTGTATTGCCGGAATGTACAACTGGTCAAATTTTTGTAAAGGCAGGTCTAGCGTCTGCGGAGATCCAATAAAAAAAGTAACAAACTAGCTGTAAGTGGAATTCTGTCTTAAGGCAATTAGGGCATCGTGCCTTAAGGCAAATTGCTGGAACTTCCCGTACCGCAATTCAAAATTCGAGTAATTAAAAATAATCAATAATAATATAATCAATAAAAGTTGATCAATGATTTGAAACTTTTAATAGAATTTCGAACCATATTAAATCATTCTATCTCAAATCATTTATTTTGAAATATTTTGGAAATTTTGAACTGAACTTTTTTTCAAAGCAATCGTACTGCTTTAACTGCATAAAGACGAAATATCAAAGCGCGTAAGCGCCGCGTCGCCGTCTAACGCGTAAACATTGGTACGGAACCCATCGGAGTGTAAACAAAATTTATACTTATTGTTAAAATCTCTATAAAATACCTGATAATTTGATGTGCATATGTCTAATGTTAATTTTTGACCGCCAAATGGCTCATTTTTTTACTTTTTCCTCCATATCTCCAAAATCGTTGGACCTGCCTTTCCAAAAATTTGAACAGTTCTTCATTTAGTCAATATAGTCCAGTCATTTGGTGCAAAAAAAGGCTGTTGCCGGTACAGTACTCCGGGAATTCTGAAAATTGGTAATCTCATAGATTTCGAGGTGCTCTTTACGAAAATCAACTTTGTACCTCAAATTTGAGCGGCAAGTTGCCGCCATATTGGAAAAATGGCGTGAAACAACAGCTTTTTTAAAATATCTCCTTTTTGTCTGATTCTGCGATAAAAGTATCTATGTACGAGTTAAACTAGATAAAATTTGCTACAATTCCTTAGAAAACCGTTTTTTTTTGTAAAATTGATAGTTTGAGAGTACGGCCGCCTCAAAGTCTTTGCTGCTCTCGTCGTAGTATCAAATCTGTCCATATATGACAGCACTTCGAACTTGACCACATTCTCTCTAATAATTAATATTTTCAATGTTAAATTAAGCGAATAAGATCTAGAAATAAAATAATTCAAATATTTTTCTGTTTTTTTGGTGATTTTTTAACGCTTTTTTTACAATTTTACAAAAAAAACGGTTTTCCAAAGAATTGTAGGAAATTTTCTCTAGTTTAATTCGTACATAGATACTTTTATCGTAGAATGAGCCAGAAAAGAGATATTTTAAAAAAGCTGTTTTTTGACGCCATTTTTTCAATATGGCGGCAACTTGCCGTTCAAATTTGAGGTGGCAAAGTTGATTTTCGTAAAGAGCACCTCGAAATCTATAAGATTACCAATTTTCAGAATTCCCGGAGTATTGTACCGGAAAAACGACCAAATGACTGGACTAATACAAATAAAATGTTTTTTATTATTCAAATCGGACGCTCCGTTCTCTTAAAAACTGAGTTACCGTTTTCGGCACTTTTTGCCCCGTATCTTCGGAACGGCTAGACCTGCCTTCGCCAAAAACTAATCAGCGCGTTTCCTTATCAATACGAATCGAATGTTTTTTGAATTATTCAAATCGGTTGATCCGTGTTCCCGAAATCGTCGACGAAAATTTGTATCCGAACATACATACATACACGCACACACACACACATACATCCATTTTTTCTAAGGTATGCCAAAATGTTCAGAAGGTTTTGAAACGTAAAGATATATAAAATTTTCATTATTGATTTTTTTGCGATTACTATAACTTGCCCTACGGGAAATTAATAATGCCATTTAGCGGTCAAAAATGAACATTAGACATATGTACATCGTATTATCAGATATTTTATAAAGATTATAATAATATGTTCAAATTTTGTGTACATTTATATGATATTTCAACTCCGCTTTGATATTTCGACTCCAAATCAGCTATGCAGCGCAAAAATCTAATTTTTTCAAAGTTATACAAAGTTTTTTTTTTAAAATTAGTTTTCGGTACGGGAAGTTCCAGCAATTAGCCTTAAGTCACAATACACCACTAGTATATAATTATACTTACAACAGCAATGAGAATGAACAACATCCCGTGGACTCACACTCACACTTATAAACACACACATGAAAGTATTGTGCAAAATTTTTAAAAGTCTATTTAGTAAATTCAGCTCAAATCTACAAATATGTAGTAACGTAAAACGCCTCCAATATTGTTTTTTAGGATCATTTTCTTTAGATTTTTTTAGTTTTAGGAAATGTAGACCACTAAATAATACGTGAAGGTGATTTATATAATAATCTTATTTCAAATGCCTATCCATGCATTACACTTTGTCAAAAAACATTAATATTATTAAGCATTATTGAATTTAATATATATCATAAACACCAAAATATTGTAACAATACAAACTGATAAATGTCAAATAATTTTTCAGTTATAATTTGACAGGGTCGTTAACTGCCCTGAAGTGGGTGTAAAATGAAGTGACAGTTTTTTAAGTTGTTACATCTTTTTCTGGGCGAAGTGCTACCAACATAATAATGTGCCTGGGTGAAGCGCTACCGTTTAACAGTCGAGCGTCGTTGCTTGTTGTGAGCTGTCATGTCTATTACGTATTTTGTGTGTGTTTAAATGTGGCGATATCTGTGAAACATAACGTGAACGAGCTGAAAGTTTCTGAACTTCAAAGTAAACTGTTTGTTTTTATAAAATATCTAGTTTCAAAAATGGGATTAATAGGATTTTTGTTAGTTCGAAGCCGACGGTCATTGTTTGACAAGTAAGTAAGTAAGTAGACAAGCAACAAGTGCGTGTTCATCGAACGAAATTTGCGAGAATGTTTGATTGTTATTAATTCAGTAATAAACTTTTGATAAACCTGTTGAACTGTTACATTAATAAATAAGTGTTGGATATTATAAATAAAGTGCTTAGACAATTGTGCTAAGTGAATTGTGAACGATTTGTTTGAAGTTTTAACCCCGATGTATGAGGAAGGTCGTTGCGTGTGGAACACTGACATTTTAGCAATGCTACTATTACTTACGTGAATTTTTCTAAACAAAATTTCATATACTTGAGTAAATAAAAATATTTCATTTGCATACCAAATATTGTATACCCTATTGGGAGTAGTTAGAACACTGTTGGAGACTGTGCAGAGGTATTACGTAATTCAATTTTTATTGTAGTTTTTACGTTTGTACAGAATCGTACAAACGCATTTTTAATGCGAAAATTGCATTTCTCGTTTATATGAAGTAAAAGTAATACCGAATTAGTATTCAGTTTCTATAAACATCGCGTTTTGCACATATTTTGAAGTTTCGTATAATGGTATCTAAATTTATTTAACAATTTGTCTTCTGTACTAGATGCAGTGATTGTCAAAATCTTCATCCATTTGCCTTTGTGGCAGCCATCTTGTTTTAAACTGAATCATATAATTAATTGAAGCATCGAGTTATTACAATTATTGATCGATGCCTACTATATACCATATTTGGAGCAATTAGTACTCATCTGCATAGATTCAATTCTTAATTAATTCGATTTTTATTGTGCATTATTTTATCACAGGAATTGTGCGAACGCATATTTATTTTGCAAAATACTCGTATATATTATATGATATAAAATTTATAATGAATTAATGTTTTGTTTCGAATTTGTCGATCTTCTCTGTACTAGATCCTTTGTCCAGATTATCAAAATTTTTATCCATTTGCCTTTGTGGTAGCCATCTTGTTTTTGAATCATATAATTTATTGCAGCTTCCCAATAATGATCGATTTCTTTTTTTCATTTTCGAACAGTAATCAGAAACTATGAATTCTATTAGATATAGTACTGAAACTTCTCATTTTTTCTATAATAGTAACAAGGCTCTTATCAAAATGTTGCAATTTTTTATATCATTTATTAATAGTTGTTCGAGAGTGCATTATATTGTAGCAATATTATTTATTTTTAGTGATCGAATAATCGTAATCATATTTTTATTATGATATATGTGAATAGTTTGCGTTCGGGACAAAAACTATGATTTGTGTTATTATAATTTTTCACGTGTAATGACTGCGTTTGATTTGGATGACGGTGTTAAAACGAGGTAAGTGATATTTTTTATTATTATAATACTTATTATTTGCTTTTTTATTATTGATAATTATAAATTATACGATATGTATCTGAAAAAAATACATTTTATCTGTACATTTTTTCCAGTTTGAAGTAGTTCGTACACATCTGCATGGATTCAATTCTTACTTAACCCTCCGTCGGTCGGCGTGTCTGGCCAGACTTTTTTCGACTTCAATTAAAAAAAAATACTTCTAGTAATCCTATCGACTTGAAATTTCTTGACTTTTCCTAAAATTTCATTAGCTGTCGATCAATGAAAAAATCAGGACGAAAAAATGTACAGAAGGATAATTATAAGGATATTAACTTTTTTATACTTCGAACGGTCGGAAAGGTCTGTCTAGACCACCCATACATTTTGTATGAAATATACGCTTTTTGATATATGTAAACCAGTATTTTGTTTTTTTTCATGGTATTTTCTATTCAAACTGCGTTGTATATATTCTTTGCTATGTGTTGTAACATGAATGTTAGTATTTTCATGACGAGAGTTCCTTGAAAACCTACCAAACTTATTGGTAATCGCAAATACTGAAAATCGGATGAGTAATGCACACATTATCAACAATTTTTCTACCCGTACGGCGTTCGAATTTTGTTTTTGGAAAACTTGTAGTGAAATTATATTTTCGTTTTGAGTTTTACAGCTCATTTCAAAGGCGACACACCTCATTTCGTTTTCATTTGAAATTCACATTCATTTCAAAGGCGCCGAAAAAGAATAAATATTGTTTTTCATTGATATAAAAAAGAAAAATTAACAAAAAAAGCAACGATTTTTTTATATTTTTTGATTTTTTTATATAATATAATATGTAATATTTTTATTATAAGCAAGCTCAAAACATGCAAAAGACGGTAAGAAAAAGAAAAAATCAAAACTATAAATATTTACTACTAATAATCGTTAATATGACACCAAAAACTCATTTATCCCATATAAACGCATGTAAAAGGAATGGTGGTCCAGCCAGACTTTTCCGACCGTTCGAAGGTGAAAAAATATCCGACCGACGAAGGGTTAATTATATATTTGGTTGCGTTTGTTTTTATTACGAACGTAATCTAGAGTCGTGTTAACGCATTTTTTTCTGTCACAAATAACAATCAGAACATCAATTAAATTGAGTTATTTTGATTTACATTAATTAAATATAATTATAAATAGTAGTTACCTCAATTACTGATAGATACAACTTATTGGATCAAGTTAATTGGCTGTAATTTTGTTAAGATTTCTTAATTCTGAAGTATGGAACACCTTTAACATATAGCACATTTAGGTCATCATGCAGAGTTTTATTGCTCTTGTATTCTATGTAGATATGACGTCCAACTGGTATACAACTCGGCCCGCTATTCTTCAATCTGAATCGTATATTAAGACTTTATAGCTGAAAATTGCTATAGTTTTTCTTAAGTTTGTCTGTATGGACAATAGTAACAGATCTGACTGGATCTGACTGTCGTTCCTGCTTTATCCAAGTTTTAAACCCCTTAACCTACAATGATATATAAATATTACAGGCATGGCCCGCTTACGATAATCAGGCCGGAAGCAAATATTACGCTTTACGGGCATGGCCCAATACAGTAATCACAAGTATTATGAAATATTTATTTTTACGTAACTATTCTTATTTTAAATATTTCGAGTCTAAATCGTAAGTTAACTTTCACCCGACATTTTCGAGTTTAAATCGTAAGTTAACTTCTAAAATATGTAGTTGTTGAACAACTACACTAGTGGTTGAAGATTGGACTTGTTTTATGCATTGTTTGGCAAAGCCGACTCCTTGAAGTTCAGTGCTAAATTGTTCAGCCTCGTTTTAGCCAAAAATCCTGATTTTTTTTTTGACGATTTTGATAAAACTTTTCATGATCATAGAGATCATAACCTTAAAAATCATACCAACATATTGATTCTGCGACAGAAGTTTATATTAACAAAATCATCAAAATTTGTAATAATGCCAATGCCACCCGTCGCTACATTTTTATAAGTTGCTAAGTTTGAATTCTTTTTGATGAAGTAAATTATTATACATATCAGGACGTACATGCATATTGCACCAAAGCAAAATGTTACTTACAACTAGTTAAATTTTTCTTCAGTTTTATTTGAAAAAAAAAAAAAATTATGCACTTGCGATTGTAACTGCAAACTTTATGCACAACAATTTTATCGGCAAAATAATAAGTGTTAAATTTCAAATTGTAAACATATTTTTAGAACCTTCAATTGGTTTTAGAAATTAACTGACTTGATCTTCATCATGAGACAGGTGTTCATCATTTGAACAAAAGTGCTAGTCAAGTGACAAAGGCTCTGAAATTTTAGATTAATATGAGAAATCAATATGTTTAATCTTAACTAGTACACGTTGACTTTGAAATAAGATTATGAAACTGATATTTCTCTCTCTTGCAATAAATCGTAGAAAACGCTTCTTATTTTTCGTCTATGGTTTTTATTAATTCTTTGGCGACGACTGTCCACTTGAGTGGACAACCTACTATGTTAGGCTATGTGTGAGGCACAGGCACACAGGTATTTTATAAACAATGGCTCAGTTTGCATCAAAATGTGGAATAGATTACATATAGCAGTGATAAACAAACAGTGTTGTAGTTATTTAGGAAGTATTTTTAGCCATATTCTTTGCTATATAGTCTTTTTTTAAACATGGCAAAACGACCGAGCGCTTTTAAATATGGGAAAACGACTGGTGAAGTTTGTGAAGTAAGCAGTAGAACAAAAACAGCAAAAACCAATGTCACACCACAATTTTGTAAAAAGTCTTGTAAATCAGTTGAGGTGATTTTCGAATATCTCAAACATTTTCGTCTACATCGTTCTCAGACAATGTACTGACTAAATCAGTGGCATGTTCTAAATGCGAGCTAAAGAAAATGGGATTGTTTAGCCTGTTCTGACAGAAAAGCACCTCATCCGCTATGCATGTTGAAAATTGTTTTAAACGCTACTATTCTTTATAAAAACTAGCTGTAAGTGGAATTCTGTCTTAAGGCAATTAAGGCATCGTGCCTCAAGGCAAATTGCTGGAACTTCCCGTACCAAAAATTATTATTTTTTTAAAAACGATTAACATTTTTGAAAAAAATTTACTTCGAAAAAATAAGATTTTTGACAAACAATTAGACAAAAAATTAGGGTAGGGCGGGGCTAGTTGAGCAAATTTTTACTTAATTGGATGTAGCTCTTCAATGAAAAGTCTCAATAAATTGATATACGGCTTGATGGATTTGTTGTTTATCGCTTAACAAAAGTGTTAATATTATTTTTTGGTAATAAGTAAAATTTAAAAGCTATAGCTGTTTAAATGCAAAAAGTCAAGTATGCTCAATGTACCCCTGTTTGCGCCGCACCTGTGTAGGTTGTCGGACCTGTAAAAGGTTTGTTTTTCTACTTGGACAACACGTTTCAAATTTAGGCAATCGGGCAATTCTGACTCATAAAAAGGCCGATGCAGGCAATAGTTTTACCATTCAAATCAATTCATTCCGCGCCTTTCATTCGTTCAGTTACTTTCAGTTCCTTTCAGTGTTCGAGTCGATTTATTCCGTGGCTTTCATTCATTTTGGTTTAATTCATTCATTCAGTTACTTGCAATCAATACATTCAGTTCCTTTCAGTGTTTGTTATCAGTTCAATATTATCAGTGGATTAAATTTCTATTGTGTGTCAAGTCAACAGTTATTTTTATTTGTCAGTGTATTCGAATTTCTTTTCAACCTATCCAACCGACTACGCTGATGTTTCCAGATCCAACCAAATAGCTGCCGCGGCTTGGACTTCCAAAACAGATAACATTTTCATACAATATTAATTAGTGTTCATTTTCGTTTTTTTTTATTTATATAAAATTTATATAGAATATATTTTAGTTTATTATTGATTACGGAGTAAGAAGAATTTTATTTTTAATTTATATTTGTTTACCATTGGTTTTTGTTTTCTGAATACATTTAATTTTTTTATTTTTCCTCGAAGTATAAAATACTTCGAAAGGGGTTGAGAAATACTTCGAAAGGAGTTGAGAAACCCCCCAACATCAACATTTGGTCCTTTCGAGCCGGATCCTAATTATTATTAGGATTAATTGGGTGTATACAGAAAACAAAAATATATATAATGGCGCCTAAAATCGATATTGGTGCAGAAATTGCACGTCTAACCGCCAAGAGAGAGATGTACTTTTCAATTGTGCAAGAAACGTACGATCTATCGCAACAGATTGATGTATCTTCAAATAAGACACAATTTCTTGAAAATTTATATATTACTGAAAATGCTCGTGAACAATTTATTCAATTGTGCGATGAAATAAACAAATTAAAATATTTAGATAATCCTAGTTTCATTCCGGAATATTCCGCAATAAAGGCCCTTGAAACGATGTATGCCAAAATAAAACACGCTGAGAAATTACTAGATAATAAAAATGCGCATAGTTCTTCAATTAAAGACATTGTACCCAAGCAACATTTACCGTCCATTGAAGTACCTAAATTCTCAGGTGATATTCAACAATGGCCATTATTTTATGAAACATTCAATTCACTAATTCATGAAAATACAGAGTTAGATAATGTTTCAAAATTTCATTTTTTAAAAGGAGCGTTACAGGGTCCGGTTTTAAAAATATTTCATTCTATACTACCGACCGCAAATAATTATCAAATTCTTTGGGAAGCGCTCATAAAAAAATACGAAAATAAACGGTACTTAGCCACCAATTATTTCAAACAACTATTGTCATTCAAAACCATTTCATCTGGACAAATAAATTCGTTCCTTGAAAAATTCGATACCGCGGTGCAAGCGCTCTCCCAATTGAATATTCCCGACGCCTATGATTTCCTTATTACGTCACTGGCATTCTCGAAACTCGATCCGTTGTTACAAGAAAAATTCGAGCATTTTTATCAAGGTGAGTTTCCCAAATACCAAGACCTCCTGCATTTTCTTCAAAAGTCACAACAGGCAAAAAATCAAGTATATGGTATGACCAACAATTTCACTAATGACAAACCCAATTACAAAAACACTAAAATTAGCCGGTCATTTTTGTTAAAAGATAAATATGATAACAAATGCTTTGTGTGTCGGGAACAACACAGAGTGTTTACTTGTTCGAAATTTCTTTCATTGAGTATACCTGATAGGCGATCCCTTATTCAAAAATTAAACTTATGCGACAATTGTTTGGGTCATAAGATAACGACTACGTGTCGATCGAATAAAACCTGTTTATTATGTAACGAACGACATCACTCGCTATTGCATACTGGCAGCAATTTTGCGAGTACGGATCAAAATAATCTTTCTAATTCCAAATCAAGTAGTACGGTTTTATGCGCATTTAATCAAAACAAAATCGCACATCATATTACCATATTGCCGACAGCAGTAGTAAAAGTTACTACTAGAAAAGAAAACATTTTATTACGTACAATTATTGATTCGGGAAGCGATAGAAATTTGTGACATTAACTTGGTGCAAAAAAGGCTGATTTACAAATTCTTCCAATATCAACCCAAGTGATCGGGTTAGGCAATTCGTCACATAAAGTTATTGGATTAGTTAATTTCACTTTGAAATCTTTAATCGATTCTTATCAGTTATCGGTCTGTGCATACGTAGTACACGAGATAGTGGGAAAGCAACCACAAATTACCATTCCGATTTCATCCATCAAAACATTTCTGAATTATCCTTTAGCGGATCCTAACTTTCATACACCCCAGGAGGTCGACGGAATTTTGGGTTGCGATGTTTTCGGCGAAATTCTTGGCACTAATCAAGGTAAAAATGATAAAGGATTACCTGTGGCCCTAGAAACCCGGTTGGGTTATCTAATATTAGGTTCCATTCCTGATTTATTTGAAAATACCGGCACTTCTACTAATTTATGTAATGTTTCAGATTTAGATTTTCATTTACAAATGAATAAATTCTTACAATTAGAAGACATTCCCGAAATAATCCCCTCTTCTAACGATGATTTATGCGAAAACCATTTTACTACAACTACTACGCGATCTCCAGATGGACGATATGTAGTAGCGCTGCCTTTTAAAAGTGAAGGCAGAAATTTATACAAATCATTTCATTTAGCCTTAAAGCGATACCACATGCTTGAAAATAAATTTTTGAAAATCCCGAATTTCATAAAAATATGCCGCCGTCATAGAAGATTACCTGACTCAAAACCAATTATCCTTTGTCGATTATTGTCCGGTAGATCATGAAGTCGATGATTTTATTAAAATAAAAAATGGATATTATATTCCACATTTCGCAGTCGAAAAAGAAAGTTCCTCCACGCCTTTACGCGTTGTGTTTGATGCATCTGCGAAAAATTCAGAATTCACTTCCTTGAACGAAATTTTGCATGTTGGTCCTAAATTACAAACCGACATTTGTTCAATCCTTCTAAATTTTCGTTTCGGGCCTATAGCATTAACAGCTGATATCAAACAAATGTATCGTAATATTTGGGTTCGTAAACAAGATAGAAAATATCAAAAAATCTTATGGAGACCGTTTCCCGATGCACCCATTGGCATCTATGAATTAAATACCGTAACTTTTGGTCTATCATCATCTCCCTTTCAAGCTATCAGAACCATCAAACAACTATCCCGAGACGAATGTTCCAAATATTCTCAATCTATTTCTAGAATTCTTGAGAACGATGTCTATATTGATGATGTGGTTACAAGTATCGACTCCTTGGATAGCGCTAAAACCATTTGCGAGGGTTTGCAGACTGTATTATCGTCTGGTGGTTTTGAATTAAAAAAGTGGGAATCTAATAATTCTAATCTGCGTAAACTTTTTTCTGATTCTGATGTACAAAATAAACATTTCTCTAAATCGGATTTTCAAATGGAATCTTCTACAAAGGTATTGGGATTAAAATGGGATCCCTTATCAGATAATTTTTCATTCGAAATAAAGCTTACGTGGAGAAAATGGACAAGAGACAACTTCTTTCAGTAATAGCGCGAATCTGGGATCCTCTGGGTTTCCTAACTCCGATAGTTGTTAAGATAAAAATATTATTGAAAAAAATTTGGACATTAAAAATCGATTGGGATGAGGAATTACCATCATTTATTATTACATCATGGTTAGCCGTATATTCCGAATTAGAGCATCTTAATAACTATCAGATTCCGCGTTATCTCGAAACATCAAAACAAAACAATGTTCATTATTTGGTTTCGCGGATAGTTCAGAGCAAGCGTATGGAGCGGTAGTTTATATTAAATCTCTTGGCAATCCGAATTTCTTGTTGATTTCAAAATCGCGTGTAACACCGATTAAAAACCAACATTAGCCAGGCTTGAACTTTGTGCCTGTCATTTACTGTCAAAACTTCTGAATTTATATTAACGAATAACCAACATAGTATAGATTTTGATTCTATTTACTGTTTTTCCGATTCTATGATTGTCCTTCACTGGTTAGCAGGACCGGCTACTCGTTGGAAAACATTTGTAGCCAATAGGGTAACAAAAATACGGGATCTCATTCCTAATGCACAATGGCTTCACATTCCTTCTAATCAAAATGCAGCCGATTGTGTTTCTCGAGGTCTTCGACCTAAGGATTTATCCAAC
The DNA here is from genome assembly GCF_003426905.1 of Ctenocephalides felis. Classification (NCBI taxonomy): domain Eukaryota; kingdom Metazoa; phylum Arthropoda; class Insecta; order Siphonaptera; family Pulicidae; genus Ctenocephalides; species Ctenocephalides felis. Next base: position 6,535,621 of record NW_020539725.1, on the reverse strand, counting down.
ATAAGAATTGGTTGTTTGGGCCGGATTGGTTGAATGGTCCTATATCAACTTGGCCTGCAAAAACGGTTGAACCTTCCGGAGATATTGATCAAGAAAGAAAAGCTAACGCTCTAATAGTAAGAGTGTCATACCACCGATCAATCCTTTATATGAATTAACGCAAAAATTTTCTAATTGGTGCAAACTTGTAAGAATTTTCGCTTATATATTGAAGTTTTGTAAAATTATAACAAATCGAAACCGACTTTTGACTTCAGATTTGAAACAAGCCGAGGTAATATTATTCGATTAGTCCAAGAACATCATTTTCCCGAAGAATTCAAACTATTAACGAACGGAAAGTCTTGTTCGAAGAAGTTTTGCCGACTAAATTGGTTTTGGATTCTAATAATTGTTTACGCGTTAAAGGTAGATTAGGATTAACAACTAATAACAATCCACTTCTTTTGCCAAAAAAAGACCAAGTAGTAAATTGTCTCATAGATTACTACCATATTAATAATTTACATACTGGATCAAACTTAGTATTATCTTTATTGAGGCAAAAATATTGGATCTTGTCGGCTCGTGCAATAATTCGTAATCGTCTTAACAAGTGTATAACTTGTTTTCGACAGAATCCGAAACCCATTTTTCCATTCATGGGCGACTTACCAGTACCGCGCATAACAGCCAGTAGAGCTTCCTAAACGTCGGCGTTGATTATGCAGGCCCTTCAATATCTCCATGAGTCGTCACAGAGGCGCTCGAACCTACAAGGCTTATATATGCTTGTTCATCTGTTTAGCCACTAAGGCGATACATCTCGAATTAGCTTCAGATTTAACAAGCGATACATTTTTAGATTGCTTGAAACGATTCCTAGCCCGGCGTGGTCCTATCAAATGTATTTACTCCGATTGTGGAACCAATTTATAGGAGCCAAAAATACTCTTGATTCCTTATTTCTTCTCCTAAATTCCGAAGAGTATAAAAAGCGTTTCAATGAATTATTGGTTTTACATGACATTGAATGGAAATTTAATCCACCGTTTGCCCCACATTTTGGAGGTATATGGGAGGCGAATATTAAATCAGTGAAGACCCATTTGTTTAAAGTTATAGGGTTGCAAATTTTATCCTACGAAGAGTTAAGTTTAATACAGTCCTCAATCAAATCGAAGCCTTACTGAATTCAAGACCGTTATGTTGGCTGAGCAATGATCCATCGGATCCTCAACCTCTTACGCCTGCGCACTTCTTAATGCAAGAGCCTCTGTCGGATTTGCCCGTTGACTATGAAAACTTGAATTTGACTAAAAGAAAACAATTGTTAGATCATATTGTCGCTTCTTACTGGAAGCGATGGAATGTGGAATATCTAACCGAGCTACAGGTCCGACAGAAATGGAATACAGTCACTAATCCTATTAAAAGGGTGATTTGGTAGTTGTAAAACAAGAGAATGCGCGTCCGCCATTGGGGGTTGGGAAGAGTTGAAGAGGTTTTTCCGGGCTCCTGGATGGAGTGGTGGTTCGAGTAGCTGGTATTAAAAACGGGAAATACCCTAATCAAGCGGCCTGTTGTCAAACTATGCCCCCTACCTATTCAATAGTTTATATCTGAATTATTCATTTCAAAAAAAAACTTTTCTATCTCATGATATATTTGCTTCTATATATAGTTTTGCCAAATTTTCAATCTCCAGGGCGATGAGAACACCCCTCATAGTCTCTGGAAGATTCTTGTAAATGTCCAAAAATCTAGACCCTGGCGCGAAAATAAAACTTCCGCAATCTAGATTGTGTGAATGTGGTAGGTTGTGAGAGCGGGACCCTGGCGCGAGGTCAGGCTTCCGTAACCGATCTACTCTGAATGAAAGTTTGAATTTATTTTGGCAATTCTATCCTTCCTAATCATGAGGGTTCACTATGTCAATTTCGAGTATTTTCAGAAGTATAAAAGGCTAACCTTTAGTCGGGGGAAAATGTTTGCGCCGCACTGTGTAGGTTGTCGGACCTGTAAAAGGTTTGTTTTTCTACTTGGACAACACGTTTCAAATTTAGGCAATCGGGCAATTCTGACTCATAAAAAGGCCGATGCAGGCAATAGTTTTACCATTCAAATCAATTCATTCCGCGCCTTTCATTCGTTCAGTTACTTTCAGTTCCTTTCAGTGTTCGAGTCGATTTATTCCGTGGCTTTCATTCATTTTGGTTTAATTCATTCATTCAGTTACTTGCAATCAATACATTCAGTTCCTTTCAGTGTTGTTATCAGTTCAATATTATCAGTGGATTAAATTTCTATTGTGTGTCAAGTCAACAGTTATTTTTATTTGTCAGTGTATTCGAATTTCTTTTCAACCTATCCAACCGACTACGCTGATGTTTCCAGATCCAACCAAATAGCTGCCGCGGCTTGGACTTCCAAAACAGATAACATTTCATACAATATTAATTAGTGTTCATTTTTGTTTTTTCATTTATATAAATTTATATAGAATATATTTTAGTTTATTATTGATTACGGAGTAAGAAGAATTTATTTTTAATTATATTTGTTTACCATTGGTTTTTGTTTTCTGAATACATTTAATTTTTTTATTTTTCCTCGAAGTATAAAATACTTCGAAAGGGGTTGA